>NC_080450.1:12338302-12685073 GCF_028018845.1 Melospiza georgiana
TGCAGCAAGCCTGTTTCAGGACTAAAAAGGACTTTCAGATATGTCCAAGAGAAACATCTTCAGCCCATGGACTGTTCCTGAAACTCAGCTGTTTGGACTTGAATTTTCTTTGCATTGTTTTTCGCATTTTCTTATATTGTAAGACTGTTTTAGGGATATGTTAGTATTGTATGTTATACAGGTGAAGAAATTTCCTGTTCATTTCACATCAGCATTTTTTTTTTAATTTATTACAATTAAAAGGGTGTAATGTCACCGACATCTTTTCATAAAAATCCTTTCTTTAGGATTTTTTCCCCTTCTGGGAAGCTGATGCCCCAGAAGAAGAATGTAAACAATTGTTCTCTGCTGCTGTGGAATGCAGCAGGTGCAGCTGGGATTGGTCTTCTGTGAGTGTTTGGATTTGCTGACCACTCATGGGAGAGTTGTCCTTGCTTTCTGGCTCGACACAGAACTTTGTTATTCATTTCCTATTCTATTCTTAGCTTAGCAGCTTCTGAACTTTTCTCTCTATTCTTATTAGTATAGTCATAATGTATTATATATCCTAAATTAATAAATCCAGCCTTCTGATCATGTGTTGTGGTGTGCTGTAATGTCCCATTTTGGCCTTCCAGGTCATTCTCCCAGGTGTGCCTATATGTCTCTCCCTTCCCCCTTGCCCCCATGCTGAGTGAGTCCTGTCAATCAGGCTTAACATTCCAGCAAGGTGTCGTGTGGTTGGTCAAGTTCAAAGGATGCCCCTATGCCCAGAGGTCATTGGCCTATCTGGGTGTCATCTTCCCCTGAGACCCTGCCCCTCTCACCTGGTTGGTGGCTCACCTGTACCTCCCCCTCCCCCTGTCCCTGAGCTTAAAAGGTGAATGAGACCATGCAGTCGGCGTTCTGTTGGAGCAGTTCCTCACATTCAGACCTCTGTAACCATGGAATAAACCTCTGGACATTAAACCCTCCAGCAGAATCCTCTCCTTTTTCTCTTCACCATCGCCTGAAGCTATTCCTCCTGAGGTAAACGGGGTTCCTAACAAGCCTGGACTTGTTCAGTGCCCAGCTGCAACCACCAGCAAGCCAAGGTATCTCTGGGGTGATACACCGCAGTTGCTGCCTTTGGCCCGGCAGCGAGGGTCAGACTGGCCCAGGCACAATCCAACTGGTAATATTGGAACTAGTTTTTTCCAATAATCATGAAGCCAAGATTCTTGTCTATCTCTCTCACTCTGAGGAACCCTTGCAAAGCCATGTAATATCTGGTGAACCCCTTGTTGTCAGAGCAAAAATCAATTTGATAAGACCAGAGGAGCAAATTGCTGTACTGGGTAAATCCTGTAGTTGCAGCATGTGATGGTTGCTTTAGAAGTGACCACAGAAGTGGATTCAAGCCAGGAGCTGAAGAACTGAAGATCCTGATTTGGACAGAGTTCACAGCCAAGGCTGACCACAAGTGAACCGGAAACACTTCTGGGAAAATGTTTGGAAAGAGAAGCAGAACTGTGGAGCTGGCCAGAGCATGCTGGACTCTTTCAAAAGGTACTGTTGGCTTTTCCCTTCCTGAAGATGGAGCATTTCATAGTTTGTGGCTGTTCATATGGGAAACGCCCCCTTTAGAGGATGAGGTTCAATTTTCTCCTTCAGAGGAGATGCTTACTGCCTTCTGGCAAAAATGGGATGAAGAGGATGGATTTTTCCTGTCAGAAACAGATCTCTATGAGTTTTTCTGATGGGCAAAGCTTTTTGGGTTCTTTACTGATGTGCTGTATGACCTGGATGCTTTCATATGGGAGCGCATGGGCTCCATTTTCTGATTCGTTTGGGTCCAGGGGTGCGGCTGCCCTGGCATCTATCCAGCATTTAGAAAGCTCTTTCCAGTTTTGAAACGGAGAGTAGCTGTTTTCCCCTGGATTGCGAATTGCAAGGGACTGGCTCCTTTTCCCCTGTCCCCAGCAGGAGAAGACCCTTTGGAGGGGGATGAGTTGCTGCTTCCCAGCCCCCCCTGCTTCCCAGCGGGAGGGAGTGAAACTTCGCCGCAAGCTGAAGAAGTTTTTTTTACTCTGTGTCCAGAGCATGCTCAGATGGAGCGGTCCTTCTCCTCCCCTTCACTTCCTCCAGGGGGATGGGAAGGGGCGGCGCCACTCAAGCCAGTACCGTGGGTGCTGCCCCTGGCAGCCCGGCAGGCCCCTCCCCAGCCGGCCTCTCGGACCCCGCCCCGGTCAGAGATGGGGGTGGCACCGGTCCCCGAGGCCCCCCCACCTCTGCCAGCGCCACGTCCACCTCCCCGGACGATCCTGCTTCCGCCTCCGCTGGCTTCCCTGCCTGTGCCGATGTCGCTAAGCAACAGCGATCCTCTGCCGCCGCCCCTCCTGGCTGTTTCGCTGCTGCCCGTGTCGGCTCCGCCACTGTCCGTGTGCACTCCGCCGGAGACTGCGGCTGCATCTCCGTGGCTGACCTCAGAGTCAGCGGCAGAAGACGGCACCGACCCTGCGCCATGCCTGCTGCCGCTTCCAGAACTAGGCGGGACGCCAGCAGCATGTTCCTGCACATCCCCATCGTTTCCTGCAGCTGAGCCACTGTTGCTAGGCAACGACGACGTGGCTGCTGCTTCAGGCTCAGCAGAGGAGGAATTCTCTCCAGCCTCGGCTCCTCTGCCGCCTCCACCAGTTCTGCCACCGTTGGAGACTTTGTCCTCTGTGTCTGCGTCAGAGGCTGCCCTGGAACCGGCGGCTTGTTCGAGCTTGGACCGTCTCGGGCCGGTTGCCTTTGCAGCAGCGGCCTCGGTGGCCGCCCTCCCCTTCCATGGAGCGGGGGATGCTCGCCAGCTGACTATGGGGGCAGCTCATCTGCCTGCATTCAAGATCAGCATTCTCAGCGGGTTGGGGGGTGGTTTTTCAGGGATTGCTCCTTGGAGGTTGTCATCTCTGCCGCCCCTCTTGTGCCCTAGTGGCGGGGGGCAGGTGGGTCCGGAAAGTTCTGCCTTTGGTCCCCAGCCCGGTGGGGGTGGTGCCTTGTGGCAGATGGGAGAAACACCTGTTGCATTTGCATTGCAGAGGGAGAGGGCACAGCGAGAAGAGATGATGGCTTGTTTGCTCTGGGGAACAAATATCTCCAGACCCCAGATGGGATTTCTGGGGAAGGTTTCTATTTCCCTGCTGCTGGCATGCCTCAGTGGTTTTGGGGAAAGGAAGCGTCTCACCAACTGTGCTGCCATTGTACTGGCGGCAGGGTGCAGGCCTGTGGGAATGCAGAGCCTGCCTTGTGGGTTTGGCCTGGGCTGTTGGGCTCAGGAAGTTTCTGGGCCAGGGCCACTGCCTGCCTTTCTGATGGCTGTGGGGATTGTGGTTTTCCCTACCGGTCCTGGCCCGCTTTTTGTGGGCCAGTTTTGGGGTTCCTGGTCCATTCAAGGGCCGGGGCCCCCCAGGGACTTTCTCTGGCTCTGCTCTGCTGCTCTTTTCAATCACAAAAAAAAAAAAAAATTAAATTATATAAAAAAGATTGAAATAGCTGGCAGCAGCTCTGAAGCATTGAAGCATTGAAGGGCCAGAAAAGGCCATTCCACAAATTGTTCAAATTGTTTGAAATTGTTTGAAATTTTTTTATGACTGTGAATGGTTTTTGGTAACTATTGATGGGCTTTTTGCAGCAAGCCTGTTTCAGGACTAAAAAGGACTTTCAGATATGTCCAAGAGAAACATCTTCAGCCCATGGACTGTTCCTGAAACTCAGCTGTTTGAACTTGAATTTTCTTTGCATTGTTTTTCGCATTTTCTTATATTGTAAGACTGTTTTAGGGATATGTTAGTATTGTATGTTATACAGGTGAAGAAATTTCCTGTTCATTTCACATCAGCATTTTTTTTTTAATTTATTACAATTAAAAGGGTGTAATGTCACCGACATCTTTTCATAAAAATCCTTTCTTTAGGATTTTTTCCCCTTCTGGGAAGCTGATGCCCCAGAAGAAGAATGTAAACAATTGTTCTCTGCTGCTGTGGAATGCAGCAGGTGCAGCTGGGATTGGTCTTCTGTGAGTGTTTGGATTTGCTGACCACTCATGGGAGAGTTGTCCTTGCTTTCTGGCTCGACACAGAACTTTGTTATTCATTTCCTATTCTATTCTTAGCTTAGCAGCTTCTGAACTTTTCTCTCTATTCTTATTAGTATAGTCATAATGTATTATATATCCTAAATTAATAAATCCAGCCTTCTGATCATGTGTTGTGGTGTGCTGTAATGTCCCATTTTGGCCTTCCAGGTCATTCTCCCAGGTGTGCCTATATGTCTCTCCCTTCCCCCTTGCCCCCATGCTGAGTGAGTCCTGTCAATCAGGCTTAACATTCCAGCAAGGTGTCGTGTGGTTGGTCAAGTTCAAAGGATGCCCCTATGCCCAGAGGTCATTGGCCTATCTGGGTGTCATCTTCCCCTGAGACCCTGCCCCTCTCACCTGGTTGGTGGCTCACCTGTACCTCCCCCTCCCCCTGTCCCTGAGCTTAAAAGGTGAATGAGACCATGCAGTCGGCGTTCTGTTGGAGCAGTTCCTCACGTTCAGACCTCTGTAACCATGGAATAAACCTCTGGACATTAAACCCTCCAGCAGAATCCTCTCCTTTTTCTCTTCACCATCGCCTGAAGCTATTCCTCCTGAGGTAAACGGGGTTCCTAACAAGCCTGGACTTGTTCAGTGCCCAGCTGCAACCACCAGCAAGCCAAGGTATCTCTGGGGTGATACACCGCAGTTGCTGCCTTTGGCCCGGCAGCGAGGGTCAGACTGGCCCAGGCACAATCCAACTGGTAATATTGGAACTAGTTTTTTCCAATAATCATGAAGCCAAGATTCTTGTCTATCTCTCTCACTCTGAGGAACCCTTGCAAAGCCATGTAATATCTGGTGAACCCCTTGTTGTCAGAGCAAAAATCAATTTGATAAGACCAGAGGAGCAAATTGCTGTACTGGGTAAATCCTGTAGTTGCAGCATGTGATGGTTGCTTTAGAAGTGACCACAGAAGTGGATTCAAGCCAGGAGCTGAAGAACTGAAGATCCTGATTTGGACAGAGTTCACAGCCAAGGCTGACCACAAGTGAACCGGAAACACTTCTGGGAAGATGTTTGGAAAGAGAAGCAGAACCGTGGAGCTGGCCAGAGCATGCTGGACTCTTTCAAAAGGTACTGTTGGCTTTTCCCTTCCTGAAGATGGAGCATTTCATAGTTTGTGGCTGTTCATATGGGAAACGCCCCCTTTAGAGGATGAGGTTCAATTTTCTCCTTCAGAGGAGATGCTTACTGCCTTCTGGCAAAAATGGGATGAAGAGGATGGATTTTTCCTGTCAGAAACAGATCTCTATGAGTTTTTCTGATGGGCAAAGCTTTTTGGGTTCTTTACTGATGTGCTATATGCCCTGGATGCTTTCATATGGGAGCGCATGGGCTCCATTTTCTGATTCGTTTGGGTCCAGGGGTGCGGCTGCCCTGGCATCTATCCAGCATTTAGAAAACTCTTTCCAGTTTTGAAACGGAGAGTAGCTGTTTTCCCCTGGATTGCGAATTGCAAGGGACTGGCTCCTTTTCCCCTGTCCCCAGCAGGAGAAGACCCTTTGGAGGGGGATGAGTTGCTGCTTCCCAGCCCCCCCTGCTTCCCGGCGGGAGGGAGTGAAACTTCGCCGCAAGCTGAAGAAGTTTTTGTTACTCTGTGTCCGGAGCATGCTCAGATGGAGCGGTCCTTCTCCTCCCCTTCACTTTCTCCAGGGGGATGGGAAGGGGTGGCGCCACTCAAGCCAGTACCGTGGGTGCTGCCCCTGGCAGCCTGGCAGGCCCCTCCCCAGCCGGCCTCTCGGACCCCGCCCCGGTCAGAGATGGGGGTGGCACCGGTCCCCGAGGCCCCCCCGCCTCTGCCAGCGCCACGTCCACCTCCCCAGGCGATCCTGCTTCCGCCTCCGCTGGCTTCCCTGCCTGTGCCGATGTCGCTAAGCAACAGCGATCCTCTGCCGCCACCCCTCCCGGCTGTTTCGCTGCTGCCCGTGTCGGCTCCGCCACTGTCCGTGTGCACTCCGCCGGAGACTGCGGCTGCATCTCCGTGGCTGACCTCAGAGTCAGCGGCAGAAGACGGCACCGACCCTGCGCCATGCCTGCTGCCGCTTCCAGAACTAGGCGGGACGCCAGCAGCATGTTCCTGCACATCCCCATCGTTTCCTGCAGCTGAGCCACTGTTGCTAGGCAACGACGACGTGGCTGCTGCTTCAGGCTCAGCAGAGGAGGAATTCTCTCCAGCCTCGGCTCCTCTGCCGCCTCCACCAGTTCTGCCACCGTTGGAGACTTTGTCCTCTGTGTCTGCGTCAGAGGCTGCCCTGGAACCGGCGGCTTGTTCGAGCTTGGACCGTCTCGGGCCGGTTGCCTTTGCAGCAGCGGCCTCGGTGGCCGCCCTCCCCTTCCATGGAGCGGGGGATGCTCGCCAGCTGACTATGGGGGCAGCTCATCTGCCTGCATTCAAGATCAGCATTCTCAGCGGGTTGGGGGGTGGTTTTTCAGGGATTGCTCCTTGGAGGTTGTCATCTCTGCCGCCCCTCTTGTGCCCTAGTGGCGGGGGGCAGGTGGGTCCGGAAAGTTCTGCCTTTGGTCCCCAGCCCGGTGGGGGTGGTGCCTTGTGGCAGATGGGAGAAACACCTGTTGCATTTGCATTGCAGAGGGAGAGGGCACAGCGAGAAGAGATGATGGCTTGTTTGCTCTGGGGAACAAATATCTCCAGACCCCAGATGGGATTTCTGGGGAAGGTTTCTATTTCCCTGCTGCTGGCATGCCTCAGTGGTTTTGGGGAAAGGAAGCGTCTCACCAACTGTGCTGCCATTGTACTGGCGGCAGGGTGCAGGCCTGTGGGAATGCAGAGCCTGCCTTGTGGGTTTGGCCTGGGCTGTTGGGCTCAGGAAGTTTCTGGGCCAGGGCCACTGCCTGCCTTTCTGATGGCTGTGGGGATTGTGGTTTTCCCTACCGGTCCTGGCCCGCTTTTTGTGGGCCAGTTTTGGGGTTCCTGGTCCATTCAAGGGCCGGGGCCCCCCAGGGACTTTCTCTGGCTCTGCTCTGCTGCTCTTTTCAATCACAAAAAAAAAAAAAAATTAAATTATATAAAAAAGATTGAAATAGCTGGCAGCAGCTCTGAAGCATTGAAGCATTGAAGGGCCAGAAAAGGCCATTCCACAAATTGTTCAAATTGTTTGAAATTGTTTGAAATTTTTTTATGACTGTGAATGGTTTTTGGTAACTATTGATGGGCTTTTTGCAGCAAGCCTGTTTCAGGACTAAAAAGGACTTTCAGATATGTCCAAGAGAAACATCTTCAGCCCATGGACTGTTCCTGAAACTCAGCTGTTTGAACTTGAATTTTCTTTGCATTGTTTTTCGCATTTTCTTATATTGTAAGACTGTTTTAGGGATATGTTAGTATTGTATGTTATACAGGTGAAGAAATTTCCTGTTCATTTCACATCAGCATTTTTTTTTAATTTATTACAATTAAAAGGGTGTAATGTCACCGACATCTTTTCATAAAAATCCTTTCTTTAGGATTTTTTCCCCTTCTGGGAAGCTGATGCCCCAGAAGAAGAATGTAAACAATTGTTCTCTGCTGCTGTGGAATGCAGCAGGTGCAGCTGGGATTGGTCTTCTGTGAGTGTTTGGATTTGCTGACCACTCATGGGAGAGTTGTCCTTGCTTTCTGGCTCGACACAGAACTTTGTTATTCATTTCCTATTCTATTCTTAGCTTAGCAGCTTCTGAACTTTTCTCTCTATTCTTATTAGTATAGTCATAATGTATTATATATCCTAAATTAATAAATCCAGCCTTCTGATCATGTGTTGTGGTGTGCTGTAATGTCCCATTTTGGCCTTCCAGGTCATTCTCCCAGGTGTGCCTATATGTCTCTCCCTTCCCCCTTGCCCCCATGCTGAGTGAGTCCTGTCAATCAGGCTTAACATTCCAGCAAGGTGTCGTGTGGTTGGTCAAGTTCAAAGGATGCCCCTATGCCCAGAGGTCATTGGCCTATCTGGGTGTCATCTTCCCCTGAGACCCTGCCCCTCTCACCTGGTTGGTGGCTCACCTGTACCTCCCCCTCCCCCTGTCCCTGAGCTTAAAAGGTGAATGAGACCATGCAGTCGGCGTTCTGTTGGAGCAGTTCCTCACGTTCAGACCTCTGTAACCATGGAATAAACCTCTGGACATTAAACCCTCCAGCAGAATCCTCTCCTTTTTCTCTTCACCATCGCCTGAAGCTATTCCTCCTGAGGTAAACGGGGTTCCTAACAAGCCTGGACTTGTTCAGTGCCCAGCTGCAACCACCAGCAAGCCAAGGTATCTCTGGGGTGATACACCGCAGTTGCTGCCTTTGGCCCGGCAGCGAGGGTCAGACTGGCCCAGGCACAATCCAACTGGTAATATTGGAACTAGTTTTTTCCAATAATCATGAAGCCAAGATTCTTGTCTATCTCTCTCACTCTGAGGAACCCTTGCAAAGCCATGTAATATCTGGTGAACCCCTTGTTGTCAGAGCAAAAATCAATTTGATAAGACCAGAGGAGCAAATTGCTGTACTGGGTAAATCCTGTAGTTGCAGCATGTGATGGTTGCTTTAGAAGTGACCACAGAAGTGGATTCAAGCCAGGAGCTGAAGAACTGAAGATCCTGATTTGGACAGAGTTCACAGCCAAGGCTGACCACAAGTGAACCGGAAACACTTCTGGGAAGATGTTTGGAAAGAGAAGCAGAACCGTGGAGCTGGCCAGAGCATGCTGGACTCTTTCAAAAGGTACTGTTGGCTTTTCCCTTCCTGAAGATGGAGCATTTCATAGTTTGTGGCTGTTCATATGGGAAACGCCCCCTTTAGAGGATGAGGTTCAATTTTCTCCTTCAGAGGAGATGCTTACTGCCTTCTGGCAAAAATGGGATGAAGAGGATGGATTTTTCCTGTCAGAAACAGATCTCTATGAGTTTTTCTGATGGGCAAAGCTTTTTGGGTTCTTTACTGATGTGCTATATGCCCTGGATGCTTTCATATGGGAGCGCATGGGCTCCATTTTCTGATTCGTTTGGGTCCAGGGGTGCGGCTGCCCTGGCATCTATCCAGCATTTAGAAAACTCTTTCCAGTTTTGAAACGGAGAGTAGCTGTTTTCCCCTGGATTGCGAATTGCAAGGGACTGGCTCCTTTTCCCCTGTCCCCAGCAGGAGAAGACCCTTTGGAGGGGGATGAGTTGCTGCTTCCCAGCCCCCCCTGCTTCCCGGCGGGAGGGAGTGAAACTTCGCCGCAAGCTGAAGAAGTTTTTGTTACTCTGTGTCCGGAGCATGCTCAGATGGAGCGGTCCTTCTCCTCCCCTTCACTTTCTCCAGGGGGATGGGAAGGGGTGGCGCCACTCAAGCCAGTACCGTGGGTGCTGCCCCTGGCAGCCTGGCAGGCCCCTCCCCAGCCGGCCTCTCGGACCCCGCCCCGGTCAGAGATGGGGGTGGCACCGGTCCCCGAGGCCCCCCCGCCTCTGCCAGCGCCACGTCCACCTCCCCAGGCGATCCTGCTTCCGCCTCCGCTGGCTTCCCTGCCTGTGCCGATGTCGCTAAGCAACAGCGATCCTCTGCCGCCACCCCTCCCGGCTGTTTCGCTGCTGCCCGTGTCGGCTCCGCCACTGTCCGTGTGCACTCCGCCGGAGACTGCGGCTGCATCTCCGTGGCTGACCTCAGAGTCAGCGGCAGAAGACGGCACCGACCCTGCGCCATGCCTGCTGCCGCTTCCAGAACTAGGCGGGACGCCAGCAGCATGTTCCTGCACATCCCCATCGTTTCCTGCAGCTGAGCCACTGTTGCTAGGCAACGACGACGTGGCTGCTGCTTCAGGCTCAGCAGAGGAGGAATTCTCTCCAGCCTCGGCTCCTCTGCCGCCTCCACCAGTTCTGCCACCGTTGGAGACTTTGTCCTCTGTGTCTGCGTCAGAGGCTGCCCTGGAACCGGCGGCTTGTTCGAGCTTGGACCGTCTCGGGCCGGTTGCCTTTGCAGCAGCGGCCTCGGTGGCCGCCCTCCCCTTCCATGGAGCGGGGGATGCTCGCCAGCTGACTATGGGGGCAGCTCATCTGCCTGCATTCAAGATCAGCATTCTCAGCGGGTTGGGGGGTGGTTTTTCAGGGATTGCTCCTTGGAGGTTGTCATCTCTGCCGCCCCTCTTGTGCCCTAGTGGCGGGGGGCAGGTGGGTCCGGAAAGTTCTGCCTTTGGTCCCCAGCCCGGTGGGGGTGGTGCCTTGTGGCAGATGGGAGAAACACCTGTTGCATTTGCATTGCAGAGGGAGAGGGCACAGCGAGAAGAGATGATGGCTTGTTTGCTCTGGGGAACAAATATCTCCAGACCCCAGATGGGATTTCTGGGGAAGGTTTCTATTTCCCTGCTGCTGGCATGCCTCAGTGGTTTTGGGGAAAGGAAGCGTCTCACCAACTGTGCTGCCATTGTACTGGCGGCAGGGTGCAGGCCTGTGGGAATGCAGAGCCTGCCTTGTGGGTTTGGCCTGGGCTGTTGGGCTCAGGAAGTTTCTGGGCCAGGGCCACTGCCTGCCTTTCTGATGGCTGTGGGGATTGTGGTTTTCCCTACCGGTCCTGGCCCGCTTTTTGTGGGCCAGTTTTGGGGTTCCTGGTCCGTTCAAGGGCCGGGGCCCCCCAGGGACTTTCTCTGGCTCTGCTCTGCTGCTCTTTTCAATCACAAAAAAAAAAAAAAAAATTAAATTATATAAAAAAGATTGAAATAGCTGGCAGCAGCTCTGAAGCATTGAAGCATTGAAGGGCCAGAAAAGGCCATTCCACAAATTGTTCAAATTGTTTGAAATTGTTTGAAATTTTTTTATGACTGTGAATGGTTTTTGGTAACTATTGATGGGCTTTTTGCAGCAAGCCTGTTTCAGGACTAAAAAGGACTTTCAGATATGTCCAAGAGAAACATCTTCAGCCCATGGACTGTTCCTGAAACTCAGCTGTTTGAACTTGAATTTTCTTTGCATTGTTTTTCGCATTTTCTTATATTGTAAGACTGTTTTAGGGATATGTTAGTATTGTATGTTATACAGGTGAAGAAATTTCCTGTTCATTTCACATCAGCATTTTTTTTTTAATTTATTACAATTAAAAGGGTGTAATGTCACCGACATCTTTTCATAAAAATCCTTTCTTTAGGATTTTTTCCCCTTCTGGGAAGCTGATGCCCCAGAAGAAGAATGTAAACAATTGTTCTCTGCTGCTGTGGAATGCAGCAGGTGCAGCTGGGATTGGTCTTCTGTGAGTGTTTGGATTTGCTGACCACTCATGGGAGAGTTGTCCTTGCTTTCTGGCTCGACACAGAACTTTGTTATTCATTTCCTATTCTATTCTTAGCTTAGCAGCTTCTGAACTTTTCTCTCTATTCTTATTAGTATAGTCATAATGTATTATATATCCTAAATTAATAAATCCAGCCTTCTGATCATGTGTTGTGGTGTGCTGTAATGTCCCATTTTGGCCTTCCAGGTCATTCTCCCAGGTGTGCCTATATGTCTCTCCCTTCCCCCTTGCCCCCATGCTGAGTGAGTCCTGTCAATCAGGCTTAACATTCCAGCAAGGTGTCGTGTGGTTGGTCAAGTTCAAAGGATGCCCCTATGCCCAGAGGTCATTGGCCTATCTGGGTGTCATCTTCCCCTGAGACCCTGCCCCTCTCACCTGGTTGGTGGCTCACCTGTACCTCCCCCTCCCCCTGTCCCTGAGCTTAAAAGGTGAATGAGACCATGCAGTCGGCGTTCTGTTGGAGCAGTTCCTCACGTTCAGACCTCTGTAACCATGGAATAAACCTCTGGACATTAAACCCTCCAGCAGAATCCTCTCCTTTTTCTCTTCACCATCGCCTGAAGCTATTCCTCCTGAGGTAAACGGGGTTCCTAATAAGCCTGGACTTGTTCAGTGCCCAGCTGCAACCACCAGCAAGCCAAGGTATCTCTGGGGTGATACACCGCAGTTGCTGCCTTTGGCCCGGCAGCGAGGGTCAGACTGGCCCAGGCACAATCCAACTGGTAATATTGGAACTAGTTTTTTCCAATAATCATGAAGCCAAGATTCTTGTCTATCTCTCTCACTCTGAGGAACCCTTGCAAAGCCATGTAATATCTGGTGAACCCCTTGTTGTCAGAGCAAAAATCAATTTGATAAGACCAGAGGAGCAAATTGCTGTACTGGGTAAATCCTGTAGTTGCAGCATGTGATGGTTGCTTTAGAAGTGACCACAGAAGTGGATTCAAGCCAGGAGCTGAAGAACTGAAGATCCTGATTTGGACAGAGTTCACAGCCAAGGCTGACCACAAGTGAACCGGAAACACTTCTGGGAAAATGTTTGGAAAGAGAAGCAGAACTGTGGAGCTGGCCAGAGCATGCTGGACTCTTTCAAAAGGTACTGTTGGCTTTTCCCTTCCTGAAGATGGAGCATTTCATAGTTTGTGGCTGTTCATATGGGAAACGCCCCCTTTAGAGGATGAGGTTCAATTTTCTCCTTCAGAGGAGATGCTTACTGCCTTCTGGCAAAAATGGGATGAAGAGGATGGATTTTTCCTGTCAGAAACAGATCTCTATGAGTTTTTCTGATGGGCAAAGCTTTTTGGGTTCTTTACTGATGTGCTATATGCCCTAGATGCTTTCATATGGGAGCGCATGGGCTCCATTTTCTGATTCGTTTGGGTCCAGGGGTGCGGCTGCCCTGGCATCTATCCAGCATTTAGAAAGCTCTTTCCAGT
The DNA here is from genome assembly GCF_028018845.1 of Melospiza georgiana. Taxonomy (NCBI): domain Eukaryota; kingdom Metazoa; phylum Chordata; class Aves; order Passeriformes; family Passerellidae; genus Melospiza; species Melospiza georgiana. Next base: position 12,351,058 of record NC_080450.1, read on the forward strand.
TTTGAAACGGAGAGTAGCTGTTTTCCCCTGGATTGCGAATTGCAAGGGACTGGCTCCTTTTCCCCTGTCCCCAGCAGGAGAAGACCCTTTGGAGGGGGATGAGTTGCTGCTTCCCAGCCCCCCCTGCTTCCCGGCGGGAGGGAGTGAAACTTCGCCGCAAGCTGAAGAAGTTTTTTTTACTCTGTGTCCGGAGCATGCTCAGATGGAGCGGTCCTTCTCCTCCCCTTCACTTTCTCCAGGGGGATGGGAAGGGGCGGCGCCACTCAAGCCAGTACCGTGGGTGCTGCCCCTGGCAGCCCGGCAGGCCCCTCCCCAGCCGGCCTCTCGGACCCCGCCCCGCTCAGAGATGGGGGTGGCACCGGTCCCCGAGGCCCCCCCGCCTCTGCCAGCGCCACGTCCACCTCCCCGGGCGATCCTGCTTCCGCCTCCGCTGGCTTCCCTGCCTGTGCCGATGTCGCTAAGCAACAGCGATCCTCTGCCGCCACCCCTCCCGGCTGTTTCGCTGCTGCCCGTGTCGGCTCCGCCACTGTCCGTGTGCACTCCGCCGGAGACTGCGGCTGCATCTCCGTGGCTGACCTCAGAGTCAGCGGCAGAAGACGGCACCGACCCTGCGCCATGCCTGCTGCCGCTTCCAGAACTAGGCGGGACGCCAGCAGCATGTTCCTGCACATCCCCATCGTTTCCTGCAGCTGAGCCACTGTTGCTAGGCAACGACGACGTGGCTGCTGCTTCAGGCTCAGCAGAGGAGGAATTCTCTCCAGCCTCGGCTCCTCTGCCGCCTCTACCAGTTCTGCCACCGTTGGAGACTTTGTCCTCTGTGTCTGCGTCAGAGGCTGCCCTGGAACCGGCGGCTTGTTCGAGCTTGGACCGTCTCGGGCCGGTTGCCTTTGCAGCAGCGGCCTCGGTGGCCGCCCTCCCCTTCCATGGAGCGGGGGATGCTCGCCAGCTGACTATGGGGGCAGCTCATCTGCCTGCGTTCAAGATCAGCATTCTCAGCGGGTTGGGGGGTGGTTTTTCAGGGATTGCTCCTTGGAGGTTGTCATCTCTGCCGCCCCTCTTGTGCCCTAGTGGCGGGGGGCAGGTGGGTCCGGAAAGTTCTGCCTTTGGTCCCCAGCCCGGTGGGGGTGGTGCCTTGTGGCAGATGGGAGAAACACCTGTTGCATTTGCATTGCAGAGGGAGAGGGCACAGCGAGAAGAGATGATGGCTTGTTTGCTCTGGGGAACAAATATCTCCAGACCCCAGATGGGATTTCTGGGGAAGGTTTCTATTTCCCTGCTGCTGGCATGCCTCAGTGGTTTTGGGGAAAGGAAGCGTCTCACCAACTGTGCTGCCATTGTACTGGCGGCAGGGTGCAGGCCTGTGGGAATGCAGAGCCTGCCTTGTGGGTTTGGCCTGGGCTGTTGGGCTCAGGAAGTTTCTGGGCCAGGGCCACTGCCTGCCTTTCTGATGGCTGTGGGGGTTGTGGTTTTCCCTACCGGTCCTGGCCTGCTTTTTGTGGGCCAGTTTTGGGGTTCCTGGTCCGTTCAAGGGCCGGGGCCCCCCAGGGACTTTCTCTGGCTCTGCTCTGCTGCTCTTTTCAATCACAAAAAAAAAAAAAAAAAATTAAATTATATAAAAAAGATTGAAATAGCTGGCAGCAGCTCTGAAGCATTGAAGCATTGAAGGGCCAGAAAAGGCCATTCCACAAATTGTTCAAATTGTTTGAAATTGTTTGAAATTTTTTTATGACTGTGAATGGTTTTTGGTAACTATTGATGGGCTTTTTGCAGCAAGCCTGTTTCAGGACTAAAAAGGACTTTCAGATATGTCCAAGAGAAACATCTTCAGCCCATGGACTGTTCCTGAAACTCAGCTGTTTGGACTTGAATTTTCTTTGCATTGTTTTTCGCATTTTCTTATATTGTAAGACTGTTTTAGGGATATGTTAGTATTGTATGTTATACAGGTGAAGAAATTTCCTGTTCATTTCACATCAGCATTTTTTTTTTAATTTATTACAATTAAAAGGGTGTAATGTCACCGACATCTTTTCATAAAAATCCTTTCTTTAGGATTTTTTCCCCTTCTGGGAAGCTGATGCCCCAGAAGAAGAATGTAAACAATTGTTCTCTGCTGCTGTGGAATGCAGCAGGTGCAGCTGGGATTGGTCTTCTGTGAGTGTTTGGATTTGCTGACCACTCATGGGAGAGTTGTCCTTGCTTTCTGGCTCGACACAGAACTTTGTTATTCATTTCCTATTCTATTCTTAGCTTAGCAGCTTCTGAACTTTTCTCTCTATTCTTATTAGTATAGTCATAATGTATTATATATCCTAAATTAATAAATCCAGCCTTCTGATCATGTGTTGTGGTGTGCTGTAATGTCCCATTTTGGCCTTCCAGGTCATTCTCCCAGGTGTGCCTATATGTCTCTCCCTTCCCCCTTGCCCCCATGCTGAGTGAGTCCTGTCAATCAGGCTTAACATTCCAGCAAGGTGTCGTGTGGTTGGTCAAGTTCAAAGGATGCCCCTATGCCCAGAGGTCATTGGCCTATCTGGGTGTCATCTTCCCCTGAGACCCTGCCCCTCTCACCTGGTTGGTGGCTCACCTGTACCTCCCCCTCCCCCTGTCCCTGAGCTTAAAAGGTGAATGAGACCATGCAGTCGGCGTTCTGTTGGAGCAGTTCCTCACGTTCAGACCTCTGTAACCATGGAATAAACCTCTGGACATTAAACCCTCCAGCAGAATCCTCTCCTTTTTCTCTTCACCATCGCCTGAAGCTATTCCTCCTGAGGTAAACGGGGTTCCTAACAAGCCTGGACTTGTTCAGTGCCCAGCTGCAACCACCAGCAAGCCAAGGTATCTCTGGGGTGATACACCGCAGTTGCTGCCTTTGGCCCGGCAGCGAGGGTCAGACTGGCCCAGGCACAATCCAACTGGTAATATTGGAACTAGTTTTTTCCAATAATCATGAAGCCAAGATTCTTGTCTATCTCTCTCACTCTGAGGAACCCTTGCAAAGCCATGTAATATCTGGTGAACCCCTTGTTGTCAGAGCAAAAATCAATTTGATAAGACCAGAGGAGCAAATTGCTGTACTGGGTAAATCCTGTAGTTGCAGCATGTGATGGTTGCTTTAGAAGTGACCACAGAAGTGGATTCAAGCCAGGAGCTGAAGAACTGAAGATCCTGATTTGGACAGAGTTCACAGCCAAGGCTGACCACAAGTGAACCGGAAACACTTCTGGGAAGATGTTTGGAAAGAGAAGCAGAACCGTGGAGCTGGCCAGAGCATGCTGGACTCTTTCAAAAGGTACTGTTGGCTTTTCCCTTCCTGAAGATGGAGCATTTCATAGTTTGTGGCTGTTCATATGGGAAACGCCCCCTTTAGAGGATGAGGTTCAATTTTCTCCTTCAGAGGAGATGCTTACTGCCTTCTGGCAAAAATGGGATGAAGAGGATGGATTTTTCCTGTCAGAAACAGATCTCTATGAGTTTTTCTGATGGGCAAAGCTTTTTGGGTTCTTTACTGATGTGCTATATGCCCTGGATGCTTTCATATGGGAGCGCATGGGCTCCATTTTCTGATTCGTTTGGGTCCAGGGGTGCGGCTGCCCTGGCATCTATCCAGCATTTAGAAAACTCTTTCCAGTTTTGAAACGGAGAGTAGCTGTTTTCCCCTGGATTGCGAATTGCAAGGGACTGGCTCCTTTTCCCCTGTCCCCAGCAGGAGAAGACCCTTTGGAGGGGGATGAGTTGCTGCTTCCCAGCCCCCCCTGCTTCCCGGCGGGAGGGAGTGAAACTTCGCCGCAAGCTGAAGAAGTTTTTTTTACTCTGTGTCCGGAGCATGCTCAGATGGAGCGGTCCTTCTCCTCCCCTTCACTTTCTCCAGGGGGATGGGAAGGGGTGGCGCCACTCAAGCCAGTACCGTGGGTGCTGCCCCTGGCAGCCTGGCAGGCCCCTCCCCAGCCGGCCTCTCGGACCCCGCCCCGGTCAGAGATGGGGGTGGCACCGGTCCCCGAGGCCCCCCCGCCTCTGCCAGCGCCACGTCCACCTCCCCAGGCGATCCTGCTTCCGCCTCCGCTGGCTTCCCTGCCTGTGCCGATGTCGCTAAGCAACAGCGATCCTCTGCCGCCACCCCTCCCGGCTGTTTCGCTGCTGCCCGTGTCGGCTCCGCCACTGTCCGTGTGCACTCCGCCGGAGACTGCGGCTGCATCTCCGTGGCTGACCTCAGAGTCAGCGGCAGAAGACGGCACCGACCCTGCGCCATGCCTGCTGCCGCTTCCAGAACTAGGCGGGACGCCAGCAGCATGTTCCTGCACATCCCCATCGTTTCCTGCAGCTGAGCCACTGTTGCTAGGCAACGACGACGTGGCTGCTGCTTCAGGCTCAGCAGAGGAGGAATTCTCTCCAGCCTCGGCTCCTCTGCCGCCTCCACCAGTTCTGCCACCGTTGGAGACTTTGTCCTCTGTGTCTGCGTCAGAGGCTGCCCTGGAACCGGCGGCTTGTTCGAGCTTGGACCGTCTCGGGCCGGTTGCCTTTGCAGCAGCGGCCTCGGTGGCCGCCCTCCCCTTCCATGGAGCGGGGGATGCTCGCCAGCTGACTATGGGGGCAGCTCATCTGCCTGCGTTCAAGATCAGCATTCTCAGCGGGTTGGGGGGTGGTTTTTCAGGGATTGCTCCTTGGAGGTTGTCATCTCTGCCGCCCCTCTTGTGCCCTAGTGGCGGGGGGCAGGTGGGTCCGGAAAGTTCTGCCTTTGGTCCCCAGCCCGGTGGGGGTGGTTCCTTGTGGCAGATGGGAGAAACACCTGTTGCATTTGCATTGCAGAGGGAGAGGGCACAGCGAGAAGAGATGATGGCTTGTTTGCTCTGGGGAACAAATATCTCCAGACCCCAGATGGGATTTCTGGGGAAGGTTTCTATTTCCCTGCTGCTGGCATGCCTCAGTGGTTTTGGGGAAAGGAAGCGTCTCACCAACTGTGCTGCCATTGTACTGGCGGCAGGGTGCAGGCCTGTGGGAATGCAGAGCCTGCCTTGTGGGTTTGGCCTGGGCTGTTGGGCTCAGGAAGTTTCTGGGCCAGGGCCACTGCCTGCCTTTCTGATGGCTGTGGGGGTTGTGGTTTTCCCTACCGGTCCTGGCCCGCTTTTTGTGGGCCAGTTTTGGGGTTCCTGGTCCGTTCAAGGGCCGGGGCCCCCCAGGGACTTTCTCTGGCTCTGCTCTGCTGCTCTTTTCAATCACAAAAAAAAAAAAAATTAAATTATATAAAAAAGATTGAAATAGCTGGCAGCAGCTCTGAAGCATTGAAGCATTGAAGGGCCAGAAAAGGCCATTCCACAAATTGTTCAAATTGTTTGAAATTGTTTGAAATTTTTTTATGACTGTGAATGGTTTTTGGTAACTATTGATGGGCTTTTTGCAGCAAGCCTGTTTCAGGACTAAAAAGGACTTTCAGATATGTCCAAGAGAAACATCTTCAGCCCATGGACTGTTCCTGAAACTCAGCTGTTTGGACTTGAATTTTCTTTGCATTGTTTTTCGCATTTTCTTATATTGTAAGACTGTTTTAGGGATATGTTAGTATTGTATGTTATACAGGTGAAGAAATTTCCTGTTCATTTCACATCAGCATTTTTTTTTTAATTTATTACAATTAAAAGGGTGTAATGTCACCGACATCTTTTCATAAAAATCCTTTCTTTAGGATTTTTTCCCCTTCTGGGAAGCTGATGCCCCAGAAGAAGAATGTAAACAATTGTTCTCTGCTGCTGTGGAATGCAGCAGGTGCAGCTGGGATTGGTCTTCTGTGAGTGTTTGGATTTGCTGACCACTCATGGGAGAGTTGTCCTTGCTTTCTGGCTCGACACAGAACTTTGTTATTCATTTCCTATTCTATTCTTAGCTTAGCAGCTTCTGAACTTTTCTCTCTATTCTTATTAGTATAGTCATAATGTATTATATATCCTAAATTAATAAATCCAGCCTTCTGATCATGTGTTGTGGTGTGCTGTAATGTCCCATTTTGGCCTTCCAGGTCATTCTCCCAGGTGTGCCTATATGTCTCTCCCTTCCCCCTTGCCCCCATGCTGAGTGAGTCCTGTCAATCAGGCTTAACATTCCAGCAAGGTGTCGTGTGGTTGGTCAAGTTCAAAGGATGCCCCTATGCCCAGAGGTCATTGGCCTATCTGGGTGTCATCTTCCCCTGAGACCCTGCCCCTCTCACCTGGTTGGTGGCTCACCTGTACCTCCCCCTCCCCCTGTCCCTGAGCTTAAAAGGTGAATGAGACCATGCAGTCGGCGTTCTGTTGGAGCAGTTCCTCACGTTCAGACCTCTGTAACCATGGAATAAACCTCTGGACATTAAACCCTCCAGCAGAATCCTCTCCTTTTTCTCTTCACCATCGCCTGAAGCTATTCCTCCTGAGGTAAACGGGGTTCCTAACAAGCCTGGACTTGTTCAGTGCCCAGCTGCAACCACCAGCAAGCCAAGGTATCTCTGGGGTGATACACCGCAGTTGCTGCCTTTGGCCCGGCAGCGAGGGTCAGACTGGCCCAGGCACAATCCAACTGGTAATATTGGAACTAGTTTTTTCCAATAATCATGAAGCCAAGATTCTTGTCTATCTCTCTCACTCTGAGGAACCCTTGCAAAGCCATGTAATATCTGGTGAACCCCTTGTTGTCAGAGCAAAAATCAATTTGATAAGACCAGAGGAGCAAATTGCTGTACTGGGTAAATCCTGTAGTTGCAGCATGTGATGGTTGCTTTAGAAGTGACCACAGAAGTGGATTCAAGCCAGGAGCTGAAGAACTGAAGATCCTGATTTGGACAGAGTTCACAGCCAAGGCTGACCACAAGTGAACCGGAAACACTTCTGGGAAGATGTTTGGAAAGAGAAGCAGAACTGTGGAGCTGGCCAGAGCATGCTGGACTCTTTCAAAAGGTACTGTTGGCTTTTCCCTTCCTGAAGATGGAGCATTTCATAGTTTGTGGCTGTTCATATGGGAAACGCCCCCTTTAGAGGATGAGGTTCAATTTTCTCCTTCAGAGGAGATGCTTACTGCCTTCTGGCAAAAATGGGATGAAGAGGATGGATTTTTCCTGTCAGAAACAGATCTCTATGAGTTTTTCTGATGGGCAAAGCTTTTTGGGTTCTTTACTGATGTGCTGTATGACCTGGATGCTTTCATATGGGAGCGCATGGGCTCCATTTTCTGATTCGTTTGGGTCCAGGGGTGCGGCTGCCCTGGCATCTATCCAGCATTTAGAAAGCTCTTTCCAGTTTTGAAACGGAGAGTAGCTGTTTTCCCCTGGATTGCGAATTGCAAGGGACTGGCTCCTTTTCCCCTGTCCCCAGCAGGAGAAGACCCTTTGGAGGGGGATGAGTTGCTGCTTCCCAGCCCCCCCTGCTTCCCAGCGGGAGGGAGTGAAACTTCGCCGCAAGCTGAAGAAGTTTTTTTTACTCTGTGTCCAGAGCATGCTCAGATGGAGCGGTCCTTCTCCTCCCCTTCACTTCCTCCAGGGGGATGGGAAGGGGCGGCGCCACTCAAGCCAGTACCGTGGGTGCTGCCCCTGGCAGCCCGGCAGGCCCCTCCCCAGCCGGCCTCTCGGACCCCGCCCCGGTCAGAGATGGGGGTGGCACCGGTCCCCGAGGCCCCCCCACCTCTGCCAGCGCCACGTCCACCTCCCCGGACGATCCTGCTTCCGCCTCCGCTGGCTTCCCTGCCTGTGCCGATGTCGCTAAGCAACAGCGATCCTCTGCCGCCGCCCCTCCCGGCTGTTTCGCTGCTGCCCGTGTCGGCTCCGCCACTGTCCGTGTGCACTCCGCCGGAGACTGCGGCTGCATCTCCGTGGCTGACCTCAGAGTCAGCGGCAGAAGACGGCACCGACCCTGCGCCATGCCTGCTGCCGCTTCCAGAACTAGGCGGGACGCCAGCAGCATGTTCCTGCACATCCCCATCGTTTCCTGCAGCTGAGCCACTGTTGCTAGGCAACGACGACGTGGCTGCTGCTTCAGGCTCAGCAGAGGAGGAATTCTCTCCAGCCTCGGCTCCTCTGCCGCCTCCACCAGTTCTGCCACCGTTGGAGACTTTGTCCTCTGTGTCTGCGTCAGAGGCTGCCCTGGAACCGGCGGCTTGTTCGAGCTTGGACCGTCTCGGGCCGGTTGCCTTTGCAGCAGCGGCCTCGGTGGCCGCCCTCCCCTTCCATGGAGCGGGGGATGCTCGCCAGCTGACTATGGGGGCAGCTCATCTGCCTGCATTCAAGATCAGCATTCTCAGCGGGTTGGGGGGTGGTTTTTCAGGGATTGCTCCTTGGAGGTTGTCATCTCTGCCGCCCCTCTTGTGCCCTAGTGGCGGGGGGCAGGTGGGTCCGGAAAGTTCTGCCTTTGGTCCCCAGCCCGGTGGGGGTGGTGCCTTGTGGCAGATGGGAGAAACACCTGTTGCATTTGCATTGCAGAGGGAGAGGGCACAGCGAGAAGAGATGATGGCTTGTTTGCTCTGGGGAACAAATATCTCCAGACCCCAGATGGGATTTCTGGGGAAGGTTTCTATTTCCCTGCTGCTGGCATGCCTCAGTGGTTTTGGGAAAAGGAAGCGTCTCACCAACTGTGCTGCCATTGTACTGGCGGCAGGGTGCAGGCCTGTGGGAATGCAGAGCCTGCCTTGTGGGTTTGGCCTGGGCTGTTGGGCTCAGGAAGTTTCTGGGCCAGGGCCACTGCCTGCCTTTCTGATGGCTGTGGGGATTGTGGTTTTCCCTACCGGTCCTGGCCCGCTTTTTGTGGGCCAGTTTTGGGGTTCCTGGTCCATTCAAGGGCCGGGGCCCCCCAGGGACTTTCTCTGGCTCTGCTCTGCTGCTCTTTTCAATCACAAAAAAAAAAAAAAAAAATTAAATTATATAAAAAAGATTGAAATAGCTGGCAGCAGCTCTGAAGCATTGAAGCATTGAAGGGCCAGAAAAGGCCATTCCACAAATTGTTCAAATTGTTTGAAATTGTTTGAAATTTTTTTATGACTGTGAATGGTTTTTGGTAACTATTGATGGGCTTTTTGCAGCAAGCCTGTTTCAGGACTAAAAAGGACTTTCAGATATGTCCAAGAGAAACATCTTCAGCCCATGGACTGTTCCTGAAACTCAGCTGTTTGAACTTGAATTTTCTTTGCATTGTTTTTCGCATTTTCTTATATTGTAAGACTGTTTTAGGGATATGTTAGTATTGTATGTTATACAGGTGAAGAAATTTCCTGTTCATTTCACATCAGCATTTTTTTTTTAATTTATTACAATTAAAAGGGTGTAATGTCACCGACATCTTTTCATAAAAATCCTTTCTTTAGGATTTTTTCCCCTTCTGGGAAGCTGATGCCCCAGAAGAAGAATGTAAACAATTGTTCTCTGCTGCTGTGGAATGCAGCAGGTGCAGCTGGGATTGGTCTTCTGTGAGTGTTTGGATTTGCTGACCACTCATGGGAGAGTTGTCCTTGCTTTCTGGCTCGACACAGAACTTTGTTATTCATTTCCTATTCTATTCTTAGCTTAGCAGCTTCTGAACTTTTCTCTCTATTCTTATTAGTATAGTCATAATGTATTATATATCCTAAATTAATAAATCCAGCCTTCTGATCATGTGTTGTGGTGTGCTGTAATGTCCCATTTTGGCCTTCCAGGTCATTCTCCCAGGTGTGCCTATATGTCTCTCCCTTCCCCCTTGCCCCCATGCTGAGTGAGTCCTGTCAATCAGGCTTAACATTCCAGCAAGGTGTCGTGTGGTTGGTCAAGTTCAAAGGATGCCCCTATGCCCAGAGGTCATTGGCCTATCTGGGTGTCATCTTCCCCTGAGACCCTGCCCCTCTCACCTGGTTGGTGGCTCACCTGTACCTCCCCCTCCCCCTGTCCCTGAGCTTAAAAGGTGAATGAGACCATGCAGTCGGCGTTCTGTTGGAGCAGTTCCTCACGTTCAGACCTCTGTAACCATGGAATAAACCTCTGGACATTAAACCCTCCAGCAGAATCCTCTCCTTTTTCTCTTCACCATCGCCTGAAGCTATTCCTCCTGAGGTAAACGGGGTTCCTAACAAGCCTGGACTTGTTCAGTGCCCAGCTGCAACCACCAGCAAGCCAAGGTATCTCTGGGGTGATACACCGCAGTTGCTGCCTTTGGCCCGGCAGCGAGGGTCAGACTGGCCCAGGCACAATCCAACTGGTAATATTGGAACTAGTTTTTTCCAATAATCATGAAGCCAAGATTCTTGTCTATCTCTCTCACTCTGAGGAACCCTTGCAAAGCCATGTAATATCTGGTGAACCCCTTGTTGTCAGAGCAAAAATCAATTTGATAAGACCAGAGGAGCAAATTGCTGTACTGGGTAAATCCTGTAGTTGCAGCATGTGATGGTTGCTTTAGAAGTGACCACAGAAGTGGATTCAAGCCAGGAGCTGAAGAACTGAAGATCCTGATTTGGACAGAGTTCACAGCCAAGGCTGACCACAAGTGAACCGGAAACACTTCTGGGAAGATGTTTGGAAAGAGAAGCAGAACCGTGGAGCTGGCCAGAGCATGCTGGACTCTTTCAAAAGGTACTGTTGGCTTTTCCCTTCCTGAAGATGGAGCATTTCATAGTTTGTGGCTGTTCATATGGGAAACGCCCCCTTTAGAGGATGAGGTTCAATTTTCTCCTTCAGAGGAGATGCTTACTGCCTTCTGGCAAAAATGGGATGAAGAGGATGGATTTTTCCTGTCAGAAACAGATCTCTATGAGTTTTTCTGATGGGCAAAGCTTTTTGGGTTCTTTACTGATGTGCTATATGCCCTGGATGCTTTCATATGGGAGCGCATGGGCTCCATTTTCTGATTCGTTTGGGTCCAGGGGTGCGGCTGCCCTGGCATCTATCCAGCATTTAGAAAACTCTTTCCAGTTTTGAAACGGAGAGTAGCTGTTTTCCCCTGGATTGCGAATTGCAAGGGACTGGCTCCTTTTCCCCTGTCCCCAGCAGGAGAAGACCCTTTGGAGGGGGATGAGTTGCTGCTTCCCAGCCCCCCCTGCTTCCCGGCGGGAGGGAGTGAAACTTCGCCGCAAGCTGAAGAAGTTTTTGTTACTCTGTGTCCGGAGCATGCTCAGATGGAGCGGTCCTTCTCCTCCCCTTCACTTTCTCCAGGGGGATGGGAAGGGGTGGCGCCACTCAAGCCAGTACCGTGGGTGCTGCCCCTGGCAGCCTGGCAGGCCCCTCCCCAGCCGGCCTCTCGGACCCCGCCCCGGTCAGAGATGGGGGTGGCACCGGTCCCCGAGGCCCCCCCGCCTCTGCCAGCGCCACGTCCACCTCCCCAGGCGATCCTGCTTCCGCCTCCGCTGGCTTCCCTGCCTGTGCCGATGTCGCTAAGCAACAGCGATCCTCTGCCGCCACCCCTCCCGGCTGTTTCGCTGCTGCCCGTGTCGGCTCCGCCACTGTCCGTGTGCACTCCGCCGGAGACTGCGGCTGCATCTCCGTGGCTGACCTCAGAGTCAGCGGCAGAAGACGGCACCGACCCTGCGCCATGCCTGCTGCCGCTTCCAGAACTAGGCGGGACGCCAGCAGCATGTTCCTGCACATCCCCATCGTTTCCTGCAGCTGAGCCACTGTTGCTAGGCAACGACGACGTGGCTGCTGCTTCAGGCTCAGCAGAGGAGGAATTCTCTCCAGCCTCGGCTCCTCTGCCGCCTCCACCAGTTCTGCCACCGTTGGAGACTTTGTCCTCTGTGTCTGCGTCAGAGGCTGCCCTGGAACCGGCGGCTTGTTCGAGCTTGGACCGTCTCGGGCCGGTTGCCTTTGCAGCAGCGGCCTCGGTGGCCGCCCTCCCCTTCCATGGAGCGGGGGATGCTCGCCAGCTGACTATGGGGGCAGCTCATCTGCCTGCATTCAAGATCAGCATTCTCAGCGGGTTGGGGGGTGGTTTTTCAGGGATTGCTCCTTGGAGGTTGTCATCTCTGCCGCCCCTCTTGTGCCCTAGTGGCGGGGGGCAGGTGGGTCCGGAAAGTTCTGCCTTTGGTCCCCAGCCCGGTGGGGGTGGTGCCTTGTGGCAGATGGGAGAAACACCTGTTGCATTTGCATTGCAGAGGGAGAGGGCACAGCGAGAAGAGATGATGGCTTGTTTGCTCTGGGGAACAAATATCTCCAGACCCCAGATGGGATTTCTGGGGAAGGTTTCTATTTCCCTGCTGCTGGCATGCCTCAGTGGTTTTGGGGAAAGGAAGCGTCTCACCAACTGTGCTGCCATTGTACTGGCGGCAGGGTGCAGGCCTGTGGGAATGCAGAGCCTGCCTTGTGGGTTTGGCCTGGGCTGTTGGGCTCAGGAAGTTTCTGGGCCAGGGCCACTGCCTGCCTTTCTGATGGCTGTGGGGGTTGTGGTTTTCCCTACCGGTCCTGGCCTGCTTTTTGTGGGCCAGTTTTGGGGTTCCTGGTCCGTTCAAGGGCCGGGGCCCCCCAGGGACTTTCTCTGGCTCTGCTCTGCTGCTCTTTTCAATCACAAAAAAAAAAAAAAAAAATTAAATTATATAAAAAAGATTGAAATAGCTGGCAGCAGCTCTGAAGCATTGAAGCATTGAAGGGCCAGAAAAGGCCATTCCACAAATTGTTCAAATTGTTTGAAATTGTTTGAAATTTTTTTATGACTGTGAATGGTTTTTGGTAACTATTGATGGGCTTTTTGCAGCAAGCCTGTTTCAGGACTAAAAAGGACTTTCAGATATGTCCAAGAGAAACATCTTCAGCCCATGGACTGTTCCTGAAACTCAGCTGTTTGGACTTGAATTTTCTTTGCATTGTTTTTCGCATTTTCTTATATTGTAAGACTGTTTTAGGGATATGTTAGTATTGTATGTTATACAGGTGAAGAAATTTCCTGTTCATTTCACATCAGCATTTTTTTTTTAATTTATTACAATTAAAAGGGTGTAATGTCACCGACATCTTTTCATAAAAATCCTTTCTTTAGGATTTTTTCCCCTTCTGGGAAGCTGATGCCCCAGAAGAAGAATGTAAACAATTGTTCTCTGCTGCTGTGGAATGCAGCAGGTGCAGCTGGGATTGGTCTTCTGTGAGTGTTTGGATTTGCTGACCACTCATGGGAGAGTTGTCCTTGCTTTCTGGCTCGACACAGAACTTTGTTATTCATTTCCTATTCTATTCTTAGCTTAGCAGCTTCTGAACTTTTCTCTCTATTCTTATTAGTATAGTCATAATGTATTATATATCCTAAATTAATAAATCCAGCCTTCTGATCATGTGTTGTGGTGTGCTGTAATGTCCCATTTTGGCCTTCCAGGTCATTCTCCCAGGTGTGCCTATATGTCTCTCCCTTCCCCCTTGCCCCCATGCTGAGTGAGTCCTGTCAATCAGGCTTAACATTCCAGCAAGGTGTCGTGTGGTTGGTCAAGTTCAAAGGATGCCCCTATGCCCAGAGGTCATTGGCCTATCTGGGTGTCATCTTCCCCTGAGACCCTGCCCCTCTCACCTGGTTGGTGGCTCACCTGTACCTCCCCCTCCCCCTGTCCCTGAGCTTAAAAGGTGAATGAGACCATGCAGTCGGCGTTCTGTTGGAGCAGTTCCTCACGTTCAGACCTCTGTAACCATGGAATAAACCTCTGGACATTAAACCCTCCAGCAGAATCCTCTCCTTTTTCTCTTCACCATCGCCTGAAGCTATTCCTCCTGAGGTAAACGGGGTTCCTAACAAGCCTGGACTTGTTCAGTGCCCAGCTGCAACCACCAGCAAGCCAAGGTATCTCTGGGGTGATACACCGCAGTTGCTGCCTTTGGCCCGGCAGCGAGGGTCAGACTGGCCCAGGCACAATCCAACTGGTAATATTGGAACTAGTTTTTTCCAATAATCATGAAGCCAAGATTCTTGTCTATCTCTCTCACTCTGAGGAACCCTTGCAAAGCCATGTAATATCTGGTGAACCCCTTGTTGTCAGAGCAAAAATCAATTTGATAAGACCAGAGGAGCAAATTGCTGTACTGGGTAAATCCTGTAGTTGCAGCATGTGATGGTTGCTTTAGAAGTGACCACAGAAGTGGATTCAAGCCAGGAGCTGAAGAACTGAAGATCCTGATTTGGACAGAGTTCACAGCCAAGGCTGACCACAAGTGAACCGGAAACACTTCTGGGAAGATGTTTGGAAAGAGAAGCAGAACCGTGGAGCTGGCCAGAGCATGCTGGACTCTTTCAAAAGGTACTGTTGGCTTTTCCCTTCCTGAAGATGGAGCATTTCATAGTTTGTGGCTGTTCATATGGGAAACGCCCCCTTTAGAGGATGAGGTTCAATTTTCTCCTTCAGAGGAGATGCTTACTGCCTTCTGGCAAAAATGGGATGAAGAGGATGGATTTTTCCTGTCAGAAACAGATCTCTATGAGTTTTTCTGATGGGCAAAGCTTTTTGGGTTCTTTACTGATGTGCTATATGCCCTGGATGCTTTCATATGGGAGCGCATGGGCTCCATTTTCTGATTCGTTTGGGTCCAGGGGTGCGGCTGCCCTGGCATCTATCCAGCATTTAGAAAACTCTTTCCAGTTTTGAAACGGAGAGTAGCTGTTTTCCCCTGGATTGCGAATTGCAAGGGACTGGCTCCTTTTCCCCTGTCCCCAGCAGGAGAAGACCCTTTGGAGGGGGATGAGTTGCTGCTTCCCAGCCCCCCCTGCTTCCCGGCGGGAGGGAGTGAAACTTCGCCGCAAGCTGAAGAAGTTTTTTTTACTCTGTGTCCGGAGCATGCTCAGATGGAGCGGTCCTTCTCCTCCCCTTCACTTTCTCCAGGGGGATGGGAAGGGGTGGCGCCACTCAAGCCAGTACCGTGGGTGCTGCCCCTGGCAGCCTGGCAGGCCCCTCCCCAGCCGGCCTCTCGGACCCCGCCCCGGTCAGAGATGGGGGTGGCACCGGTCCCCGAGGCCCCCCCGCCTCTGCCAGCGCCACGTCCACCTCCCCAGGCGATCCTGCTTCCGCCTCCGCTGGCTTCCCTGCCTGTGCCGATGTCGCTAAGCAACAGCGATCCTCTGCCGCCACCCCTCCCGGCTGTTTCGCTGCTGCCCGTGTCGGCTCCGCCACTGTCCGTGTGCACTCCGCCGGAGACTGCGGCTGCATCTCCGTGGCTGACCTCAGAGTCAGCGGCAGAAGACGGCACCGACCCTGCGCCATGCCTGCTGCCGCTTCCAGAACTAGGCGGGACGCCAGCAGCATGTTCCTGCACATCCCCATCGTTTCCTGCAGCTGAGCCACTGTTGCTAGGCAACGACGACGTGGCTGCTGCTTCAGGCTCAGCAGAGGAGGAATTCTCTCCAGCCTCGGCTCCTCTGCCGCCTCCACCAGTTCTGCCACCGTTGGAGACTTTGTCCTCTGTGTCTGCGTCAGAGGCTGCCCTGGAACCGGCGGCTTGTTCGAGCTTGGACCGTCTCGGGCCGGTTGCCTTTGCAGCAGCGGCCTCGGTGGCCGCCCTCCCCTTCCATGGAGCGGGGGATGCTCGCCAGCTGACTATGGGGGCAGCTCATCTGCCTGCGTTCAAGATCAGCATTCTCAGCGGGTTGGGGGGTGGTTTTTCAGGGATTGCTCCTTGGAGGTTGTCATCTCTGCCGCCCCTCTTGTGCCCTAGTGGCGGGGGGCAGGTGGGTCCGGAAAGTTCTGCCTTTGGTCCCCAGCCCGGTGGGGGTGGTTCCTTGTGGCAGATGGGAGAAACACCTGTTGCATTTGCATTGCAGAGGGAGAGGGCACAGCGAGAAGAGATGATGGCTTGTTTGCTCTGGGGAACAAATATCTCCAGACCCCAGATGGGATTTCTGGGGAAGGTTTCTATTTCCCTGCTGCTGGCATGCCTCAGTGGTTTTGGGGAAAGGAAGCGTCTCACCAACTGTGCTGCCATTGTACTGGCGGCAGGGTGCAGGCCTGTGGGAATGCAGAGCCTGCCTTGTGGGTTTGGCCTGGGCTGTTGGGCTCAGGAAGTTTCTGGGCCAGGGCCACTGCCTGCCTTTCTGATGGCTGTGGGGGTTGTGGTTTTCCCTACCGGTCCTGGCCCGCTTTTTGTGGGCCAGTTTTGGGGTTCCTGGTCCGTTCAAGGGCCGGGGCCCCCCAGGGACTTTCTCTGGCTCTGCTCTGCTGCTCTTTTCAATCACAAAAAAAAAAAAAATTAAATTATATAAAAAAGATTGAAATAGCTGGCAGCAGCTCTGAAGCATTGAAGCATTGAAGGGCCAGAAAAGGCCATTCCACAAATTGTTCAAATTGTTTGAAATTGTTTGAAATTTTTTTATGACTGTGAATGGTTTTTGGTAACTATTGATGGGCTTTTTGCAGCAAGCCTGTTTCAGGACTAAAAAGGACTTTCAGATATGTCCAAGAGAAACATCTTCAGCCCATGGACTGTTCCTGAAACTCAGCTGTTTGGACTTGAATTTTCTTTGCATTGTTTTTCGCATTTTCTTATATTGTAAGACTGTTTTAGGGATATGTTAGTATTGTATGTTATACAGGTGAAGAAATTTCCTGTTCATTTCACATCAGCATTTTTTTTTTAATTTATTACAATTAAAAGGGTGTAATGTCACCGACATCTTTTCATAAAAATCCTTTCTTTAGGATTTTTTCCCCTTCTGGGAAGCTGATGCCCCAGAAGAAGAATGTAAACAATTGTTCTCTGCTGCTGTGGAATGCAGCAGGTGCAGCTGGGATTGGTCTTCTGTGAGTGTTTGGATTTGCTGACCACTCATGGGAGAGTTGTCCTTGCTTTCTGGCTCGACACAGAACTTTGTTATTCATTTCCTATTCTATTCTTAGCTTAGCAGCTTCTGAACTTTTCTCTCTATTCTTATTAGTATAGTCATAATGTATTATATATCCTAAATTAATAAATCCAGCCTTCTGATCATGTGTTGTGGTGTGCTGTAATGTCCCATTTTGGCCTTCCAGGTCATTCTCCCAGGTGTGCCTATATGTCTCTCCCTTCCCCCTTGCCCCCATGCTGAGTGAGTCCTGTCAATCAGGCTTAACATTCCAGCAAGGTGTCGTGTGGTTGGTCAAGTTCAAAGGATGCCCCTATGCCCAGAGGTCATTGGCCTATCTGGGTGTCATCTTCCCCTGAGACCCTGCCCCTCTCACCTGGTTGGTGGCTCACCTGTACCTCCCCCTCCCCCTGTCCCTGAGCTTAAAAGGTGAATGAGACCATGCAGTCGGCGTTCTGTTGGAGCAGTTCCTCACGTTCAGACCTCTGTAACCATGGAATAAACCTCTGGACATTAAACCCTCCAGCAGAATCCTCTCCTTTTTCTCTTCACCATCGCCTGAAGCTATTCCTCCTGAGGTAAACGGGGTTCCTAACAAGCCTGGACTTGTTCAGTGCCCAGCTGCAACCACCAGCAAGCCAAGGTATCTCTGGGGTGATACACCGCAGTTGCTGCCTTTGGCCCGGCAGCGAGGGTCAGACTGGCCCAGGCACAATCCAACTGGTAATATTGGAACTAGTTTTTTCCAATAATCATGAAGCCAAGATTCTTGTCTATCTCTCTCACTCTGAGGAACCCTTGCAAAGCCATGTAATATCTGGTGAACCCCTTGTTGTCAGAGCAAAAATCAATTTGATAAGACCAGAGGAGCAAATTGCTGTACTGGGTAAATCCTGTAGTTGCAGCATGTGATGGTTGCTTTAGAAGTGACCACAGAAGTGGATTCAAGCCAGGAGCTGAAGAACTGAAGATCCTGATTTGGACAGAGTTCACAGCCAAGGCTGACCACAAGTGAACCGGAAACACTTCTGGGAAGATGTTTGGAAAGAGAAGCAGAACTGTGGAGCTGGCCAGAGCATGCTGGACTCTTTCAAAAGGTACTGTTGGCTTTTCCCTTCCTGAAGATGGAGCATTTCATAGTTTGTGGCTGTTCATATGGGAAACGCCCCCTTTAGAGGATGAGGTTCAATTTTCTCCTTCAGAGGAGATGCTTACTGCCTTCTGGCAAAAATGGGATGAAGAGGATGGATTTTTCCTGTCAGAAACAGATCTCTATGAGTTTTTCTGATGGGCAAAGCTTTTTGGGTTCTTTACTGATGTGCTGTATGACCTGGATGCTTTCATATGGGAGCGCATGGGCTCCATTTTCT
The DNA here is from genome assembly GCF_028018845.1 of Melospiza georgiana. Classification (NCBI taxonomy): domain Eukaryota; kingdom Metazoa; phylum Chordata; class Aves; order Passeriformes; family Passerellidae; genus Melospiza; species Melospiza georgiana. The sequence goes on from NC_080450.1 coordinate 12,369,143, forward strand.
GATTCGTTTGGGTCCAGGGGTGCGGCTGCCCTGGCATCTATCCAGCATTTAGAAAGCTCTTTCCAGTTTTGAAACGGAGAGTAGCTGTTTTCCCCTGGATTGCGAATTGCAAGGGACTGGCTCCTTTTCCCCTGTCCCCAGCAGGAGAAGACCCTTTGGAGGGGGATGAGTTGCTGCTTCCCAGCCCCCCCTGCTTCCCAGCGGGAGGGAGTGAAACTTCGCCGCAAGCTGAAGAAGTTTTTTTTACTCTGTGTCCAGAGCATGCTCAGATGGAGCGGTCCTTCTCCTCCCCTTCACTTCCTCCAGGGGGATGGGAAGGGGCGGCGCCACTCAAGCCAGTACCGTGGGTGCTGCCCCTGGCAGCCCGGCAGGCCCCTCCCCAGCCGGCCTCTCGGACCCCGCCCCGGTCAGAGATGGGGGTGGCACCGGTCCCCGAGGCCCCCCCACCTCTGCCAGCGCCACGTCCACCTCCCCGGACGATCCTGCTTCCGCCTCCGCTGGCTTCCCTGCCTGTGCCGATGTCGCTAAGCAACAGCGATCCTCTGCCGCCGCCCCTCCCGGCTGTTTCGCTGCTGCCCGTGTCGGCTCCGCCACTGTCCGTGTGCACTCCGCCGGAGACTGCGGCTGCATCTCCGTGGCTGACCTCAGAGTCAGCGGCAGAAGACGGCACCGACCCTGCGCCATGCCTGCTGCCGCTTCCAGAACTAGGCGGGACGCCAGCAGCATGTTCCTGCACATCCCCATCGTTTCCTGCAGCTGAGCCACTGTTGCTAGGCAACGACGACGTGGCTGCTGCTTCAGGCTCAGCAGAGGAGGAATTCTCTCCAGCCTCGGCTCCTCTGCCGCCTCCACCAGTTCTGCCACCGTTGGAGACTTTGTCCTCTGTGTCTGCGTCAGAGGCTGCCCTGGAACCGGCGGCTTGTTCGAGCTTGGACCGTCTCGGGCCGGTTGCCTTTGCAGCAGCGGCCTCGGTGGCCGCCCTCCCCTTCCATGGAGCGGGGGATGCTCGCCAGCTGACTATGGGGGCAGCTCATCTGCCTGCATTCAAGATCAGCATTCTCAGCGGGTTGGGGGGTGGTTTTTCAGGGATTGCTCCTTGGAGGTTGTCATCTCTGCCGCCCCTCTTGTGCCCTAGTGGCGGGGGGCAGGTGGGTCCGGAAAGTTCTGCCTTTGGTCCCCAGCCCGGTGGGGGTGGTGCCTTGTGGCAGATGGGAGAAACACCTGTTGCATTTGCATTGCAGAGGGAGAGGGCACAGCGAGAAGAGATGATGGCTTGTTTGCTCTGGGGAACAAATATCTCCAGACCCCAGATGGGATTTCTGGGGAAGGTTTCTATTTCCCTGCTGCTGGCATGCCTCAGTGGTTTTGGGAAAAGGAAGCGTCTCACCAACTGTGCTGCCATTGTACTGGCGGCAGGGTGCAGGCCTGTGGGAATGCAGAGCCTGCCTTGTGGGTTTGGCCTGGGCTGTTGGGCTCAGGAAGTTTCTGGGCCAGGGCCACTGCCTGCCTTTCTGATGGCTGTGGGGATTGTGGTTTTCCCTACCGGTCCTGGCCCGCTTTTTGTGGGCCAGTTTTGGGGTTCCTGGTCCATTCAAGGGCCGGGGCCCCCCAGGGACTTTCTCTGGCTCTGCTCTGCTGCTCTTTTCAATCACAAAAAAAAAAAAAAATTAAATTATATAAAAAAGATTGAAATAGCTGGCAGCAGCTCTGAAGCATTGAAGCATTGAAGGGCCAGAAAAGGCCATTCCACAAATTGTTCAAATTGTTTGAAATTGTTTGAAATTTTTTTATGACTGTGAATGGTTTTTGGTAACTATTGATGGGCTTTTTGCAGCAAGCCTGTTTCAGGACTAAAAAGGACTTTCAGATATGTCCAAGAGAAACATCTTCAGCCCATGGACTGTTCCTGAAACTCAGCTGTTTGAACTTGAATTTTCTTTGCATTGTTTTTCGCATTTTCTTATATTGTAAGACTGTTTTAGGGATATGTTAGTATTGTATGTTATACAGGTGAAGAAATTTCCTGTTCATTTCACATCAGCATTTTTTTTTTAATTTATTACAATTAAAAGGGTGTAATGTCACCGACATCTTTTCATAAAAATCCTTTCTTTAGGATTTTTTCCCCTTCTGGGAAGCTGATGCCCCAGAAGAAGAATGTAAACAATTGTTCTCTGCTGCTGTGGAATGCAGCAGGTGCAGCTGGGATTGGTCTTCTGTGAGTGTTTGGATTTGCTGACCACTCATGGGAGAGTTGTCCTTGCTTTCTGGCTCGACACAGAACTTTGTTATTCATTTCCTATTCTATTCTTAGCTTAGCAGCTTCTGAACTTTTCTCTCTATTCTTATTAGTATAGTCATAATGTATTATATATCCTAAATTAATAAATCCAGCCTTCTGATCATGTGTTGTGGTGTGCTGTAATGTCCCATTTTGGCCTTCCAGGTCATTCTCCCAGGTGTGCCTATATGTCTCTCCCTTCCCCCTTGCCCCCATGCTGAGTGAGTCCTGTCAATCAGGCTTAACATTCCAGCAAGGTGTCGTGTGGTTGGTCAAGTTCAAAGGATGCCCCTATGCCCAGAGGTCATTGGCCTATCTGGGTGTCATCTTCCCCTGAGACCCTGCCCCTCTCACCTGGTTGGTGGCTCACCTGTACCTCCCCCTCCCCCTGTCCCTGAGCTTAAAAGGTGAATGAGACCATGCAGTCGGCGTTCTGTTGGAGCAGTTCCTCACGTTCAGACCTCTGTAACCATGGAATAAACCTCTGGACATTAAACCCTCCAGCAGAATCCTCTCCTTTTTCTCTTCACCATCGCCTGAAGCTATTCCTCCTGAGGTAAACGGGGTTCCTAACAAGCCTGGACTTGTTCAGTGCCCAGCTGCAACCACCAGCAAGCCAAGGTATCTCTGGGGTGATACACCGCAGTTGCTGCCTTTGGCCCGGCAGCGAGGGTCAGACTGGCCCAGGCACAATCCAACTGGTAATATTGGAACTAGTTTTTTCCAATAATCATGAAGCCAAGATTCTTGTCTATCTCTCTCACTCTGAGGAACCCTTGCAAAGCCATGTAATATCTGGTGAACCCCTTGTTGTCAGAGCAAAAATCAATTTGATAAGACCAGAGGAGCAAATTGCTGTACTGGGTAAATCCTGTAGTTGCAGCATGTGATGGTTGCTTTAGAAGTGACCACAGAAGTGGATTCAAGCCAGGAGCTGAAGAACTGAAGATCCTGATTTGGACAGAGTTCACAGCCAAGGCTGACCACAAGTGAACCGGAAACACTTCTGGGAAGATGTTTGGAAAGAGAAGCAGAACCGTGGAGCTGGCCAGAGCATGCTGGACTCTTTCAAAAGGTACTGTTGGCTTTTCCCTTCCTGAAGATGGAGCATTTCATAGTTTGTGGCTGTTCATATGGGAAACGCCCCCTTTAGAGGATGAGGTTCAATTTTCTCCTTCAGAGGAGATGCTTACTGCCTTCTGGCAAAAATGGGATGAAGAGGATGGATTTTTCCTGTCAGAAACAGATCTCTATGAGTTTTTCTGATGGGCAAAGCTTTTTGGGTTCTTTACTGATGTGCTATATGCCCTGGATGCTTTCATATGGGAGCGCATGGGCTCCATTTTCTGATTCGTTTGGGTCCAGGGGTGCGGCTGCCCTGGCATCTATCCAGCATTTAGAAAACTCTTTCCAGTTTTGAAACGGAGAGTAGCTGTTTTCCCCTGGATTGCGAATTGCAAGGGACTGGCTCCTTTTCCCCTGTCCCCAGCAGGAGAAGACCCTTTGGAGGGGGATGAGTTGCTGCTTCCCAGCCCCCCCTGCTTCCCGGCGGGAGGGAGTGAAACTTCGCCGCAAGCTGAAGAAGTTTTTGTTACTCTGTGTCCGGAGCATGCTCAGATGGAGCGGTCCTTCTCCTCCCCTTCACTTTCTCCAGGGGGATGGGAAGGGGTGGCGCCACTCAAGCCAGTACCGTGGGTGCTGCCCCTGGCAGCCTGGCAGGCCCCTCCCCAGCCGGCCTCTCGGACCCCGCCCCGGTCAGAGATGGGGGTGGCACCGGTCCCCGAGGCCCCCCCGCCTCTGCCAGCGCCACGTCCACCTCCCCAGGCGATCCTGCTTCCGCCTCCGCTGGCTTCCCTGCCTGTGCCGATGTCGCTAAGCAACAGCGATCCTCTGCCGCCACCCCTCCCGGCTGTTTCGCTGCTGCCCGTGTCGGCTCCGCCACTGTCCGTGTGCACTCCGCCGGAGACTGCGGCTGCATCTCCGTGGCTGACCTCAGAGTCAGCGGCAGAAGACGGCACCGACCCTGCGCCATGCCTGCTGCCGCTTCCAGAACTAGGCGGGACGCCAGCAGCATGTTCCTGCACATCCCCATCGTTTCCTGCAGCTGAGCCACTGTTGCTAGGCAACGACGACGTGGCTGCTGCTTCAGGCTCAGCAGAGGAGGAATTCTCTCCAGCCTCGGCTCCTCTGCCGCCTCCACCAGTTCTGCCACCGTTGGAGACTTTGTCCTCTGTGTCTGCGTCAGAGGCTGCCCTGGAACCGGCGGCTTGTTCGAGCTTGGACCGTCTCGGGCCGGTTGCCTTTGCAGCAGCGGCCTCGGTGGCCGCCCTCCCCTTCCATGGAGCGGGGGATGCTCGCCAGCTGACTATGGGGGCAGCTCATCTGCCTGCATTCAAGATCAGCATTCTCAGCGGGTTGGGGGGTGGTTTTTCAGGGATTGCTCCTTGGAGGTTGTCATCTCTGCCGCCCCTCTTGTGCCCTAGTGGCGGGGGGCAGGTGGGTCCGGAAAGTTCTGCCTTTGGTCCCCAGCCCGGTGGGGGTGGTGCCTTGTGGCAGATGGGAGAAACACCTGTTGCATTTGCATTGCAGAGGGAGAGGGCACAGCGAGAAGAGATGATGGCTTGTTTGCTCTGGGGAACAAATATCTCCAGACCCCAGATGGGATTTCTGGGGAAGGTTTCTATTTCCCTGCTGCTGGCATGCCTCAGTGGTTTTGGGAAAAGGAAGCGTCTCACCAACTGTGCTGCCATTGTACTGGCGGCAGGGTGCAGGCCTGTGGGAATGCAGAGCCTGCCTTGTGGGTTTGGCCTGGGCTGTTGGGCTCAGGAAGTTTCTGGGCCAGGGCCACTGCCTGCCTTTCTGATGGCTGTGGGGATTGTGGTTTTCCCTACCGGTCCTGGCCCGCTTTTTGTGGGCCAGTTTTGGGGTTCCTGGTCCATTCAAGGGCCGGGGCCCCCCAGGGACTTTCTCTGGCTCTGCTCTGCTGCTCTTTTCAATCACAAAAAAAAAAAAAAATTAAATTATATAAAAAAGATTGAAATAGCTGGCAGCAGCTCTGAAGCATTGAAGCATTGAAGGGCCAGAAAAGGCCATTCCACAAATTGTTCAAATTGTTTGAAATTGTTTGAAATTTTTTTATGACTGTGAATGGTTTTTGGTAACTATTGATGGGCTTTTTGCAGCAAGCCTGTTTCAGGACTAAAAAGGACTTTCAGATATGTCCAAGAGAAACATCTTCAGCCCATGGACTGTTCCTGAAACTCAGCTGTTTGAACTTGAATTTTCTTTGCATTGTTTTTCGCATTTTCTTATATTGTAAGACTGTTTTAGGGATATGTTAGTATTGTATGTTATACAGGTGAAGAAATTTCCTGTTCATTTCACATCAGCATTTTTTTTTTAATTTATTACAATTAAAAGGGTGTAATGTCACCGACATCTTTTCATAAAAATCCTTTCTTTAGGATTTTTTCCCCTTCTGGGAAGCTGATGCCCCAGAAGAAGAATGTAAACAATTGTTCTCTGCTGCTGTGGAATGCAGCAGGTGCAGCTGGGATTGGTCTTCTGTGAGTGTTTGGATTTGCTGACCACTCATGGGAGAGTTGTCCTTGCTTTCTGGCTCGACACAGAACTTTGTTATTCATTTCCTATTCTATTCTTAGCTTAGCAGCTTCTGAACTTTTCTCTCTATTCTTATTAGTATAGTCATAATGTATTATATATCCTAAATTAATAAATCCAGCCTTCTGATCATGTGTTGTGGTGTGCTGTAATGTCCCATTTTGGCCTTCCAGGTCATTCTCCCAGGTGTGCCTATATGTCTCTCCCTTCCCCCTTGCCCCCATGCTGAGTGAGTCCTGTCAATCAGGCTTAACATTCCAGCAAGGTGTCGTGTGGTTGGTCAAGTTCAAAGGATGCCCCTATGCCCAGAGGTCATTGGCCTATCTGGGTGTCATCTTCCCCTGAGACCCTGCCCCTCTCACCTGGTTGGTGGCTCACCTGTACCTCCCCCTCCCCCTGTCCCTGAGCTTAAAAGGTGAATGAGACCATGCAGTCGGCGTTCTGTTGGAGCAGTTCCTCACGTTCAGACCTCTGTAACCATGGAATAAACCTCTGGACATTAAACCCTCCAGCAGAATCCTCTCCTTTTTCTCTTCACCATCGCCTGAAGCTATTCCTCCTGAGGTAAACGGGGTTCCTAACAAGCCTGGACTTGTTCAGTGCCCAGCTGCAACCACCAGCAAGCCAAGGTATCTCTGGGGTGATACACCGCAGTTGCTGCCTTTGGCCCGGCAGCGAGGGTCAGACTGGCCCAGGCACAATCCAACTGGTAATATTGGAACTAGTTTTTTCCAATAATCATGAAGCCAAGATTCTTGTCTATCTCTCTCACTCTGAGGAACCCTTGCAAAGCCATGTAATATCTGGTGAACCCCTTGTTGTCAGAGCAAAAATCAATTTGATAAGACCAGAGGAGCAAATTGCTGTACTGGGTAAATCCTGTAGTTGCAGCATGTGATGGTTGCTTTAGAAGTGACCACAGAAGTGGATTCAAGCCAGGAGCTGAAGAACTGAAGATCCTGATTTGGACAGAGTTCACAGCCAAGGCTGACCACAAGTGAACCGGAAACACTTCTGGGAAGATGTTTGGAAAGAGAAGCAGAACCGTGGAGCTGGCCAGAGCATGCTGGACTCTTTCAAAAGGTACTGTTGGCTTTTCCCTTCCTGAAGATGGAGCATTTCATAGTTTGTGGCTGTTCATATGGGAAACGCCCCCTTTAGAGGATGAGGTTCAATTTTCTCCTTCAGAGGAGATGCTTACTGCCTTCTGGCAAAAATGGGATGAAGAGGATGGATTTTTCCTGTCAGAAACAGATCTCTATGAGTTTTTCTGATGGGCAAAGCTTTTTGGGTTCTTTACTGATGTGCTATATGCCCTGGATGCTTTCATATGGGAGCGCATGGGCTCCATTTTCTGATTCGTTTGGGTCCAGGGGTGCGGCTGCCCTGGCATCTATCCAGCATTTAGAAAACTCTTTCCAGTTTTGAAACGGAGAGTAGCTGTTTTCCCCTGGATTGCGAATTGCAAGGGACTGGCTCCTTTTCCCCTGTCCCCAGCAGGAGAAGACCCTTTGGAGGGGGATGAGTTGCTGCTTCCCAGCCCCCCCTGCTTCCCGGCGGGAGGGAGTGAAACTTCGCCGCAAGCTGAAGAAGTTTTTGTTACTCTGTGTCCGGAGCATGCTCAGATGGAGCGGTCCTTCTCCTCCCCTTCACTTTCTCCAGGGGGATGGGAAGGGGTGGCGCCACTCAAGCCAGTACCGTGGGTGCTGCCCCTGGCAGCCTGGCAGGCCCCTCCCCAGCCGGCCTCTCGGACCCCGCCCCGGTCAGAGATGGGGGTGGCACCGGTCCCCGAGGCCCCCCCGCCTCTGCCAGCGCCACGTCCACCTCCCCAGGCGATCCTGCTTCCGCCTCCGCTGGCTTCCCTGCCTGTGCCGATGTCGCTAAGCAACAGCGATCCTCTGCCGCCACCCCTCCCGGCTGTTTCGCTGCTGCCCGTGTCGGCTCCGCCACTGTCCGTGTGCACTCCGCCGGAGACTGCGGCTGCATCTCCGTGGCTGACCTCAGAGTCAGCGGCAGAAGACGGCACCGACCCTGCGCCATGCCTGCTGCCGCTTCCAGAACTAGGCGGGACGCCAGCAGCATGTTCCTGCACATCCCCATCGTTTCCTGCAGCTGAGCCACTGTTGCTAGGCAACGACGACGTGGCTGCTGCTTCAGGCTCAGCAGAGGAGGAATTCTCTCCAGCCTCGGCTCCTCTGCCGCCTCCACCAGTTCTGCCACCGTTGGAGACTTTGTCCTCTGTGTCTGCGTCAGAGGCTGCCCTGGAACCGGCGGCTTGTTCGAGCTTGGACCGTCTCGGGCCGGTTGCCTTTGCAGCAGCGGCCTCGGTGGCCGCCCTCCCCTTCCATGGAGCGGGGGATGCTCGCCAGCTGACTATGGGGGCAGCTCATCTGCCTGCATTCAAGATCAGCATTCTCAGCGGGTTGGGGGGTGGTTTTTCAGGGATTGCTCCTTGGAGGTTGTCATCTCTGCCGCCCCTCTTGTGCCCTAGTGGCGGGGGGCAGGTGGGTCCGGAAAGTTCTGCCTTTGGTCCCCAGCCCGGTGGGGGTGGTGCCTTGTGGCAGATGGGAGAAACACCTGTTGCATTTGCATTGCAGAGGGAGAGGGCACAGCGAGAAGAGATGATGGCTTGTTTGCTCTGGGGAACAAATATCTCCAGACCCCAGATGGGATTTCTGGGGAAGGTTTCTATTTCCCTGCTGCTGGCATGCCTCAGTGGTTTTGGGAAAAGGAAGCGTCTCACCAACTGTGCTGCCATTGTACTGGCGGCAGGGTGCAGGCCTGTGGGAATGCAGAGCCTGCCTTGTGGGTTTGGCCTGGGCTGTTGGGCTCAGGAAGTTTCTGGGCCAGGGCCACTGCCTGCCTTTCTGATGGCTGTGGGGATTGTGGTTTTCCCTACCGGTCCTGGCCCGCTTTTTGTGGGCCAGTTTTGGGGTTCCTGGTCCATTCAAGGGCCGGGGCCCCCCAGGGACTTTCTCTGGCTCTGCTCTGCTGCTCTTTTCAATCACAAAAAAAAAAAAAAATTAAATTATATAAAAAAGATTGAAATAGCTGGCAGCAGCTCTGAAGCATTGAAGCATTGAAGGGCCAGAAAAGGCCATTCCACAAATTGTTCAAATTGTTTGAAATTGTTTGAAATTTTTTTATGACTGTGAATGGTTTTTGGTAACTATTGATGGGCTTTTTGCAGCAAGCCTGTTTCAGGACTAAAAAGGACTTTCAGATATGTCCAAGAGAAACATCTTCAGCCCATGGACTGTTCCTGAAACTCAGCTGTTTGAACTTGAATTTTCTTTGCATTGTTTTTCGCATTTTCTTATATTGTAAGACTGTTTTAGGGATATGTTAGTATTGTATGTTATACAGGTGAAGAAATTTCCTGTTCATTTCACATCAGCATTTTTTTTTTAATTTATTACAATTAAAAGGGTGTAATGTCACCGACATCTTTTCATAAAAATCCTTTCTTTAGGATTTTTTCCCCTTCTGGGAAGCTGATGCCCCAGAAGAAGAATGTAAACAATTGTTCTCTGCTGCTGTGGAATGCAGCAGGTGCAGCTGGGATTGGTCTTCTGTGAGTGTTTGGATTTGCTGACCACTCATGGGAGAGTTGTCCTTGCTTTCTGGCTCGACACAGAACTTTGTTATTCATTTCCTATTCTATTCTTAGCTTAGCAGCTTCTGAACTTTTCTCTCTATTCTTATTAGTATAGTCATAATGTATTATATATCCTAAATTAATAAATCCAGCCTTCTGATCATGTGTTGTGGTGTGCTGTAATGTCCCATTTTGGCCTTCCAGGTCATTCTCCCAGGTGTGCCTATATGTCTCTCCCTTCCCCCTTGCCCCCATGCTGAGTGAGTCCTGTCAATCAGGCTTAACATTCCAGCAAGGTGTCGTGTGGTTGGTCAAGTTCAAAGGATGCCCCTATGCCCAGAGGTCATTGGCCTATCTGGGTGTCATCTTCCCCTGAGACCCTGCCCCTCTCACCTGGTTGGTGGCTCACCTGTACCTCCCCCTCCCCCTGTCCCTGAGCTTAAAAGGTGAATGAGACCATGCAGTCGGCGTTCTGTTGGAGCAGTTCCTCACGTTCAGACCTCTGTAACCATGGAATAAACCTCTGGACATTAAACCCTCCAGCAGAATCCTCTCCTTTTTCTCTTCACCATCGCCTGAAGCTATTCCTCCTGAGGTAAACGGGGTTCCTAATAAGCCTGGACTTGTTCAGTGCCCAGCTGCAACCACCAGCAAGCCAAGGTATCTCTGGGGTGATACACCGCAGTTGCTGCCTTTGGCCCGGCAGCGAGGGTCAGACTGGCCCAGGCACAATCCAACTGGTAATATTGGAACTAGTTTTTTCCAATAATCATGAAGCCAAGATTCTTGTCTATCTCTCTCACTCTGAGGAACCCTTGCAAAGCCATGTAATATCTGGTGAACCCCTTGTTGTCAGAGCAAAAATCAATTTGATAAGACCAGAGGAGCAAATTGCTGTACTGGGTAAATCCTGTAGTTGCAGCATGTGATGGTTGCTTTAGAAGTGACCACAGAAGTGGATTCAAGCCAGGAGCTGAAGAACTGAAGATCCTGATTTGGACAGAGTTCACAGCCAAGGCTGACCACAAGTGAACCGGAAACACTTCTGGGAAAATGTTTGGAAAGAGAAGCAGAACTGTGGAGCTGGCCAGAGCATGCTGGACTCTTTCAAAAGGTACTGTTGGCTTTTCCCTTCCTGAAGATGGAGCATTTCATAGTTTGTGGCTGTTCATATGGGAAACGCCCCCTTTAGAGGATGAGGTTCAATTTTCTCCTTCAGAGGAGATGCTTACTGCCTTCTGGCAAAAATGGGATGAAGAGGATGGATTTTTCCTGTCAGAAACAGATCTCTATGAGTTTTTCTGATGGGCAAAGCTTTTTGGGTTCTTTACTGATGTGCTATATGCCCTAGATGCTTTCATATGGGAGCGCATGGGCTCCATTTTCTGATTCGTTTGGGTCCAGGGGTGCGGCTGCCCTGGCATCTATCCAGCATTTAGAAAGCTCTTTCCAGTTTTGAAACGGAGAGTAGCTGTTTTCCCCTGGATTGCGAATTGCAAGGGACTGGCTCCTTTTCCCCTGTCCCCAGCAGGAGAAGACCCTTTGGAGGGGGATGAGTTGCTGCTTCCCAGCCCCCCCTGCTTCCCGGCGGGAGGGAGTGAAACTTCGCCGCAAGCTGAAGAAGTTTTTTTTACTCTGTGTCCAGAGCATGCTCAGATGGAGCGGTCCTTCTCCTCCCCTTCACTTTCTCCAGGGGGATGGGAAGGGGCGGCGCCACTCAAGCCAGTACCGTGGGTGCTGCCCCTGGCAGCCCGGCAGGCCCCTCCCCAGCCGGCCTCTCGGACCCCGCCCCGGTCAGAGATGGGGGTGGCACCGGTCCTCGAGGCCCCCCCGCCTCTGCCAGCGCCACGTCCACCTCCCCGGGCGATCCTGCTTCCGCCTCCGCTGGCTTCCCTGCCTGTGCCGATGTCGCTAAGCAACAGCGATCCTCTGCCGCCACCCCTCCCGGCTGTTTCGCTGCTGCCCGTGTCGGCTCCGCCACTGTCCGTGTGCACTCCGCCGGAGACTGCGGCTGCATCTCCGTGGCTGACCTCAGAGTCAGCGGCAGAAGACGGCACCAACCCTGCGCCATGCCTGCTGCCGCTTCCAGAACTAGGCGGGACGCCAGCAGCATGTTCCTGCACATCCCCATCGTTTCCTGCAGCTGAGCCACTGTTGCTAGGCAACGACGACGTGGCTGCTGCTTCAGGCTCAGCAGAGGAGGAATTCTCTCCAGCCTCGGCTCCTCTGCCGCCTCCACCAGTTCTGCCACCGTTGGAGACTTTGTCCTCTGTGTCTGCGTCAGAGGCTGCCCTGGAACCGGCGGCTTGTTCGAGCTTGGACCGTCTCGGGCCGGTTGCCTTTGCAGCAGCGGCCTCGGTGGCCGCCCTCCCCTTCCATGGAGCGGGGGATGCTCGCCAGCTGACTATGGGGGCAGCTCATCTGCCTGCGTTCAAGATCAGCATTCTCAGCGGGTTGGGGGGTGGTTTTTCAGGGATTGCTCCTTGGAGGTTGTCATCTCTGCCGCCCCTCTTGTGCCCTAGTGGCGGGGGGCAGGTGGGTCCGGAAAGTTCTGCCTTTGGTCCCCAGCCCGGTGGGGGTGGTGCCTTGTGGCAGATGGGAGAAACACCTGTTGCATTTGCATTGCAGAGGGAGAGGGCACAGCGAGAAGAGATGATGGCTTGTTTGCTCTGGGGAACAAATATCTCCAGACCCCAGATGGGATTTCTGGGGAAGGTTTCTATTTCCCTGCTGCTGGCATGCCTCAGTGGTTTTGGGGAAAGGAAGTGTCTCACCAACTGTGCTGCCATTGTACTGGCGGCAGGGTGCAGGCCTGTGGGAATGCAGAGCCTGCCTTGTGGGTTTGGCCTGGGCTGTTGGGCTCAGGAAGTTTCTGGGCCAGGGCCACTGCCTGCCTTTCTGATGGCTGTGGGGATTGTGGTTTTCCCTACCGGTCCTGGCCCGCTTTTTGTGGGCCAGTTTTGGGGTTCCTGGTCCATTCAAGGGCCGGGGCCCCCCAGGGACTTTCTCTGGCTCTGCTCTGCTGCTCTTTTCAATCACAAAAAAAAAAAAAAATTAAATTATATAAAAAAGATTGAAATAGCTGGCAGCAGCTCTGAAGCATTGAAGCATTGAAGGGCCAGAAAAGGCCATTCCACAAATTGTTCAAATTGTTTGAAATTGTTTGAAATTTTTTTATGACTGTGAATGGTTTTTGGTAACTATTGATGGGCTTTTTGCAGCAAGCCTGTTTCAGGACTAAAAAGGACTTTCAGATATGTCCAAGAGAAACATCTTCAGCCCATGGACTGTTCCTGAAACTCAGCTGTTTGAACTTGAATTTTCTTTGCATTGTTTTTCGCATTTTCTTATATTGTAAGACTGTTTTAGGGATATGTTAGTATTGTATGTTATACAGGTGAAGAAATTTCCTGTTCATTTCACATCAGCATTTTTTTTTTAATTTATTACAATTAAAAGGGTGTAATGTCACCGACATCTTTTCATAAAAATCCTTTCTTTAGGATTTTTTCCCCTTCTGGGAAGCTGATGCCCCAGAAGAAGAATGTAAACAATTGTTCTCTGCTGCTGTGGAATGCAGCAGGTGCAGCTGGGATTGGTCTTCTGTGAGTGTTTGGATTTGCTGACCACTCATGGGAGAGTTGTCCTTGCTTTCTGGCTCGACACAGAACTTTGTTATTCATTTCCTATTCTATTCTTAGCTTAGCAGCTTCTGAACTTTTCTCTCTATTCTTATTAGTATAGTCATAATGTATTATATATCCTAAATTAATAAATCCAGCCTTCTGATCATGTGTTGTGGTGTGCTGTAATGTCCCATTTTGGCCTTCCAGGTCATTCTCCCAGGTGTGCCTATATGTCTCTCCCTTCCCCCTTGCCCCCATGCTGAGTGAGTCCTGTCAATCAGGCTTAACATTCCAGCAAGGTGTCGTGTGGTTGGTCAAGTTCAAAGGATGCCCCTATGCCCAGAGGTCATTGGCCTATCTGGGTGTCATCTTCCCCTGAGACCCTGCCCCTCTCACCTGGTTGGTGGCTCACCTGTACCTCCCCCTCCCCCTGTCCCTGAGCTTAAAAGGTGAATGAGACCATGCAGTCAGCGTTCTGTTGGAGCAGTTCCTCACGTTCAGACCTCTGTAACCATGGAATAAACCTCTGGACATTAAACCCTCCAGCAGAATCCTCTCCTTTTTCTCTTCACCATCGCCTGAAGCTATTCCTCCTGAGGTAAACGGGGTTCCTAACAAGCCTGGACTTGTTCAGTGCCCAGCTGCAACCACCAGCAAGCCAAGGTATCTCTGGGGTGATACACCGCAGTTGCTGCCTTTGGCCCGGCAGCGAGGGTCAGACTGGCCCAGGCACAATCCAACTGGTAATATTGGAACTAGTTTTTTCCAATAATCATGAAGCCAAGATTCTTGTCTATCTCTCTCACTCTGAGGAACCCTTGCAAAGCCATGTAATATCTGGTGAACCCCTTGTTGTCAGAGCAAAAATCAATTTGATAAGACCAGAGGAGCAAATTGCTGTACTGGGTAAATCCTGTAGTTGCAGCATGTGATGGTTGCTTTAGAAGTGACCACAGAAGTGGATTCAAGCCAGGAGCTGAAGAACTGAAGATCCTGATTTGGACAGAGTTCACAGCCAAGGCTGACCACAAGTGAACCGGAAACACTTCTGGGAAAATGTTTGGAAAGAGAAGCAGAACTGTGGAGCTGGCCAGAGCATGCTGGACTCTTTCAAAAGGTACTGTTGGCTTTTCCCTTCCTGAAGATGGAGCATTTCATAGTTTGTGGCTGTTCATATGGGAAACGCCCCCTTTAGAGGATGAGGTTCAATTTTCTCCTTCAGAGGAGATGCTTACTGCCTTCTGGCAAAAATGGGATGAAGAGGATGGATTTTTCCTGTCAGAAACAGATCTCTATGAGTTTTTCTGATGGGCAAAGCTTTTTGGGTTCTTTACTGATGTGCTATATGCCCTAGATGCTTTCATATGGGAGCGCATGGGCTCCATTTTCTGATTCGTTTGGGTCCAGGGGTGCGGCTGCCCTGGCATCTATCCAGCATTTAGAAAGCTCTTTCCAGTTTTGAAACGGAGAGTAGCTGTTTTCCCCTGGATTGCGAATTGCAAGGGACTGGCTCCTTTTCCCCTGTCCCCAGCAGGAGAAGACCCTTTGGAGGGGGATGAGTTGCTGCTTCCCAGCCCCCCCTGCTTCCCGGCGGGAGGGAGTGAAACTTCGCCGCAAGCTGAAGAAGTTTTTTTTACTCTGTGTCCGGAGCATGCTCAGATGGAGCGGTCCTTCTCCTCCCCTTCACTTTCTCCAGGGGGATGGGAAGGGGCGGCGCCACTCAAGCCAGTACCGTGGGTGCTGCCCCTGGCAGCCCGGCAGGCCCCTCCCCAGCCGGCCTCTCGGACCCCGCCCCGCTCAGAGATGGGGGTGGCACCGGTCCCCGAGGCCCCCCCGCCTCTGCCAGCGCCACGTCCACCTCCTCGGGCGATCCTGCTTCCGCCTCCGCTGGCTTCCCTGCCTGTGCCGATGTTGCTAAGCAACAGCGATCCTCTGCCACCGCCCCTCCCGGCTGTTTCGCTGCTGCCCGTGTCGGCTCCGCCACTGTCCGTGTGCACTCCGCCGGAGACTGCGGCTGCATCTCCGTGGCTGACCTCAGAGTCAGCGGCAGAAGACGGCACCGACCCTGCGCCATGCCTGCTGCCGCTTCCAGAACTAGGCGGGACGCCAGCAGCATGTTCCTGCACATCCCCATAGTTTCCTGCAGCTGAGCCACTGTTGCTAGGCAACGACGACGTGGCTGCTGCTTCAGGCTCAGCAGAGGAGGAATTCTCTCCAGCCTCGGCTCCTCTGCCGCCTCCACCAGTTCTGCCACCGTTGGAGACTTTGTCCTCTGTGTCTGCGTCAGAGGCTGCCCTGGAACCGGCGGCTTGTTCGAGCTTGGACCGTCTCGGGCCGGTTGCCTTTGCAGCAGCGGCCTCGGTGGCCGCCCTCCCCTTCCATGGAGCGGGGGATGCTCGCCAGCTGACTATGGGGGCAGCTCATCTGCCTGCGTTCAAGATCAGCATTCTCAGCGGGTTGGGGGGTGGTTTTTCAGGGATTGCTCCTTGGAGGTTGTCATCTCTGCCGCCCCTCTTGTGCCCTAGTGGCGGGGGGCAGGTGGGTCCGGAAAGTTCTGCCTTTGGTCCCCAGCCCGGTGGGGGTGGTGCCTTGTGGCAGATGGGAGAAACACCTGTTGCATTTGCATTGCAGAGGGAGAGGGCACAGCGAGAAGAGATGATGGCTTGTTTGCTCTGGGGAACAAATATCTCCAGACCCCAGATGGGATTTCTGGGGAAGGTTTCTATTTCCCTGCTGCTGGCATGCCTCAGTGGTTTTGGGGAAAGGAAGTGTCTCACCAACTGTGCTGCCATTGTACTGGCGGCAGGGTGCAGGCCTGTGGGAATGCAGAGCCTGCCTTGTGGGTTTGGCCTGGGCTGTTGGGCTCAGGAAGTTTCTGGGCCAGGGCCACTGCCTGCCTTTCTGATGGCTGTGGGGATTGTGGTTTTCCCTACCGGTCCTGGCCCGCTTTTTGTGGGCCAGTTTTGGGGTTCCTGGTCCATTCAAGGGCCGGGGCCCCCCAGGGACTTTCTCTGGCTCTGCTCTGCTGCTCTTTTCAATCACAAAAAAAAAAAAAAATTAAATTATATAAAAAAGATTGAAATAGCTGGCAGCAGCTCTGAAGCATTGAAGCATTGAAGGGCCAGAAAAGGCCATTCCACAAATTGTTCAAATTGTTTGAAATTGTTTGAAATTTTTTTATGACTGTGAATGGTTTTTGGTAACTATTGATGGGCTTTTTGCAGCAAGCCTGTTTCAGGACTAAAAAGGACTTTCAGATATGTCCAAGAGAAACATCTTCAGCCCATGGACTGTTCCTGAAACTCAGCTGTTTGAACTTGAATTTTCTTTGCATTGTTTTTCGCATTTTCTTATATTGTAAGACTGTTTTAGGGATATGTTAGTATTGTATGTTATACAGGTGAAGAAATTTCCTGTTCATTTCACATCAGCATTTTTTTTTAATTTATTACAATTAAAAGGGTGTAATGTCACCGACATCTTTTCATAAAAATCCTTTCTTTAGGATTTTTTCCCCTTCTGGGAAGCTGATGCCCCAGAAGAAGAATGTAAACAATTGTTCTCTGCTGCTGTGGAATGCAGCAGGTGCAGCTGGGATTGGTCTTCTGTGAGTGTTTGGATTTGCTGACCACTCATGGGAGAGTTGTCCTTGCTTTCTGGCTCGACACAGAACTTTGTTATTCATTTCCTATTCTATTCTTAGCTTAGCAGCTTCTGAACTTTTCTCTCTATTCTTATTAGTATAGTCATAATGTATTATATATCCTAAATTAATAAATCCAGCCTTCTGATCATGTGTTGTGGTGTGCTGTAATGTCCCATTTTGGCCTTCCAGGTCATTCTCCCAGGTGTGCCTATATGTCTCTCCCTTCCCCCTTGCCCCCATGCTGAGTGAGTCCTGTCAATCAGGCTTAACATTCCAGCAAGGTGTCGTGTGGTTGGTCAAGTTCAAAGGATGCCCCTATGCCCAGAGGTCATTGGCCTATCTGGGTGTCATCTTCCCCTGAGACCCTGCCCCTCTCACCTGGTTGGTGGCTCACCTGTACCTCCCCCTCCCCCTGTCCCTGAGCTTAAAAGGTGAATGAGACCATGCAGTCGGCGTTCTGTTGGAGCAGTTCCTCACGTTCAGACCTCTGTAACCATGGAATAAACCTCTGGACATTAAACCCTCCAGCAGAATCCTCTCCTTTTTCTCTTCACCATCGCCTGAAGCTATTCCTCCTGAGGTAAACGGGGTTCCTAACAAGCCTGGACTTGTTCAGTGCCCAGCTGCAACCACCAGCAAGCCAAGGTATCTCTGGGGTGATACACCGCAGTTGCTGCCTTTGGCCCGGCAGCGAGGGTCAGACTGGCCCAGGCACAATCCAACTGGTAATATTGGAACTAGTTTTTTCCAATAATCATGAAGCCAAGATTCTTGTCTATCTCTCTCACTCTGAGGAACCCTTGCAAAGCCATGTAATATCTGGTGAACCCCTTGTTGTCAGAGCAAAAATCAATTTGATAAGACCAGAGGAGCAAATTGCTGTACTGGGTAAATCCTGTAGTTGCAGCATGTGATGGTTGCTTTAGAAGTGACCACAGAAGTGGATTCAAGCCAGGAGCTGAAGAACTGAAGATCCTGATTTGGACAGAGTTCACAGCCAAGGCTGACCACAAGTGAACCGGAAACACTTCTGGGAAAATGTTTGGAAAGAGAAGCAGAACTGTGGAGCTGGCCAGAGCATGCTGGACTCTTTCAAAAGGTACTGTTGGCTTTTCCCTTCCTGAAGATGGAGCATTTCATAGTTTGTGGCTGTTCATATGGGAAACGCCCCCTTTAGAGGATGAGGTTCAATTTTCTCCTTCAGAGGAGATGCTTACTGCCTTCTGGCAAAAATGGGATGAAGAGGATGGATTTTTCCTGTCAGAAACAGATCTCTATGAGTTTTTCTGATGGGCAAAGCTTTTTGGGTTCTTTACTGATGTGCTATATGCCCTAGATGCTTTCATATGGGAGCGCATGGGCTCCATTTTCTGATTCGTTTGGGTCCAGGGGTGCGGCTGCCCTGGCATCTATCCAGCATTTAGAAAGCTCTTTCCAGTTTTGAAACGGAGAGTAGCTGTTTTCCCCTGGATTGCGAATTGCAAGGGACTGGCTCCTTTTCCCCTGTCCCCAGCAGGAGAAGACCCTTTGGAGGGGGATGAGTTGCTGCTTCCCAGCCCCCCCTGCTTCCCGGCGGGAGGGAGTGAAACTTCGCCGCAAGCTGAAGAAGTTTTTTTTACTCTGTGTCCGGAGCATGCTCAGATGGAGCGGTCCTTCTCCTCCCCTTCACTTTCTCCAGGGGGATGGGAAGGGGCGGCGCCACTCAAGCCAGTACCGTGGGTGCTGCCCCTGGCAGCCCGGCAGGCCCCTCCCCAGCCGGCCTCTCGGACCCCGCCCCGCTCAGAGATGGGGGTGGCACCGGTCCCCGAGGCCCCCCCGCCTCTGCCAGCGCCACGTCCACCTCCTCGGGCGATCCTGCTTCCGCCTCCGCTGGCTTCCCTGCCTGTGCCGATGTTGCTAAGCAACAGCGATCCTCTGCCACCGCCCCTCCCGGCTGTTTCGCTGCTGCCCGTGTCGGCTCCGCCACTGTCCGTGTGCACTCCGCCGGAGACTGCGGCTGCATCTCCGTGGCTGACCTCAGAGTCAGCGGCAGAAGACGGCACCGACCCTGCGCCATGCCTGCTGCCGCTTCCAGAACTAGGCGGGACACCAGCAGCATGTTCCTGCACATCCCCATAGTTTCCTGCAGCTGAGCCACTGTTGCTAGGCAACGACGACGTGGCTGCTGCTTCAGGCTCAGCAGAGGAGGAATTCTCTCCAGCCTCGGCTCCTCTGCCGCCTCCACCAGTTCTGCCACCGTTGGAGACTTTGTCCTCTGTGTCTGCGTCAGAGGCTGCCCTGGAACCGGCGGCTTGTTCGAGCTTGGACCGTCTCGGGCCGGTTGCCTTTGCAGCAGCGGCCTCGGTGGCCGCCCTCCCCTTCCATGGAGCGGGGGATGCTCGCCAGCTGACTATGGGGGCAGCTCATCTGCCTGCGTTCAAGATCAGCATTCTCAGCGGGTTGGGGGGTGGTTTTTCAGGCATTTCTCCTTGGAGGTTGTCATCTCTGCCGCCCCTCTTGTGCCCTAGTGGCGGGGGGCAGGTGGGTCCGGAAAGTTCTGCCTTTGGTCCCCAGCCCGGTGGGGGTGGTGCCTTGTGGCAGATGGGAGAAACACCTGTTGCATTTGCATTGCAGAGGGAGAGGGCACAGCGAGAAGAGATGATGGCTTGTTTGCTCTGGGGAAAAAATATCTCCAGACCCCAGATGGGATTTCTGGGGAAGGTTTCTATTTCCCTGCTGCTGGCATGCCTCAGTGGTTTTGGGGAAAGGAAGCGTCTCACCAACTGTGCTGCCATTGTACTGGCGGCAGGGTGCAGGCCTGTGGGAATGCAGAGCCTGCCTTGTGGGTTTGGCCTGGGCTGTTGGGCTCAGGAAGTTTCTGGGCCAGGGCCACTGCCTGCCTTTCTGATGGCTGTGGGGGTTGTGGTTTTCCCTACCGGTCCTGGCCCGCTTTTTGTGGGCCAGTTTTGGGGTTCCTGGTCCATTCAAGGGCCGGGGCCCCCCAGGGACTTTCTCTGGCTCTGCTCTGCTGCTCTTTTCAATCACAAAAAAAAAAAAAAATTAAATTATATAAAAAAGATTGAAATAGCTGGCAGTAGCTCTGAAGCATTGAAGCATTGAAGGGCCAGAAAAGGCCATTCCACAAATTGTTCAAATTGTTTGAAATTGTTTGAAATTTTTTTATGACTGTGAATGGTTTTTGGTAACTATTGATGGGCTTTTTGCAGCAAGCCTGTTTCAGGACTAAAAAGGACTTTCAGATATGTCCAAGAGAAACATCTTCAGCCCATGGACTGTTCCTGAAACTCAGCTGTTTGAACTTGAATTTTCTTTGCATTGTTTTTCGCATTTTCTTATATTGTAAGACTGTTTTAGGGATATGTTAGTATTGTATGTTATACAGGTGAAGAAATTTCCTGTTCATTTCACATCAGCATTTTTTTTTTAATTTATTACAATTAAAAGGGTGTAATGTCACCGACATCTTTTCATAAAAATCCTTTCTTTAGGATTTTTTCCCCTTCTGGGAAGCTGATGCCCCAGAAGAAGAATGTAAACAATTGTTCTCTGCTGCTGTGGAATGCAGCAGGTGCAGCTGGGATTGGTCTTCTGTGAGTGTTTGGATTTGCTGACCACTCATGGGAGAGTTGTCCTTGCTTTCTGGCTCGACACAGAACTTTGTTATTCATTTCCTATTCTATTCTTAGCTTAGCAGCTTCTGAACTTTTCTCTCTATTCTTATTAGTATAGTCATAATGTATTATATATCCTAAATTAATAAATCCAGCCTTCTGATCATGTGTTGTGGTGTGCTGTAATGTCCCATTTTGGCCTTCCAGGTCATTCTCCCAGGTGTGCCTATATGTCTCTCCCTTCCCCCTTGCCCCCATGCTGAGTGAGTCCTGTCAATCAGGCTTAACATTCCAGCAAGGTGTCGTGTGGTTGGTCAAGTTCAAAGGATGCCCCTATGCCCAGAGGTCATTGGCCTATCTGGGTGTCATCTTCCCCTGAGACCCTGCCCCTCTCACCTGGTTGGTGGCTCACCTGTACCTCCCCCTCCCCCTGTCCCTGAGCTTAAAAGGTGAATGAGACCATGCAGTCGGCGTTCTGTTGGAGCAGTTCCTCACGTTCAGACCTCTGTAACCATGGAATAAACCTCTGGACATTAAACCCTCCAGCAGAATCCTCTCCTTTTTCTCTTCACCATCGCCTGAAGCTATTCCTCCTGAGGTAAACGGGGTTCCTAACAAGCCTGGACTTGTTCAGTGCCCAGCTGCAACCACCAGCAAGCCAAGGTATCTCTGGGGTGATACACCGCAGTTGCTGCCTTTGGCCCGGCAGCGAGGGTCAGACTGGCCCAGGCACAATCCAACTGGTAATATTGGAACTAGTTTTTTCCAATAATCATGAAGCCAAGATTCTTGTCTATCTCTCTCACTCTGAGGAACCCTTGCAAAGCCATGTAATATCTGGTGAACCCCTTGTTGTCAGAGCAAAAATCAATTTGATAAGACCAGAGGAGCAAATTGCTGTACTGGGTAAATCCTGTAGTTGCAGCATGTGATGGTTGCTTTAGAAGTGACCACAGAAGTGGATTCAAGCCAGGAGCTGAAGAACTGAAGATCCTGATTTGGACAGAGTTCACAGCCAAGGCTGACCACAAGTGAACCGGAAACACTTCTGGGAAAATGTTTGGAAAGAGAAGCAGAACTGTGGAGCTGGCCAGAGCATGCTGGACTCTTTCAAAAGGTACTGTTGGCTTTTCCCTTCCTGAAGATGGAGCATTTCATAGTTTGTGGCTGTTCATATGGGAAACGCCCCCTTTAGAGGATGAGATTCAATTTTCTCCTTCAGAGGAGATGCTTACTGCCTTCTGGCAAAAATGGGATGAAGAGGATGGATTTTTCCTGTCAGAAACAGATCTCTATGAGTTTTTCTGATGGGCAAAGCTTTTTGGGTTCTTTACTGATGTGCTATATGCCCTGGATGCTTTCATATGGGAGCGCATGGGCTCCATTTTCTGATTCGTTTGGGTCCAGGGGTGCGGCTGCCCTGGCATCTATCCAGCATTTAGAAAGCTCTTTCCAGTTTTGAAACGGAGAGTAGCTGTTTTCCCCTGGATTGCGAATTGCAAGGGACTGGCTCCTTTTCCCCTGTCCCCAGCAGGAGAAGACCCTTTGGAGGGGGATGAGTTGCTGCTTCCCAGCCCCCCCTGCTTCCCGGCGGGAGGGAGTGAAACTTCGCCGCAAGCTGAAGAAGTTTTTTTTACTCTGTGTCCGGAGCATGCTCAGATGGAGCGGTCCTTCTCCTCCCCTTCACTTTCTCCAGGGGGATGGGAAGGGGCGGCGCCACTCAAGCCAGTACCGTGGGTGCTGCCCCTGGCAGCCCGGCAGGCCCCTCCCCAGCCGGCCTCTCGGACCCCGCCCCGCTCAGAGATGGGGGTGGCACCGGTCCTCGAGGCCCCCCCGCCTCTGCCAGCGCCACGTCCACCTCCCCGGGCGATCCTGCTTCCGCCTCCGCTGGCTTCCCTGCCTGTGCCGATGTCGCTAAGCAATAGCGATCCTCTGCCGCCACCCCTCCCGGCTGTTTCGCTGCTGCCCGTGTCGGCTCCGCCACTGTCCGTGTGCACTCCGCCGGAGACTGCGGCTGCATCTCCGTGGCTGACCTCAGAGTCAGCGGCAGAAGACGGCACCAACCCTGCGCCATGCCTGCTGCCGCTTCCAGAACTAGGCGGGACGCCAGCAGCATGCTCCTGCACATCCCCATCGTTTCCTGCAGCTGAGCCACTGTTGCTAGGCAACGACGACGTGGCTGCTGCTTCAGGCTCAGCAGAGGAGGAATTCTCTCCAGCCTCGGCTCCTCTGCCACCTCCACCAGTTCTGCCACCGTTGGAGACTTTGTCCTCTGTGTCTGCGTCAGAGGCTGCCCTGGAACCGGCGGCTTGTTCGAGCTTGGACCGTCTCGGGCCGGTTGCCTTTGCAGCAGCGGCCTCGGTGGCCGCCCTCCCCTTCCATGGAGCGGGGGATGCTCGCCAGCTGACTATGGGGGCAGCTCATCTGCCTGCGTTCAAGATCAGCATTCTCAGCGGGTTGGGGGGTGGTTTTTCAGGGATTGCTCCTTGGAGGTTGTCATCTCTGCTGCCCCTCTTGTGCCCTAGTGGCGGGGGGCAGGTGGGTCCGGAAAGTTCTGCCTTTGGTCCCCAGCCCGGTGGGGGTGGTGCCTTGTGGCAGATGGGAGAAACACCTGTTGCATTTGCATTGCAGAGGGAGAGGGCACAGCGAGAAGAGATGATGGCTTGTTTGCTCTGGGGAACAAATATCTCCAGACCCCAGATGGGATTTCTGGGGAAGGTTTCTATTTCCCTGCTGCTGGCATGCCTCAGTGGTTTTGGGGAAAGGAAGCGTCTCACCAACTGTGCTGCCATTGTACTGGCGGCAGGGTGCAGGCCTGTGGGAATGCAGAGCCTGCCTTGTGGGTTTGGCCTGGGCTGTTGGGCTCAGGAAGTTTCTGGGCCAGGGCCACTGCCTGCCTTTCTGATGGCTGTGGGGGTTGTGGTTTTCCCTACCGGTCCTGGCCCGCTTTTTGTGGGCCAGTTTTGGGGTTCCTGGTCCATTCAAGGGCCGGGGCTCCCCAGGGACTTTCTCTGGCTCTGCTCTGCTGCTCTTTTCAATCACAAAAAAAAAAAAAAAAAATTAAATTATATAAAAAAGATTGAAATAGCTGGCAGCAGCTCTGAAGCATTGAAGCATTGAAGGGCCAGAAAAGGCCATTCCACAAATTGTTCAAATTGTTTGAAATTGTTTGAAATTTTTTTATGACTGTGAATGGTTTTTGGTAACTATTGATGGGCTTTTTGCAGCAAGCCTGTTTCAGGACTAAAAAGGACTTTCAGATATGTCCAAGAGAAACATCTTCAGCCCATGGACTGTTCCTGAAACTCAGCTGTTTGGACTTGAATTTTCTTTGCATTGTTTTTCGCATTTTCTTATATTGTAAGACTGTTTTAGGGATATGTTAGTATTGTATGTTATACAGGTGAAGAAATTTCCTGTTCATTTCACATCAGCATTTTTTTTTTAATTTATTACAATTAAAAGGGTGTAATGTCACCGACATCTTTTCATAAAAATCCTTTCTTTAGGATTTTTTCCCCTTCTGGGAAGCTGATGCCCCAGAAGAAGAATGTAAACAATTGTTCTCTGCTGCTGTGGAATGCAGCAGGTGCAGCTGTGATTGGTCTTCTGTGAGTGTTTGGATTTGCTGACCACTCATGGGAGAGTTGTCCTTGCTTTCTGGCTCGACACAGAACTTTGTTATTCATTTCCTATTCTATTCTTAGCTTAGCAGCTTCTGAACTTTTCTCTCTATTCTTATTAGTATAGTCATAATGTATTATATATCCTAAATTAATAAATCCAGCCTTCTGATCATGTGTTGTGGTGTGCTGTAATGTCCCATTTTGGCCTTCCAGGTCATTCTCCCAGGTGTGCCTATATGTCTCTCCCTTCCCCCTTGCCCCCATGCTGAGTGAGTCCTGTCAATCAGGCTTAACATTCCAGCAAGGTGTCGTGTGGTTGGTCAAGTTCAAAGGATGCCCCTATGCCCAGAGGTCATTGGCCTATCTGGGTGTCATCTTCCCCTGAGACCCTGCCCCTCTCACCTGGTTGGTGGCTCACCTGTACCTCCCCCTCCCCCTGTCCCTGAGCTTAAAAGGTGAATGAGACCATGCAGTCGGCGTTCTGTTGGAGCAGTTCCTCACGTTCAGACCTCTGTAACCATGGAATAAACCTCTGGACATTAAACCCTCCAGCAGAATCCTCTCCTTTTTCTCTTCACCATCGCCTGAAGCTATTCCTCCTGAGGTAAACGGGGTTCCTAACAAGCCTGGACTTGTTCAGTGCCCAGCTGCAACCACCAGCAAGCCAAGGTATCTCTGGGGTGATACACCGCAGTTGCTGCCTTTGGCCCGGCAGCGAGGGTCAGACTGGCCCAGGCACAATCCAACTGGTAATATTGGAACTAGTTTTTTCCAATAATCATGAAGCCAAGATTCTTGTCTATCTCTCTCACTCTGAGGAACCCTTGCAAAGCCATGTAATATCTGGTGAACCCCTTGTTGTCAGAGCAAAAATCAATTTGATAAGACCAGAGGAGCAAATTGCTGTACTGGGTAAATCCTGTAGTTGCAGCATGTGATGGTTGCTTTAGAAGTGACCACAGAAGTGGATTCAAGCCAGGAGCTGAAGAACTGAAGATCCTGATTTGGACAGAGTTCACAGCCAAGGCTGACCACAAGTGAACCGGAAACACTTCTGGGAAGATGTTTGGAAAGAGAAGCAGAACCGTGGAGCTGGCCAGAGCATGCTGGACTCTTTCAAAAGGTACTGTT
The DNA here is from genome assembly GCF_028018845.1 of Melospiza georgiana. NCBI lineage: Eukaryota > Metazoa > Chordata > Aves > Passeriformes > Passerellidae > Melospiza > Melospiza georgiana. The sequence continues at coordinate 12,394,283 of NC_080450.1, forward strand.
GGCTTTTCCCTTCCTGAAGATGGAGCATTTCATAGTTTGTGGCTGTTCATATGGGAAACGCCCCCTTTAGAGGATGAGGTTCAATTTTCTCCTTCAGAGGAGATGCTTACTGCCTTCTGGCAAAAATGGGATGAAGAGGATGGATTTTTCCTGTCAGAAACAGATCTCTATGAGTTTTTCTGATGGGCAAAGCTTTTTGGGTTCTTTACTGATGTGCTATATGCCCTGGATGCTTTCATATGGGAGCGCATGGGCTCCATTTTCTGATTCGTTTGGGTCCAGGGGTGCGGCTGCCCTGGCATCTATCCAGCATTTAGAAAGCTCTTTCCAGTTTTGAAACGGAGAGTAGCTGTTTTCCCCTGGATTGCGAATTGCAAGGGACTGGCTCCTTTTCCCCTGTCCCCAGCAGGAGAAGACCCTTTGGAGGGGGATGAGTTGCTGCTTCCCAGCCCCCCCTGCTTCCCGGCGGGAGGGAGTGAAACTTCGCCGCAAGCTGAAGAAGTTTTTTTTACTCTGTGTCCAGAGCATGCTCAGATGGAGCGGTCCTTCTCCTCCCCTTCACTTTCTCCAGGGGGATGGGAAGGGGCGGCGCCACTCAAGCCAGTACCGTGGGTGCTGCCCCTGGCAGCCCGGCAGGCCCCTCCCCAGCCGGCCTCTCGGACCCCGCCCCGCTCAGAGATGGGGGTGGCACCGGTCCTCGAGGCCCCCCCGCCTCTGCCAGCGCCACGTCCACCTCCCCGGGCGATCCTGCTTCCGCCTCCGCTGGCTTCCCTGCCTGTGCCGATGTCGCTAAGCAATAGCGATCCTCTGCCGCCACCCCTCCCGGCTGTTTCGCTGCTGCCCGTGTCGGCTCCGCCACTGTCCGTGTGCACTCCGCCGGAGACTGCGGCTGCATCTCCGTGGCTGACCTCAGAGTCAGCGGCAGAAGACGGCACCGACCCTGCGCCATGCCTGCTGCCGCTTCCAGAACTAGGCGGGACGCCAGCAGCATGTTCCTGCACATCCCCATCGTTTCCTGCAGCTGAGCCACTGTTGCTAGGCAACGACGACGTGGCTGCTGCTTCAGGCTCAGCAGAGGAGGAATTCTCTCCAGCCTCGGCTCCTCTGCCACCTCCACCAGTTCTGCCACCGTTGGAGACTTTGTCCTCTGTGTCTGCGTCAGAGGCTGCCCTGGAACCGGCGGCTTGTTCGAGCTTGGACCGTCTCGGGCCGGTTGCCTTTGCAGCAGCGGCCTCGGTGGCCGCCCTCCCCTTCCATGGAGCGGGGGATGCTCGCCAGCTGACTATGGGGGCAGCTCATCTGCCTGCGTTCAAGATCAGCATTCTCAGCGGGTTGGGGGGTGGTTTTTCAGGGATTGCTCCTTGGAGGTTGTCATCTCTGCTGCCCCTCTTGTGCCCTAGTGGCGGGGGGCAGGTGGGTCCGGAAAGTTCTGCCTTTGGTCCCCAGCCCGGTGGGGGTGGTGCCTTGTGGCAGATGGGAGAAACACCTGTTGCATTTGCATTGCAGAGGGAGAGGGCACAGCGAGAAGAGATGATGGCTTGTTTGCTCTGGGGAACAAATATCTCCAGACCCCAGATGGGATTTCTGGGGAAGGTTTCTATTTCCCTGCTGCTGGCATGCCTCAGTGGTTTTGGGGAAAGGAAGCGTCTCACCAACTGTGCTGCCATTGTACTGGCGGCAGGGTGCAGGCCTGTGGGAATGCAGAGCCTGCCTTGTGGGTTTGGCCTGGGCTGTTGGGCTCAGGAAGTTTCTGGGCCAGGGCCACTGCCTGCCTTTCTGATGGCTGTGGGGGTTGTGGTTTTCCCTACCGGTCCTGGCCCGCTTTTTGTGGGCCAGTTTTGGGGTTCCTGGTCCATTCAAGGGCCGGGGCTCCCCAGGGACTTTCTCTGGCTCTGCTCTGCTGCTCTTTTCAATCACAAAAAAAAAAAAAAAAATTAAATTATATAAAAAAGATTGAAATAGCTGGCAGCAGCTCTGAAGCATTGAAGCATTGAAGGGCCAGAAAAGGCCATTCCACAAATTGTTCAAATTGTTTGAAATTGTTTGAAATTTTTTTATGACTGTGAATGGTTTTTGGTAACTATTGATGGGCTTTTTGCAGCAAGCCTGTTTCAGGACTAAAAAGGACTTTCAGATATGTCCAAGAGAAACATCTTCAGCCCATGGACTGTTCCTGAAACTCAGCTGTTTGGACTTGAATTTTCTTTGCATTGTTTTTCGCATTTTCTTATATTGTAAGACTGTTTTAGGGATATGTTAGTATTGTATGTTATACAGGTGAAGAAATTTCCTGTTCATTTCACATCAGCATTTTTTTTTTAATTTATTACAATTAAAAGGGTGTAATGTCACCGACATCTTTTCATAAAAATCCTTTCTTTAGGATTTTTTCCCCTTCTGGGAAGCTGATGCCCCAGAAGAAGAATGTAAACAATTGTTCTCTGCTGCTGTGGAATGCAGCAGGTGCAGCTGTGATTGGTCTTCTGTGAGTGTTTGGATTTGCTGACCACTCATGGGAGAGTTGTCCTTGCTTTCTGGCTCGACACAGAACTTTGTTATTCATTTCCTATTCTATTCTTAGCTTAGCAGCTTCTGAACTTTTCTCTCTATTCTTATTAGTATAGTCATAATGTATTATATATCCTAAATTAATAAATCCAGCCTTCTGATCATGTGTTGTGGTGTGCTGTAATGTCCCATTTTGGCCTTCCAGGTCATTCTCCCAGGTGTGCCTATATGTCTCTCCCTTCCCCCTTGCCCCCATGCTGAGTGAGTCCTGTCAATCAGGCTTAACATTCCAGCAAGGTGTCGTGTGGTTGGTCAAGTTCAAAGGATGCCCCTATGCCCAGAGGTCATTGGCCTATCTGGGTGTCATCTTCCCCTGAGACCCTGCCCCTCTCACCTGGTTGGTGGCTCACCTGTACCTCCCCCTCCCCCTGTCCCTGAGCTTAAAAGGTGAATGAGACCATGCAGTCGGCGTTCTGTTGGAGCAGTTCCTCACGTTCAGACCTCTGTAACCATGGAATAAACCTCTGGACATTAAACCCTCCAGCAGAATCCTCTCCTTTTTCTCTTCACCATCGCCTGAAGCTATTCCTCCTGAGGTAAACGGGGTTCCTAACAAGCCTGGACTTGTTCAGTGCCCAGCTGCAACCACCAGCAAGCCAAGGTATCTCTGGGGTGATACACCGCAGTTGCTGCCTTTGGCCCGGCAGCGAGGGTCAGACTGGCCCAGGCACAATCCAACTGGTAATATTGGAACTAGTTTTTTCCAATAATCATGAAGCCAAGATTCTTGTCTATCTCTCTCACTCTGAGGAACCCTTGCAAAGCCATGTAATATCTGGTGAACCCCTTGTTGTCAGAGCAAAAATCAATTTGATAAGACCAGAGGAGCAAATTGCTGTACTGGGTAAATCCTGTAGTTGCAGCATGTGATGGTTGCTTTAGAAGTGACCACAGAAGTGGATTCAAGCCAGGAGCTGAAGAACTGAAGATCCTGATTTGGACAGAGTTCACAGCCAAGGCTGACCACAAGTGAACCGGAAACACTTCTGGGAAGATGTTTGGAAAGAGAAGCAGAACCGTGGAGCTGGCCAGAGCATGCTGGACTCTTTCAAAAGGTACTGTTGGCTTTTCCCTTCCTGAAGATGGAGCATTTCATAGTTTGTGGCTGTTCATATGGGAAACGCCCCCTTTAGAGGATGAGGTTCAATTTTCTCCTTCAGAGGAGATGCTTACTGCCTTCTGGCAAAAATGGGATGAAGAGGATGGATTTTTCCTGTCAGAAACAGATCTCTATGAGTTTTTCTGATGGGCAAAGCTTTTTGGGTTCTTTACTGATGTGCTATATGCCCTGGATGCTTTCATATGGGAGCGCATGGGCTCCATTTTCTGATTCGTTTGGGTCCAGGGGTGCGGCTGCCCTGGCATCTATCCAGCATTTAGAAAGCTCTTTCCAGTTTTGAAACGGAGAGTAGCTGTTTTCCCCTGGATTGCGAATTGCAAGGGACTGGCTCCTTTTCCCCTGTCCCCAGCAGGAGAAGACCCTTTGGAGGGGGATGAGTTGCTGCTTCCCAGCCCCCCCTGCTTCCCGGCGGGAGGGAGTGAAACTTCGCCGCAAGCTGAAGAAGTTTTTTTTACTCTGTGTCCAGAGCATGCTCAGATGGAGCGGTCCTTCTCCTCCCCTTCACTTTCTCCAGGGGGATGGGAAGGGGCGGCGCCACTCAAGCCAGTACCGTGGGTGCTGCCCCTGGCAGCCCGGCAGGCCCCTCCCCAGCCGGCCTCTCGGACCCCGCCCCGCTCAGAGATGGGGGTGGCACCGGTCCTCGAGGCCCCCCCGCCTCTGCCAGCGCCACGTCCACCTCCCCGGGCGATCCTGCTTCCGCCTCCGCTGGCTTCCCTGCCTGTGCCGATGTCGCTAAGCAACAGCGATCCTCTGCCGCCACCCCTCCCGGCTGTTTCGCTGCTGCCCGTGTCGGCTCCGCCACTGTCCGTGTGCACTCCGCCGGAGACTGCGGCTGCATCTCCGTGGCTGACCTCAGAGTCAGCGGCAGAAGACGGCACCAACCCTGCGCCATGCCTGCTGCCGCTTCCAGAACTAGGCGGGACGCCAGCAGCATGCTCCTGCACATCCCCATCGTTTCCTGCAGCTGAGCCACTGTTGCTAGGCAACGACGACGTGGCTGCTGCTTCAGGCTCAGCAGAGGAGGAATTCTCTCCAGCCTCGGCTCCTCTGCCACCTCCACCAGTTCTGCCACCGTTGGAGACTTTGTCCTCTGTGTCTGCGTCAGAGGCTGCCCTGGAACCGGCGGCTTGTTCGAGCTTGGACCGTCTCGGGCCGGTTGCCTTTGCAGCAGCGGCCTCGGTGGCCGCCCTCCCCTTCCATGGAGCGGGGGATGCTCGCCAGCTGACTATGGGGGCAGCTCATCTGCCTGCGTTCAAGATCAGCATTCTCAGCGGGTTGGGGGGTGGTTTTTCAGGGATTGCTCCTTGGAGGTTGTCATCTCTGCCGCCCCTCTTGTGCCCTAGTGGCGGGGGGCAGGTGGGTCCGGAAAGTTCTGCCTTTGGTCCCCAGCCCGGTGGGGGTGGTGCCTTGTGGCAGATGGGAGAAACACCTGTTGCATTTGCATTGCAGAGGGAGAGGGCACAGCGAGAAGAGATGATGGCTTGTTTGCTCTGGGGAACAAATATCTCCAGACCCCAGATGGGATTTCTGGGGAAGGTTTCTATTTCCCTGCTGCTGGCATGCCTCAGTGGTTTTGGGGAAAGGAAGCGTCTCACCAACTGTGCTGCCATTGTACTGGCGGCAGGGTGCAGGCCTGTGGGAATGCAGAGCCTGCCTTGTGGGTTTGGCCTGGGCTGTTGGGCTCAGGAAGTTTCTGGGCCAGGGCCACTGCCTGCCTTTCTGATGGCTGTGGGGGTTGTGGTTTTCCCTACTGGTCCTGGCCCGCTTTTTGTGGGCCAGTTTTGGGGTTCCTGGTCCGTTCAAGGGCCGGGGCCCCCCAGGGACTTTCTCTGGCTCTGCTCTGCTGCTCTTTTCAATCACAAAAAAAAAAAAAATTAAATTATATAAAAAAGATTGAAATAGCTGGCAGCAGCTCTGAAGCATTGAAGCATTGAAGGGCCAGAAAAGGCCATTCCACAAATTGTTCAAATTGTTTGAAATTGTTTGAAATTTTTTTATGACTGTGAATGGTTTTTGGTAACTATTGATGGGCTTTTTGCAGCAAGCCTGTTTCAGGACTAAAAAGGACTTTCAGATATGTCCAAGAGAAACATCTTCAGCCCATGGACTGTTCCTGAAACTCAGCTGTTTGAACTTGAATTTTCTTTGCATTGTTTTTCGCATTTTCTTATATTGTAAGACTGTTTTAGGGATATGTTAGTATTGTATGTTATACAGGTGAAGAAATTTCCTGTTCATTTCACATCAGCATTTTTTTTTTAATTTATTACAATTAAAAGGGTGTAATGTCACCGACATCTTTTCATAAAAATCCTTTCTTTAGGATTTTTTCCCCTTCTGGGAAGCTGATGCCCCAGAAGAAGAATGTAAACAATTGTTCTCTGCTGCTGTGGAATGCAGCAGGTGCAGCTGGGATTGGTCTTCTGTGAGTGTTTGGATTTGCTGACCACTCATGGGAGAGTTGTCCTTGCTTTCTGGCTCGACACAGAACTTTGTTATTCATTTCCTATTCTATTCTTAGCTTAGCAGCTTCTGAACTTTTCTCTCTATTCTTATTAGTATAGTCATAATGTATTATATATCCTAAATTAATAAATCCAGCCTTCTGATCATGTGTTGTGGTGTGCTGTAATGTCCCATTTTGGCCTTCCAGGTCATTCTCCCAGGTGTGCCTATATGTCTCTCCCTTCCCCCTTGCCCCCATGCTGAGTGAGTCCTGTCAATCAGGCTTAACATTCCAGCAAGGTGTCGTGTGGTTGGTCAAGTTCAAAGGATGCCCCTATGCCCAGAGGTCATTGGCCTATCTGGGTGTCATCTTCCCCTGAGACCCTGCCCCTCTCACCTGGTTGGTGGCTCACCTGTACCTCCCCCTCCCCCTGTCCCTGAGCTTAAAAGGTGAATGAGACCATGCAGTCGGCGTTCTGTTGGAGCAGTTCCTCACGTTCAGACCTCTGTAACCATGGAATAAACCTCTGGACATTAAACCCTCCAGCAGAATCCTCTCCTTTTTCTCTTCACCATCGCCTGAAGCTATTCCTCCTGAGGTAAACGGGGTTCCTAACAAGCCTGGACTTGTTCAGTGCCCAGCTGCAACCACCAGCAAGCCAAGGTATCTCTGGGGTGATACACCGCAGTTGCTGCCTTTGGCCCGGCAGCGAGGGTCAGACTGGCCCAGGCACAATCCAACTGGTAATATTGGAACTAGTTTTTTCCAATAATCATGAAGCCAAGATTCTTGTCTATCTCTCTCACTCTGAGGAACCCTTGCAAAGCCATGTAATATCTGGTGAACCCCTTGTTGTCAGAGCAAAAATCAATTTGATAAGACCAGAGGAGCAAATTGCTGTACTGGGTAAATCCTGTAGTTGCAGCATGTGATGGTTGCTTTAGAAGTGACCACAGAAGTGGATTCAAGCCAGGAGCTGAAGAACTGAAGATCCTGATTTGGACAGAGTTCACAGCCAAGGCTGACCACAAGTGAACCGGAAACACTTCTGGGAAAATGTTTGGAAAGAGAAGCAGAACTGTGGAGCTGGCCAGAGCATGCTGGACTCTTTCAAAAGGTACTGTTGGCTTTTCCCTTCCTGAAGATGGAGCATTTCATAGTTTGTGGCTGTTCATATGGGAAACGCCCCCTTTAGAGGATGAGGTTCAATTTTCTCCTTCAGAGGAGATGCTTACTGCCTTCTGGCAAAAATGGGATGAAGAGGATGGATTTTTCCTGTCAGAAACAGATCTCTATGAGTTTTTCTGATGGGCAAAGCTTTTTGGGTTCTTTACTGATGTGCTATATGCCCTGGATGCTTTCATATGGGAGCGCATGGGCTCCATTTTCTGATTCGTTTGGGTCCAGGGGTGCGGCTGCCCTGGCATCTATCCAGCATTTAGAAAGCTCTTTCCAGTTTTGAAACGGAGAGTAGCTGTTTTCCCCTGGATTGCGAATTGCAAGGGACTGGCTCCTTTTCCCCTGTCCCCAGCAGGAGAAGACCCTTTGGAGGGGGATGAGTTGCTGCTTCCCAGCCCCCCCTGCTTCCCGGCGGGAGGGAGTGAAACTTCGCCGCAAGCTGAAGAAGTTTTTTTTACTCTGTGTCCGGAGCATGCTCAGATGGAGCGGTCCTTCTCCTCCCCTTCACTTTCTCCAGGGGGATGGGAAGGGGCGGCGCCACTCAAGCCAGTACCGTGGGTGCTGCCCCTGGCAGCCCGGCAGGCCCCTCCCCAGCCGGCCTCTCGGACCCCGCCCCGCTCAGAGATGGGGGTGGCACCGGTCCTCGAGGCCCCCCCGCCTCTGCCAGCGCCACGTCCACCTCCCCGGGCGATCCTGCTTCCGCCTCCGCTGGCTTCCCTGCCTGTGCCGATGTCGCTAAGCAATAGCGATCCTCTGCCGCCACCCCTCCCGGCTGTTTCGCTGCTGCCCGTGTCGGCTCCGCCACTGTCCGTGTGCACTCCGCCGGAGACTGCGGCTGCATCTCCGTGGCTGACCTCAGAGTCAGCGGCAGAAGACGGCACCGACCCTGCGCCATGCCTGCTGCCGCTTCCAGAACTAGGCGGGACGCCAGCAGCATGTTCCTGCACATCCCCATCGTTTCCTGCAGCTGAGCCACTGTTGCTAGGCAACGACGACGTGGCTGCTGCTTCAGGCTCAGCAGAGGAGGAATTCTCTCCAGCCTCGGCTCCTCTGCCACCTCCACCAGTTCTGCCACCGTTGGAGACTTTGTCCTCTGTGTCTGCGTCAGAGGCTGCCCTGGAACCGGCGGCTTGTTCGAGCTTGGACCGTCTCGGGCCGGTTGCCTTTGCAGCAGCGGCCTCGGTGGCCGCCCTCCCCTTCCATGGAGCGGGGGATGCTCGCCAGCTGACTATGGGGGCAGCTCATCTGCCTGCGTTCAAGATCAGCATTCTCAGCGGGTTGGGGGGTGGTTTTTCAGGGATTGCTCCTTGGAGGTTGTCATCTCTGCTGCCCCTCTTGTGCCCTAGTGGCGGGGGGCAGGTGGGTCCGGAAAGTTCTGCCTTTGGTCCCCAGCCCGGTGGGGGTGGTGCCTTGTGGCAGATGGGAGAAACACCTGTTGCATTTGCATTGCAGAGGGAGAGGGCACAGCGAGAAGAGATGATGGCTTGTTTGCTCTGGGGAACAAATATCTCCAGACCCCAGATGGGATTTCTGGGGAAGGTTTCTATTTCCCTGCTGCTGGCATGCCTCAGTGGTTTTGGGGAAAGGAAGCGTCTCACCAACTGTGCTGCCATTGTACTGGCGGCAGGGTGCAGGCCTGTGGGAATGCAGAGCCTGCCTTGTGGGTTTGGCCTGGGCTGTTGGGCTCAGGAAGTTTCTGGGCCAGGGCCACTGCCTGCCTTTCTGATGGCTGTGGGGGTTGTGGTTTTCCCTACCGGTCCTGGCCCGCTTTTTGTGGGCCAGTTTTGGGGTTCCTGGTCCATTCAAGGGCCGGGGCTCCCCAGGGACTTTCTCTGGCTCTGCTCTGCTGCTCTTTTCAATCACAAAAAAAAAAAAAAAAAATTAAATTATATAAAAAAGATTGAAATAGCTGGCAGCAGCTCTGAAGCATTGAAGCATTGAAGGGCCAGAAAAGGCCATTCCACAAATTGTTCAAATTGTTTGAAATTGTTTGAAATTTTTTTATGACTGTGAATGGTTTTTGGTAACTATTGATGGGCTTTTTGCAGCAAGCCTGTTTCAGGACTAAAAAGGACTTTCAGATATGTCCAAGAGAAACATCTTCAGCCCATGGACTGTTCCTGAAACTCAGCTGTTTGGACTTGAATTTTCTTTGCATTGTTTTTCGCATTTTCTTATATTGTAAGACTGTTTTAGGGATATGTTAGTATTGTATGTTATACAGGTGAAGAAATTTCCTGTTCATTTCACATCAGCATTTTTTTTTTAATTTATTACAATTAAAAGGGTGTAATGTCACCGACATCTTTTCATAAAAATCCTTTCTTTAGGATTTTTTCCCCTTCTGGGAAGCTGATGCCCCAGAAGAAGAATGTAAACAATTGTTCTCTGCTGCTGTGGAATGCAGCAGGTGCAGCTGTGATTGGTCTTCTGTGAGTGTTTGGATTTGCTGACCACTCATGGGAGAGTTGTCCTTGCTTTCTGGCTCGACACAGAACTTTGTTATTCATTTCCTATTCTATTCTTAGCTTAGCAGCTTCTGAACTTTTCTCTCTATTCTTATTAGTATAGTCATAATGTATTATATATCCTAAATTAATAAATCCAGCCTTCTGATCATGTGTTGTGGTGTGCTGTAATGTCCCATTTTGGCCTTCCAGGTCATTCTCCCAGGTGTGCCTATATGTCTCTCCCTTCCCCCTTGCCCCCATGCTGAGTGAGTCCTGTCAATCAGGCTTAACATTCCAGCAAGGTGTCGTGTGGTTGGTCAAGTTCAAAGGATGCCCCTATGCCCAGAGGTCATTGGCCTATCTGGGTGTCATCTTCCCCTGAGACCCTGCCCCTCTCACCTGGTTGGTGGCTCACCTGTACCTCCCCCTCCCCCTGTCCCTGAGCTTAAAAGGTGAATGAGACCATGCAGTCGGCGTTCTGTTGGAGCAGTTCCTCACGTTCAGACCTCTGTAACCATGGAATAAACCTCTGGACATTAAACCCTCCAGCAGAATCCTCTCCTTTTTCTCTTCACCATCGCCTGAAGCTATTCCTCCTGAGGTAAACGGGGTTCCTAACAAGCCTGGACTTGTTCAGTGCCCAGCTGCAACCACCAGCAAGCCAAGGTATCTCTGGGGTGATACACCGCAGTTGCTGCCTTTGGCCCGGCAGCGAGGGTCAGACTGGCCCAGGCACAATCCAACTGGTAATATTGGAACTAGTTTTTTCCAATAATCATGAAGCCAAGATTCTTGTCTATCTCTCTCACTCTGAGGAACCCTTGCAAAGCCATGTAATATCTGGTGAACCCCTTGTTGTCAGAGCAAAAATCAATTTGATAAGACCAGAGGAGCAAATTGCTGTACTGGGTAAATCCTGTAGTTGCAGCATGTGATGGTTGCTTTAGAAGTGACCACAGAAGTGGATTCAAGCCAGGAGCTGAAGAACTGAAGATCCTGATTTGGACAGAGTTCACAGCCAAGGCTGACCACAAGTGAACCGGAAACACTTCTGGGAAGATGTTTGGAAAGAGAAGCAGAACCGTGGAGCTGGCCAGAGCATGCTGGACTCTTTCAAAAGGTACTGTTGGCTTTTCCCTTCCTGAAGATGGAGCATTTCATAGTTTGTGGCTGTTCATATGGGAAACGCCCCCTTTAGAGGATGAGGTTCAATTTTCTCCTTCAGAGGAGATGCTTACTGCCTTCTGGCAAAAATGGGATGAAGAGGATGGATTTTTCCTGTCAGAAACAGATCTCTATGAGTTTTTCTGATGGGCAAAGCTTTTTGGGTTCTTTACTGATGTGCTATATGCCCTGGATGCTTTCATATGGGAGCGCATGGGCTCCATTTTCTGATTCGTTTGGGTCCAGGGGTGCGGCTGCCCTGGCATCTATCCAGCATTTAGAAAGCTCTTTCCAGTTTTGAAACGGAGAGTAGCTGTTTTCCCCTGGATTGCGAATTGCAAGGGACTGGCTCCTTTTCCCCTGTCCCCAGCAGGAGAAGACCCTTTGGAGGGGGATGAGTTGCTGCTTCCCAGCCCCCCCTGCTTCCCGGCGGGAGGGAGTGAAACTTCGCCGCAAGCTGAAGAAGTTTTTTTTACTCTGTGTCCAGAGCATGCTCAGATGGAGCGGTCCTTCTCCTCCCCTTCACTTTCTCCAGGGGGATGGGAAGGGGCGGCGCCACTCAAGCCAGTACCGTGGGTGCTGCCCCTGGCAGCCCGGCAGGCCCCTCCCCAGCCGGCCTCTCGGACCCCGCCCCGCTCAGAGATGGGGGTGGCACCGGTCCTCGAGGCCCCCCCGCCTCTGCCAGCGCCACGTCCACCTCCCCGGGCGATCCTGCTTCCGCCTCCGCTGGCTTCCCTGCCTGTGCCGATGTCGCTAAGCAATAGCGATCCTCTGCCGCCACCCCTCCCGGCTGTTTCGCTGCTGCCCGTGTCGGCTCCGCCACTGTCCGTGTGCACTCCGCCGGAGACTGCGGCTGCATCTCCGTGGCTGACCTCAGAGTCAGCGGCAGAAGACGGCACCGACCCTGCGCCATGCCTGCTGCCGCTTCCAGAACTAGGCGGGACGCCAGCAGCATGTTCCTGCACATCCCCATCGTTTCCTGCAGCTGAGCCACTGTTGCTAGGCAACGACGACGTGGCTGCTGCTTCAGGCTCAGCAGAGGAGGAATTCTCTCCAGCCTCGGCTCCTCTGCCACCTCCACCAGTTCTGCCACCGTTGGAGACTTTGTCCTCTGTGTCTGCGTCAGAGGCTGCCCTGGAACCGGCGGCTTGTTCGAGCTTGGACCGTCTCGGGCCGGTTGCCTTTGCAGCAGCGGCCTCGGTGGCCGCCCTCCCCTTCCATGGAGCGGGGGATGCTCGCCAGCTGACTATGGGGGCAGCTCATCTGCCTGCGTTCAAGATCAGCATTCTCAGCGGGTTGGGGGGTGGTTTTTCAGGGATTGCTCCTTGGAGGTTGTCATCTCTGCTGCCCCTCTTGTGCCCTAGTGGCGGGGGGCAGGTGGGTCCGGAAAGTTCTGCCTTTGGTCCCCAGCCCGGTGGGGGTGGTGCCTTGTGGCAGATGGGAGAAACACCTGTTGCATTTGCATTGCAGAGGGAGAGGGCACAGCGAGAAGAGATGATGGCTTGTTTGCTCTGGGGAACAAATATCTCCAGACCCCAGATGGGATTTCTGGGGAAGGTTTCTATTTCCCTGCTGCTGGCATGCCTCAGTGGTTTTGGGGAAAGGAAGCGTCTCACCAACTGTGCTGCCATTGTACTGGCGGCAGGGTGCAGGCCTGTGGGAATGCAGAGCCTGCCTTGTGGGTTTGGCCTGGGCTGTTGGGCTCAGGAAGTTTCTGGGCCAGGGCCACTGCCTGCCTTTCTGATGGCTGTGGGGGTTGTGGTTTTCCCTACCGGTCCTGGCCCGCTTTTTGTGGGCCAGTTTTGGGGTTCCTGGTCCATTCAAGGGCCGGGGCTCCCCAGGGACTTTCTCTGGCTCTGCTCTGCTGCTCTTTTCAATCACAAAAAAAAAAAAAAAAAATTAAATTATATAAAAAAGATTGAAATAGCTGGCAGCAGCTCTGAAGCATTGAAGCATTGAAGGGCCAGAAAAGGCCATTCCACAAATTGTTCAAATTGTTTGAAATTGTTTGAAATTTTTTTATGACTGTGAATGGTTTTTGGTAACTATTGATGGGCTTTTTGCAGCAAGCCTGTTTCAGGACTAAAAAGGACTTTCAGATATGTCCAAGAGAAACATCTTCAGCCCATGGACTGTTCCTGAAACTCAGCTGTTTGGACTTGAATTTTCTTTGCATTGTTTTTCGCATTTTCTTATATTGTAAGACTGTTTTAGGGATATGTTAGTATTGTATGTTATACAGGTGAAGAAATTTCCTGTTCATTTCACATCAGCATTTTTTTTTTAATTTATTACAATTAAAAGGGTGTAATGTCACCGACATCTTTTCATAAAAATCCTTTCTTTAGGATTTTTTCCCCTTCTGGGAAGCTGATGCCCCAGAAGAAGAATGTAAACAATTGTTCTCTGCTGCTGTGGAATGCAGCAGGTGCAGCTGTGATTGGTCTTCTGTGAGTGTTTGGATTTGCTGACCACTCATGGGAGAGTTGTCCTTGCTTTCTGGCTCGACACAGAACTTTGTTATTCATTTCCTATTCTATTCTTAGCTTAGCAGCTTCTGAACTTTTCTCTCTATTCTTATTAGTATAGTCATAATGTATTATATATCCTAAATTAATAAATCCAGCCTTCTGATCATGTGTTGTGGTGTGCTGTAATGTCCCATTTTGGCCTTCCAGGTCATTCTCCCAGGTGTGCCTATATGTCTCTCCCTTCCCCCTTGCCCCCATGCTGAGTGAGTCCTGTCAATCAGGCTTAACATTCCAGCAAGGTGTCGTGTGGTTGGTCAAGTTCAAAGGATGCCCCTATGCCCAGAGGTCATTGGCCTATCTGGGTGTCATCTTCCCCTGAGACCCTGCCCCTCTCACCTGGTTGGTGGCTCACCTGTACCTCCCCCTCCCCCTGTCCCTGAGCTTAAAAGGTGAATGAGACCATGCAGTCGGCGTTCTGTTGGAGCAGTTCCTCACGTTCAGACCTCTGTAACCATGGAATAAACCTCTGGACATTAAACCCTCCAGCAGAATCCTCTCCTTTTTCTCTTCACCATCGCCTGAAGCTATTCCTCCTGAGGTAAACGGGGTTCCTAACAAGCCTGGACTTGTTCAGTGCCCAGCTGCAACCACCAGCAAGCCAAGGTATCTCTGGGGTGATACACCGCAGTTGCTGCCTTTGGCCCGGCAGCGAGGGTCAGACTGGCCCAGGCACAATCCAACTGGTAATATTGGAACTAGTTTTTTCCAATAATCATGAAGCCAAGATTCTTGTCTATCTCTCTCACTCTGAGGAACCCTTGCAAAGCCATGTAATATCTGGTGAACCCCTTGTTGTCAGAGCAAAAATCAATTTGATAAGACCAGAGGAGCAAATTGCTGTACTGGGTAAATCCTGTAGTTGCAGCATGTGATGGTTGCTTTAGAAGTGACCACAGAAGTGGATTCAAGCCAGGAGCTGAAGAACTGAAGATCCTGATTTGGACAGAGTTCACAGCCAAGGCTGACCACAAGTGAACCGGAAACACTTCTGGGAAGATGTTTGGAAAGAGAAGCAGAACCGTGGAGCTGGCCAGAGCATGCTGGACTCTTTCAAAAGGTACTGTTGGCTTTTCCCTTCCTGAAGATGGAGCATTTCATAGTTTGTGGCTGTTCATATGGGAAACGCCCCCTTTAGAGGATGAGGTTCAATTTTCTCCTTCAGAGGAGATGCTTACTGCCTTCTGGCAAAAATGGGATGAAGAGGATGGATTTTTCCTGTCAGAAACAGATCTCTATGAGTTTTTCTGATGGGCAAAGCTTTTTGGGTTCTTTACTGATGTGCTATATGCCCTGGATGCTTTCATATGGGAGCGCATGGGCTCCATTTTCTGATTCGTTTGGGTCCAGGGGTGCGGCTGCCCTGGCATCTATCCAGCATTTAGAAAGCTCTTTCCAGTTTTGAAACGGAGAGTAGCTGTTTTCCCCTGGATTGCGAATTGCAAGGGACTGGCTCCTTTTCCCCTGTCCCCAGCAGGAGAAGACCCTTTGGAGGGGGATGAGTTGCTGCTTCCCAGCCCCCCCTGCTTCCCGGCGGGAGGGAGTGAAACTTCGCCGCAAGCTGAAGAAGTTTTTTTTACTCTGTGTCCAGAGCATGCTCAGATGGAGCGGTCCTTCTCCTCCCCTTCACTTTCTCCAGGGGGATGGGAAGGGGCGGCGCCACTCAAGCCAGTACCGTGGGTGCTGCCCCTGGCAGCCCGGCAGGCCCCTCCCCAGCCGGCCTCTCGGACCCCGCCCCGCTCAGAGATGGGGGTGGCACCGGTCCTCGAGGCCCCCCCGCCTCTGCCAGCGCCACGTCCACCTCCCCGGGCGATCCTGCTTCCGCCTCCGCTGGCTTCCCTGCCTGTGCCGATGTCGCTAAGCAACAGCGATCCTCTGCCGCCACCCCTCCCGGCTGTTTCGCTGCTGCCCGTGTCGGCTCCGCCACTGTCCGTGTGCACTCCGCCGGAGACTGCGGCTGCATCTCCGTGGCTGACCTCAGAGTCAGCGGCAGAAGACGGCACCACCCCTGCGCCATGCCTGCTGCCGCTTCCAGAACTAGGCAGGACGCCAGCAGCATGCTCCTGCACATCCCCATCGTTTCCTGCAGCTGAGCCACTGTTGCTAGGCAACGACGACGTGGCTGCTGCTTCAGGCTCAGCAGAGGAGGAATTCTCTCCAGCCTCGGCTCCTCTGCCACCTCCACCAGTTCTGCCACCGTTGGAGACTTTGTCCTCTGTGTCTGCGTCAGAGGCTGCCCTGGAACCGGCGGCTTGTTCGAGCTTGGACCGTCTCGGGCCGGTTGCCTTTGCAGCAGCGGCCTCGGTGGCCGCCCTCCCCTTCCATGGAGCGGGGGATGCTCGCCAGCTGACTATGGGGGCAGCTCATCTGCCTGCGTTCAAGATCAGCATTCTCAGCGGGTTGGGGGGTGGTTTTTCAGGGATTGCTCCTTGGAGGTTGTCATCTCTGCCGCCCCTCTTGTGCCCTAGTGGCGGGGGGCAGGTGGGTCCGGAAAGTTCTGCCTTTGGTCCCCAGCCCGGTGGGGGTGGTGCCTTGTGGCAGATGGGAGAAACACCTGTTGCATTTGCATTGCAGAGGGAGAGGGCACAGCGAGAAGAGATGATGGCTTGTTTGCTCTGGGGAACAAATATCTCCAGACCCCAGATGGGATTTCTGGGGAAGGTTTCTATTTCCCTGCTGCTGGCATGCCTCAGTGGTTTTGGGGAAAGGAAGCGTCTCACCAACTGTGCTGCCATTGTACTGGCGGCAGGGTGCAGGCCTGTGGGAATGCAGAGCCTGCCTTGTGGGTTTGGCCTGGGCTGTTGGGCTCAGGAAGTTTCTGGGCCAGGGCCACTGCCTGCCTTTCTGATGGCTGTGGGGGTTGTGGTTTTCCCTACTGGTCCTGGCCCGCTTTTTGTGGGCCAGTTTTGGGGTTCCTGGTCCGTTCAAGGGCCGGGGCCCCCCAGGGACTTTCTCTGGCTCTGCTCTGCTGCTCTTTTCAATCACAAAAAAAAAAAAAATTAAATTATATAAAAAAGATTGAAATAGCTGGCAGCAGCTCTGAAGCATTGAAGCATTGAAGGGCCAGAAAAGGCCATTCCACAAATTGTTCAAATTGTTTGAAATTGTTTGAAATTTTTTTATGACTGTGAATGGTTTTTGGTAACTATTGATGGGCTTTTTGCAGCAAGCCTGTTTCAGGACTAAAAAGGACTTTCAGATATGTCCAAGAGAAACATCTTCAGCCCATGGACTGTTCCTGAAACTCAGCTGTTTGAACTTGAATTTTCTTTGCATTGTTTTTCGCATTTTCTTATATTGTAAGACTGTTTTAGGGATATGTTAGTATTGTATGTTATACAGGTGAAGAAATTTCCTGTTCATTTCACATCAGCATTTTTTTTTTAATTTATTACAATTAAAAGGGTGTAATGTCACCGACATCTTTTCATAAAAATCCTTTCTTTAGGATTTTTTCCCCTTCTGGGAAGCTGATGCCCCAGAAGAAGAATGTAAACAATTGTTCTCTGCTGCTGTGGAATGCAGCAGGTGCAGCTGGGATTGGTCTTCTGTGAGTGTTTGGATTTGCTGACCACTCATGGGAGAGTTGTCCTTGCTTTCTGGCTCGACACAGAACTTTGTTATTCATTTCCTATTCTATTCTTAGCTTAGCAGCTTCTGAACTTTTCTCTCTATTCTTATTAGTATAGTCATAATGTATTATATATCCTAAATTAATAAATCCAGCCTTCTGATCATGTGTTGTGGTGTGCTGTAATGTCCCATTTTGGCCTTCCAGGTCATTCTCCCAGGTGTGCCTATATGTCTCTCCCTTCCCCCTTGCCCCCATGCTGAGTGAGTCCTGTCAATCAGGCTTAACATTCCAGCAAGGTGTCGTGTGGTTGGTCAAGTTCAAAGGATGCCCCTATGCCCAGAGGTCATTGGCCTATCTGGGTGTCATCTTCCCCTGAGACCCTGCCCCTCTCACCTGGTTGGTGGCTCACCTGTACCTCCCCCTCCCCCTGTCCCTGAGCTTAAAAGGTGAATGAGACCATGCAGTCGGCGTTCTGTTGGAGCAGTTCCTCACGTTCAGACCTCTGTAACCATGGAATAAACCTCTGGACATTAAACCCTCCAGCAGAATCCTCTCCTTTTTCTCTTCACCATCGCCTGAAGCTATTCCTCCTGAGGTAAACGGGGTTCCTAACAAGCCTGGACTTGTTCAGTGCCCAGCTGCAACCACCAGCAAGCCAAGGTATCTCTGGGGTGATACACCGCAGTTGCTGCCTTTGGCCCGGCAGCGAGGGTCAGACTGGCCCAGGCACAATCCAACTGGTAATATTGGAACTATTTTTTTCCAATAATCATGAAGCCAAGATTCTTGTCTATCTCTCTCACTCTGAGGAACCCTTGCAAAGCCATGTAATATCTGGTGAACCCCTTGTTGTCAGAGCAAAAATCAATTTGATAAGACCAGAGGAGCAAATTGCTGTACTGGGTAAATCCTGTAGTTGCAGCATGTGATGGTTGCTTTAGAAGTGACCACAGAAGTGGATTCAAGCCAGGAGCTGAAGAACTGAAGATCCTGATTTGGACAGAGTTCACAGCCAAGGCTGACCACAAGTGAACCGGAAACACTTCTGGGAAAATGTTTGGAAAGAGAAGCAGAACTGTGGAGCTGGCCAGAGCATGCTGGACTCTTTCAAAAGGTACTGTTGGCTTTTCCCTTCCTGAAGATGGAGCATTTCATAGTTTGTGGCTGTTCATATGGGAAACGCCCCCTTTAGAGGATGAGGTTCAATTTTCTCCTTCAGAGGAGATGCTTACTGCCTTCTGGCAAAAATGGGATGAAGAGGATGGATTTTTCCTGTCAGAAACAGATCTCTATGAGTTTTTCTGATGGGCAAAGCTTTTTGGGTTCTTTACTGATGTGCTATATGCCCTAGATGCTTTCATATGGGAGCGCATGGGCTCCATTTTCTGATTCGTTTGGGTCCAGGGGTGCGGCTGCCCTGGCATCTATCCAGCATTTAGAAAGCTCTTTCCAGTTTTGAAACGGAGAGTAGCTGTTTTCCCCTGGATTGCGAATTGCAAGGGACTGGCTCCTTTTCCCCTGTCCCCAGCAGGAGAAGACCCTTTGGAGGGGGATGAGTTGCTGCTTCCCAGCCCCCCCTGCTTCCCGGCGGGAGGGAGTGAAACTTCGCCGCAAGCTGAAGAAGTTTTTTTTACTCTGTGTCCAGAGCATGCTCAGATGGAGCGGTCCTTCTCCTCCCCTTCACTTTCTCCAGGGGGATGGGAAGGGGCGGCGCCACTCAAGCCAGTACCGTGGGTGCTGCCCCTGGCAGCCCGGCAGGCCCCTCCCCAGCCGGCCTCTCGGACCCCGCCCCGCTCAGAGATGGGGGTGGCACCGGTCCCCGAGGCCCCCCCGCCTCTGCCAGCGCCACGTCCACCTCCTCGGGCGATCCTGCTTCCGCCTCCACTGGCTTCCCTGCCTGTGCCGATGTTGCTAAGCAACAGCGATCCTCTGCCACCGCCCCTCCCGGCTGTTTCGCTGCTGCCCGTGTCGGCTCCGCCACTGTCCGTGTGCACTCCGCCGGAGACTGCGGCTGCATCTCCGTGGCTGACCTCAGAGTCAGCGGCAGAAGACGGCACCGACCCTGCGCCATGCCTGCTGCCGCTTCCAGAACTAGGCGGGACGCCAGCAGCATGTTCCTGCACATCCCCATAGTTTCCTGCAGCTGAGCCACTGTTGCTAGGCAACGACGACGTGGCTGCTGCTTCAGGCTCAGCAGAGGAGGAATTCTCTCCAGCCTCGGCTCCTCTGCCGCCTCCACCAGTTCTGCCACCGTTGGAGACTTTGTCCTCTGTGTCTGCGTCAGAGGCTGCCCTGGAACCGGCGGCTTGTTCGAGCTTGGACCGTCTCGGGCCGGTTGCCTTTGCAGCAGCGGCCTCGGTGGCCGCCCTCCCCTTCCATGGAGCGGGGGATGCTCGCCAGCTGACTATGGGGGCAGCTCATCTGCCTGCGTTCAAGATCAGCATTCTCAGCGGGTTGGGGGGTGGTTTTTCAGGCATTTCTCCTTGGAGGTTGTCATCTCTGCCGCCCCTCTTGTGCCCTAGTGGCGGGGGGCAGGTGGGTCCGGAAAGTTCTGCCTTTGGTCCCCAGCCCGGTGGGGGTGGTGCCTTGTGGCAGATGGGAGAAACACCTGTTGCATTTGCATTGCAGAGGGAGAGGGCACAGCGAGAAGAGATGATGGCTTGTTTGCTCTGGGGAAAAAATATCTCCAGACCCCAGATGGGATTTCTGGGGAAGGTTTCTATTTCCCTGCTGCTGGCATGCCTCAGTGGTTTTGGGGAAAGGAAGCGTCTCACCAACTGTGCTGCCATTGTACTGGCGGCAGGGTGCAGGCCTGTGGGAATGCAGAGCCTGCCTTGTGGGTTTGGCCTGGGCTGTTGGGCTCAGGAAGTTTCTGGGCCAGGGCCACTGCCTGCCTTTCTGATGGCTGTGGGGGTTGTGGTTTTCCCTACCGGTCCTGGCCCGCTTTTTGTGGGCCAGTTTTGGGGTTCCTGGTCCATTCAAGGGCCGGGGCCCCCCAGGGACTTTCTCTGGCTCTGCTCTGCTGCTCTTTTCAATCACAAAAAAAAAAAAAAATTAAATTATATAAAAAAGATTGAAATAGCTGGCAGCAGCTCTGAAGCATTGAAGCATTGAAGGGCCAGAAAAGGCCATTCCACAAATTGTTCAAATTGTTTGAAATTGTTTGAAATTTTTTTATGACTGTGAATGGTTTTTGGTAACTATTGATGGGCTTTTTGCAGCAAGCCTGTTTCAGGACTAAAAAGGACTTTCAGATATGTCCAAGAGAAACATCTTCAGCCCATGGACTGTTCCTGAAACTCAGCTGTTTGAACTTGAATTTTCTTTGCATTGTTTTTCGCATTTTCTTATATTGTAAGACTGTTTTAGGGATATGTTAGTATTGTATGTTATACAGGTGAAGAAATTTCCTGTTCATTTCACATCAGCATTTTTTTTTTAATTTATTACAATTAAAAGGGTGTAATGTCACCGACATCTTTTCATAAAAATCCTTTCTTTAGGATTTTTTCCCCTTCTGGGAAGCTGATGCCCCAGAAGAAGAATGTAAACAATTGTTCTCTGCTGCTGTGGAATGCAGCAGGTGCAGCTGTGATTGGTCTTCTGTGAGTGTTTGGATTTGCTGACCACTCATGGGAGAGTTGTCCTTGCTTTCTGGCTCGACACAGAACTTTGTTATTCATTTCCTATTCTATTCTTAGCTTAGCAGCTTCTGAACTTTTCTCTCTATTCTTATTAGTATAGTCATAATGTATTATATATCCTAAATTAATAAATCCAGCCTTCTGATCATGTGTTGTGGTGTGCTGTAATGTCCCATTTTGGCCTTCCAGGTCATTCTCCCAGGTGTGCCTATATGTCTCTCCCTTCCCCCTTGCCCCCATGCTGAGTGAGTCCTGTCAATCAGGCTTAACATTCCAGCAAGGTGTCGTGTGGTTGGTCAAGTTCAAAGGATGCCCCTATGCCCAGAGGTCATTGGCCTATCTGGGTGTCATCTTCCCCTGAGACCCTGCCCCTCTCACCTGGTTGGTGGCTCACCTGTACCTCCCCCTCCCCCTGTCCCTGAGCTTAAAAGGTGAATGAGACCATGCAGTCGGCGTTCTGTTGGAGCAGTTCCTCACGTTCAGACCTCTGTAACCATGGAATAAACCTCTGGACATTAAACCCTCCAGCAGAATCCTCTCCTTTTTCTCTTCACCATCGCCTGAAGCTATTCCTCCTGAGGTAAACGGGGTTCCTAACAAGCCTGGACTTGTTCAGTGCCCAGCTGCAACCACCAGCAAGCCAAGGTATCTCTGGGGTGATACACCGCAGTTGCTGCCTTTGGCCCGGCAGCGAGGGTCAGACTGGCCCAGGCACAATCCAACTGGTAATATTGGAACTAGTTTTTTCCAATAATCATGAAGCCAAGATTCTTGTCTATCTCTCTCACTCTGAGGAACCCTTGCAAAGCCATGTAATATCTGGTGAACCCCTTGTTGTCAGAGCAAAAATCAATTTGATAAGACCAGAGGAGCAAATTGCTGTACTGGGTAAATCCTGTAGTTGCAGCATGTGATGGTTGCTTTAGAAGTGACCACAGAAGTGGATTCAAGCCAGGAGCTGAAGAACTGAAGATCCTGATTTGGACAGAGTTCACAGCCAAGGCTGACCACAAGTGAACCGGAAACACTTCTGGGAAAATGTTTGGAAAGAGAAGCAGAACTGTGGAGCTGGCCAGAGCATGCTGGACTCTTTCAAAAGGTACTGTTGGCTTTTCCCTTCCTGAAGATGGAGCATTTCATAGTTTGTGGCTGTTCATATGGGAAACGCCCCCTTTAGAGGATGAGATTCAATTTTCTCCTTCAGAGGAGATGCTTACTGCCTTCTGGCAAAAATGGGATGAAGAGGATGGATTTTTCCTGTCAGAAACAGATCTCTATGAGTTTTTCTGATGGGCAAAGCTTTTTGGGTTCTTTACTGATGTGCTATATGCCCTGGATGCTTTCATATGGGAGCGCATGGGCTCCATTTTCTGATTCGTTTGGGTCCAGGGGTGCGGCTGCCCTGGCATCTATCCAGCATTTAGAAAGCTCTTTCCAGTTTTGAAACGGAGAGTAGCTGTTTTCCCCTGGATTGCGAATTGCAAGGGACTGGCTCCTTTTCCCCTGTCCCCAGCAGGAGAAGACCCTTTGGAGGGGGATGAGTTGCTGCTTCCCAGCCCCCCCTGCTTCCCGGCGGGAGGGAGTGAAACTTCGCCGCAAGCTGAAGAAGTTTTTTTTACTCTGTGTCCGGAGCATGCTCAGATGGAGCGGTCCTTCTCCTCCCCTTCACTTTCTCCAGGGGGATGGGAAGGGGCGGCGCCACTCAAGCCAGTACCGTGGGTGCTGCCCCTGGCAGCCCGGCAGGCCCCTCCCCAGCCGGCCTCTCGGACCCCGCCCCGCTCAGAGATGGGGGTGGTACCGGTCCTCGAGGCCCCCCCGCCTCTGCCAGCGCCACGTCCACCTCCCCGGGCGATCCTGCTTCCGCCTCCGCTGGCTTCCCTGCCTGTGCCGATGTCGCTAAGCAATAGCGATCCTCTGCCGCCACCCCTCCCGGCTGTTTCGCTGCTGCCCGTGTCGGCTCCGCCACTGTCCGTGTGCACTCCGCCGGAGACTGCGGCTGCATCTCCGTGGCTGACCTCAGAGTCAGCGGCAGAAGACGGCACCGACCCTGCGCCATGCCTGCTGCCGCTTCCAGAACTAGGCGGGACGCCAGCAGCATGTTCCTGCACATCCCCATCGTTTCCTGCAGCTGAGCCACTGTTGCTAGGCAACGACGACGTGGCTGCTGCTTCAGGCTCAGCAGAGGAGGAATTCTCTCCAGCCTCGGCTCCTCTGCCACCTCCACCAGTTCTGCCACCGTTGGAGACTTTGTCCTCTGTGTCTGCGTCAGAGGCTGCCCTGGAACCGGCGGCTTGTTCGAGCTTGGACCGTCTCGGGCCGGTTGCCTTTGCAGCAGCGGCCTCGGTGGCCGCCCTCCCCTTCCATGGAGCGGGGGATGCTCGCCAGCTGACTATGGGGGCAGCTCATCTGCCTGCGTTCAAGATCAGCATTCTCAGCGGGTTGGGGGGTGGTTTTTCAGGGATTGCTCCTTGGAGGTTGTCATCTCTGCTGCCCCTCTTGTGCCCTAGTGGCGGGGGGCAGGTGGGTCCGGAAAGTTCTGCCTTTGGTCCCCAGCCCGGTGGGGGTGGTGCCTTGTGGCAGATGGGAGAAACACCTGTTGCATTTGCATTGCAGAGGGAGAGGGCACAGCGAGAAGAGATGATGGCTTGTTTGCTCTGGGGAACAAATATCTCCAGACCCCAGATGGGATTTCTGGGGAAGGTTTCTATTTCCCTGCTGCTGGCATGCCTCAGTGGTTTTGGGGAAAGGAAGCGTCTCACCAACTGTGCTGCCATTGTACTGGCGGCAGGGTGCAGGCCTGTGGGAATGCAGAGCCTGCCTTGTGGGTTTGGCCTGGGCTGTTGGGCTCAGGAAGTTTCTGGGCCAGGGCCACTGCCTGCCTTTCTGATGGCTGTGGGGGTTGTGGTTTTCCCTACCGGTCCTGGCCCGCTTTTTGTGGGCCAGTTTTGGGGTTCCTGGTCCATTCAAGGGCCGGGGCTCCCCAGGGACTTTCTCTGGCTCTGCTCTGCTGCTCTTTTCAATCACAAAAAAAAAAAAAAAAAATTAAATTATATAAAAAAGATTGAAATAGCTGGCAGCAGCTCTGAAGCATTGAAGCATTGAAGGGCCAGAAAAGGCCATTCCACAAATTGTTCAAATTGTTTGAAATTGTTTGAAATTTTTTTATGACTGTGAATGGTTTTTGGTAACTATTGATGGGCTTTTTGCAGCAAGCCTGTTTCAGGACTAAAAAGGACTTTCAGATATGTCCAAGAGAAACATCTTCAGCCCATGGACTGTTCCTGAAACTCAGCTGTTTGGACTTGAATTTTCTTTGCATTGTTTTTCGCATTTTCTTATATTGTAAGACTGTTTTAGGGATATGTTAGTATTGTATGTTATACAGGTGAAGAAATTTCCTGTTCATTTCACATCAGCATTTTTTTTTTAATTTATTACAATTAAAAGGGTGTAATGTCACCGACATCTTTTCATAAAAATCCTTTCTTTAGGATTTTTTCCCCTTCTGGGAAGCTGATGCCCCAGAAGAAGAATGTAAACAATTGTTCTCTGCTGCTGTGGAATGCAGCAGGTGCAGCTGTGATTGGTCTTCTGTGAGTGTTTGGATTTGCTGACCACTCATGGGAGAGTTGTCCTTGCTTTCTGGCTCGACACAGAACTTTGTTATTCATTTCCTATTCTATTCTTAGCTTAGCAGCTTCTGAACTTTTCTCTCTATTCTTATTAGTATAGTCATAATGTATTATATATCCTAAATTAATAAATCCAGCCTTCTGATCATGTGTTGTGGTGTGCTGTAATGTCCCATTTTGGCCTTCCAGGTCATTCTCCCAGGTGTGCCTATATGTCTCTCCCTTCCCCCTTGCCCCCATGCTGAGTGAGTCCTGTCAATCAGGCTTAACATTCCAGCAAGGTGTCGTGTGGTTGGTCAAGTTCAAAGGATGCCCCTATGCCCAGAGGTCATTGGCCTATCTGGGTGTCATCTTCCCCTGAGACCCTGCCCCTCTCACCTGGTTGGTGGCTCACCTGTACCTCCCCCTCCCCCTGTCCCTGAGCTTAAAAGGTGAATGAGACCATGCAGTCGGCGTTCTGTTGGAGCAGTTCCTCACGTTCAGACCTCTGTAACCATGGAATAAACCTCTGGACATTAAACCCTCCAGCAGAATCCTCTCCTTTTTCTCTTCACCATCGCCTGAAGCTATTCCTCCTGAGGTAAACGGGGTTCCTAACAAGCCTGGACTTGTTCAGTGCCCAGCTGCAACCACCAGCAAGCCAAGGTATCTCTGGGGTGATACACCGCAGTTGCTGCCTTTGGCCCGGCAGCGAGGGTCAGACTGGCCCAGGCACAATCCAACTGGTAATATTGGAACTAGTTTTTTCCAATAATCATGAAGCCAAGATTCTTGTCTATCTCTCTCACTCTGAGGAACCCTTGCAAAGCCATGTAATATCTGGTGAACCCCTTGTTGTCAGAGCAAAAATCAATTTGATAAGACCAGAGGAGCAAATTGCTGTACTGGGTAAATCCTGTAGTTGCAGCATGTGATGGTTGCTTTAGAAGTGACCACAGAAGTGGATTCAAGCCAGGAGCTGAAGAACTGAAGATCCTGATTTGGACAGAGTTCACAGCCAAGGCTGACCACAAGTGAACCGGAAACACTTCTGGGAAGATGTTTGGAAAGAGAAGCAGAACCGTGGAGCTGGCCAGAGCATGCTGGACTCTTTCAAAAGGTACTGTTGGCTTTTCCCTTCCTGAAGATGGAGCATTTCATAGTTTGTGGCTGTTCATATGGGAAACGCCCCCTTTAGAGGATGAGGTTCAATTTTCTCCTTCAGAGGAGATGCTTACTGCCTTCTGGCAAAAATGGGATGAAGAGGATGGATTTTTCCTGTCAGAAACAGATCTCTATGAGTTTTTCTGATGGGCAAAGCTTTTTGGGTTCTTTACTGATGTGCTATATGCCCTGGATGCTTTCATATGGGAGCGCATGGGCTCCATTTTCTGATTCGTTTGGGTCCAGGGGTGCGGCTGCCCTGGCATCTATCCAGCATTTAGAAAGCTCTTTCCAGTTTTGAAACGGAGAGTAGCTGTTTTCCCCTGGATTGCGAATTGCAAGGGACTGGCTCCTTTTCCCCTGTCCCCAGCAGGAGAAGACCCTTTGGAGGGGGATGAGTTGCTGCTTCCCAGCCCCCCCTGCTTCCCGGCGGGAGGGAGTGAAACTTCGCCGCAAGCTGAAGAAGTTTTTTTTACTCTGTGTCCAGAGCATGCTCAGATGGAGCGGTCCTTCTCCTCCCCTTCACTTTCTCCAGGGGGATGGGAAGGGGCGGCGCCACTCAAGCCAGTACCGTGGGTGCTGCCCCTGGCAGCCCGGCAGGCCCCTCCCCAGCCGGCCTCTCGGACCCCGCCCCGCTCAGAGATGGGGGTGGCACCGGTCCTCGAGGCCCCCCCGCCTCTGCCAGCGCCACGTCCACCTCCCCGGGCGATCCTGCTTCCGCCTCCGCTGGCTTCCCTGCCTGTGCCGATGTCGCTAAGCAACAGCGATCCTCTGCCGCCACCCCTCCCGGCTGTTTCGCTGCTGCCCGTGTCGGCTCCGCCACTGTCCGTGTGCACTCCGCCGGAGACTGCGGCTGCATCTCCGTGGCTGACCTCAGAGTCAGCGGCAGAAGACGGCACCAACCCTGCGCCATGCCTGCTGCCGCTTCCAGAACTAGGCGGGACGCCAGCAGCATGCTCCTGCACATCCCCATCGTTTCCTGCAGCTGAGCCACTGTTGCTAGGCAACGACGACGTGGCTGCTGCTTCAGGCTCAGCAGAGGAGGAATTCTCTCCAGCCTCGGCTCCTCTGCCACCTCCACCAGTTCTGCCACCGTTGGAGACTTTGTCCTCTGTGTCTGCGTCAGAGGCTGCCCTGGAACCGGCGGCTTGTTCGAGCTTGGACCGTCTCGGGCCGGTTGCCTTTGCAGCAGCGGCCTCGGTGGCCGCCCTCCCCTTCCATGGAGCGGGGGATGCTCGCCAGCTGACTATGGGGGCAGCTCATCTGCCTGCGTTCAAGATCAGCATTCTCAGCGGGTTGGGGGGTGGTTTTTCAGGGATTGCTCCTTGGAGGTTGTCATCTCTGCCGCCCCTCTTGTGCCCTAGTGGCGGGGGGCAGGTGGGTCCGGAAAGTTCTGCCTTTGGTCCCCAGCCCGGTGGGGGTGGTGCCTTGTGGCAGATGGGAGAAACACCTGTTGCATTTGCATTGCAGAGGGAGAGGGCACAGCGAGAAGAGATGATGGCTTGTTTGCTCTGGGGAACAAATATCTCCAGACCCCAGATGGGATTTCTGGGGAAGGTTTCTATTTCCCTGCTGCTGGCATGCCTCAGTGGTTTTGGGGAAAGGAAGCGTCTCACCAACTGTGCTGCCATTGTACTGGCGGCAGGGTGCAGGCCTGTGGGAATGCAGAGCCTGCCTTGTGGGTTTGGCCTGGGCTGTTGGGCTCAGGAAGTTTCTGGGCCAGGGCCACTGCCTGCCTTTCTGATGGCTGTGGGGGTTGTGGTTTTCCCTACTGGTCCTGGCCCGCTTTTTGTGGGCCAGTTTTGGGGTTCCTGGTCCGTTCAAGGGCCGGGGCCCCCCAGGGACTTTCTCTGGCTCTGCTCTGCTGCTCTTTTCAATCACAAAAAAAAAAAAAATTAAATTATATAAAAAAGATTGAAATAGCTGGCAGCAGCTCTGAAGCATTGAAGCATTGAAGGGCCAGAAAAGGCCATTCCACAAATTGTTCAAATTGTTTGAAATTGTTTGAAATTTTTTTATGACTGTGAATGGTTTTTGGTAACTATTGCTGGGCTTTTTGCAGCAAGCCTGTTTCAGGACTAAAAAGGACTTTCAGATATGTCCAAGAGAAACATCTTCAGCCCATGGACTGTTCCTGAAACTCAGCTGTTTGAACTTGAATTTTCTTTGCATTGTTTTTCGCATTTTCTTATATTGTAAGACTGTTTTAGGGATATGTTAGTATTGTATGTTATACAGGTGAAGAAATTTCCTGTTCATTTCACATCAGCATTTTTTTTTTAATTTATTACAATTAAAAGGGTGTAATGTCACCGACATCTTTTCATAAAAATCCTTTCTTTAGGATTTTTTCCCCTTCTGGGAAGCTGATGCCCCAGAAGAAGAATGTAAACAATTGTTCTCTGCTGCTGTGGAATGCAGCAGGTGCAGCTGGGATTGGTCTTCTGTGAGTGTTTGGATTTGCTGACCACTCATGGGAGAGTTGTCCTTGCTTTCTGGCTCGACACAGAACTTTGTTATTCATTTCCTATTCTATTCTTAGCTTAGCAGCTTCTGAACTTTTCTCTCTATTCTTATTAGTATA
The DNA here is from genome assembly GCF_028018845.1 of Melospiza georgiana. Classification (NCBI taxonomy): domain Eukaryota; kingdom Metazoa; phylum Chordata; class Aves; order Passeriformes; family Passerellidae; genus Melospiza; species Melospiza georgiana. The sequence goes on from NC_080450.1 coordinate 12,422,315, forward strand.
GTCATAATGTATTATATATCCTAAATTAATAAATCCAGCCTTCTGATCATGTGTTGTGGTGTGCTGTAATGTCCCATTTTGGCCTTCCAGGTCATTCTCCCAGGTGTGCCTATATGTCTCTCCCTTCCCCCTTGCCCCCATGCTGAGTGAGTCCTGTCAATCAGGCTTAACATTCCAGCAAGGTGTCGTGTGGTTGGTCAAGTTCAAAGGATGCCCCTATGCCCAGAGGTCATTGGCCTATCTGGGTGTCATCTTCCCCTGAGACCCTGCCCCTCTCACCTGGTTGGTGGCTCACCTGTACCTCCCCCTCCCCCTGTCCCTGAGCTTAAAAGGTGAATGAGACCATGCAGTCGGCGTTCTGTTGGAGCAGTTCCTCACGTTCAGACCTCTGTAACCATGGAATAAACCTCTGGACATTAAACCCTCCAGCAGAATCCTCTCCTTTTTCTCTTCACCATCGCCTGAAGCTATTCCTCCTGAGGTAAACGGGGTTCCTAACAAGCCTGGACTTGTTCAGTGCCCAGCTGCAACCACCAGCAAGCCAAGGTATCTCTGGGGTGATACACCGCAGTTGCTGCCTTTGGCCCGGCAGCGAGGGTCAGACTGGCCCAGGCACAATCCAACTGGTAATATTGGAACTAGTTTTTTCCAATAATCATGAAGCCAAGATTCTTGTCTATCTCTCTCACTCTGAGGAACCCTTGCAAAGCCATGTAATATCTGGTGAACCCCTTGTTGTCAGAGCAAAAATCAATTTGATAAGACCAGAGGAGCAAATTGCTGTACTGGGTAAATCCTGTAGTTGCAGCATGTGATGGTTGCTTTAGAAGTGACCACAGAAGTGGATTCAAGCCAGGAGCTGAAGAACTGAAGATCCTGATTTGGACAGAGTTCACAGCCAAGGCTGACCACAAGTGAACCGGAAACACTTCTGGGAAAATGTTTGGAAAGAGAAGCAGAACTGTGGAGCTGGCCAGAGCATGCTGGACTCTTTCAAAAGGTACTGTTGGCTTTTCCCTTCCTGAAGATGGAGCATTTCATAGTTTGTGGCTGTTCATATGGGAAACGCCCCCTTTAGAGGATGAGGTTCAATTTTCTCCTTCAGAGGAGATGCTTACTGCCTTCTGGCAAAAATGGGATGAAGAGGATGGATTTTTCCTGTCAGAAACAGATCTCTATGAGTTTTTCTGATGGGCAAAGCTTTTTGGGTTCTTTACTGATGTGCTATATGCCCTGGATGCTTTCATATGGGAGCGCATGGGCTCCATTTTCTGATTCGTTTGGGTCCAGGGGTGCGGCTGCCCTGGCATCTATCCAGCATTTAGAAAGCTCTTTCTAGTTTTGAAACGGAGAGTAGCTGTTTTCCCCTGGATTGCGAATTGCAAGGGACTGGCTCCTTTTCCCCTGTCCCCAGCAGGAGAAGACCCTTTGGAGGGGGATGAGTTGCTGCTTCCCAGCCCCCCCTGCTTCCCGGCGGGAGGGAGTGAAACTTCGCCGCAAGCTGAAGAAGTTTTTTTTACTCTGTGTCCAGAGCATGCTCAGATGGAGCGGTCCTTCTCCTCCCCTTCACTTTCTCCAGGGGGATGGGAAGGGGCGGCGCCACTCAAGCCAGTACCGTGGGTGCTGCCCCTGGCAGCCCGGCAGGCCCCTCCCCAGCCGGCCTCTCGGACCCCGCCCCGCTCAGAGATGGGGGTGGCACCGGTCCTCGAGGCCCCCCCGCCTCTGCCAGCGCCACGTCCACCTCCCCGGGCGATCCTGCTTCCGCCTCCGCTGGCTTCCCTGCCTGTGCCGATGTCGCTAAGCAACAGCGATCCTCTGCCGCCACCCCTCCCGGCTGTTTCGCTGCTGCCCGTGTCGGCTCCGCCACTGTCCGTGTGCACTCCGCCGGAGACTGCGGCTGCATCTCCGTGGCTGACCTCAGAGTCAGCGGCAGAAGACGGCACCAACCCTGCGCCATGCCTGCTGCCGCTTCCAGAACTAGGCGGGACGCCAGCAGCATGTTCCTGCACATCCCCATCGTTTCCTGCAGCTGAGCCACTGTTGCTAGGCAACGACGACGTGGCTGCTGCTTCAGGCTCAGCAGAGGAGGAATTCTCTCCAGCCTCGGCTCCTCTGCCACCTCCACCAGTTCTGCCACCGTTGGAGACTTTGTCCTCTGTGTCTGCGTCAGAGGCTGCCCTGGAACCGGCGGCTTGTTCGAGCTTGGACCGTCTCGGGCCGGTTGCCTTTGCAGCAGCGGCCTCGGTGGCCGCCCTCCCCTTCCATGGAGCAGGGGATGCTCGCCAGCTGACTATGGGGGCAGCTCATCTGCCTGCGTTCAAGATCAGCATTCTCAGCGGGTTGGGGGGTGGTTTTTCAGGGATTGCTCCTTGGAGGTTGTCATCTCTGCCGCCCCTCTTGTGCCCTAGTGGCGGGGGGCAGGTGGGTCCGGAAAGTTCTGCCTTTGGTCCCCAGCCCGGTGGGGGTGGTGCCTTGTGGCAGATGGGAGAAACACCTGTTGCATTTGTATTGCAGAGGGAGAGGGCACAGCGAGAAGAGATGATGGCTTGTTTGCTCTGGGGAACAAATATCTCCAGACCCCAGATGGGATTTCTGGGGAAGGTTTCTATTTCCCTGCTGCTGGCATGCCTCAGTGGTTTTGGGGAAAGGAAGCGTCTCACCAACTGTGCTGCCATTGTACTGGCGGCAGGGTGCAGGCCTGTGGGAATGCAGAGCCTGCCTTGTGGGTTTGGCCTGGGCTGTTGGGCTCAGGAAGTTTCTGGGCCAGGGCCACTGCCTGCCTTTCTGATGGCTGTGGGGGTTGTGGTTTTCCCTACTGGTCCTGGCCCGCTTTTTGTGGGCCAGTTTTGGGGTTCCTGGTCCATTCAAGGGCCGGGGCCCCCCAGGGACTTTCTCTGGCTCTGCTCTGCTGCTCTTTTCAATCACAAAAAAAAAAAAAAATTAAATTATATAAAAAAGATTGAAATAGCTGGCAGCAGCTCTGAAGCATTGAAGCATTGAAGGGCCAGAAAAGGCCATTCCACAAATTGTTCAAATTGTTTGAAATTGTTTGAAATTTTTTTATGACTGTGAATGGTTTTTGGTAACTATTGATGGGCTTTTTGCAGCAAGCCTGTTTCAGGACTAAAAAGGACTTTCAGATATGTCCAAGAGAAACATCTTCAGCCCATGGACTGTTCCTGAAACTCAGCTGTTTGAACTTGAATTTTCTTTGCATTGTTTTTCGCATTTTCTTATATTGTAAGACTGTTTTAGGGATATGTTAGTATTGTATGTTATACAGGTGAAGAAATTTCCTGTTCATTTCACATCAGCATTTTTTTTTTAATTTATTACAATTAAAAGGGTGTAATGTCACCGACATCTTTTCATAAAAATCCTTTCTTTAGGATTTTTTCCCCTTCTGGGAAGCTGATGCCCCAGAAGAAGAATGTAAACAATTGTTCTCTGCTGCTGTGGAATGCAGCAGGTGCAGCTGTGATTGGTCTTCTGTGAGTGTTTGGATTTGCTGACCACTCATGGGAGAGTTGTCCTTGCTTTCTGGCTCGACACAGAACTTTGTTATTCATTTCCTATTCTATTCTTAGCTTAGCAGCTTCTGAACTTTTCTCTCTATTCTTATTAGTATAGTCATAATGTATTATATATCCTAAATTAATAAATCCAGCCTTCTGATCATGTGTTGTGGTGTGCTGTAATGTCCCATTTTGGCCTTCCAGGTCATTCTCCCAGGTGTGCCTATATGTCTCTCCCTTCCCCCTTGCCCCCATGCTGAGTGAGTCCTGTCAATCAGGCTTAACATTCCAGCAAGGTGTCGTGTGGTTGGTCAAGTTCAAAGGATGCCCCTATGCCCAGAGGTCATTGGCCTATCTGGGTGTCATCTTCCCCTGAGACCCTGCCCCTCTCACCTGGTTGGTGGCTCACCTGTACCTCCCCCTCCCCCTGTCCCTGAGCTTAAAAGGTGAATGAGACCATGCAGTCGGCGTTCTGTTGGAGCAGTTCCTCACGTTCAGACCTCTGTAACCATGGAATAAACCTCTGGACATTAAACCCTCCAGCAGAATCCTCTCCTTTTTCTCTTCACCATCGCCTGAAGCTATTCCTCCTGAGGTAAACGGGGTTCCTAACAAGCCTGGACTTGTTCAGTGCCCAGCTGCAACCACCAGCAAGCCAAGGTATCTCTGGGGTGATACACCGCAGTTGCTGCCTTTGGCCCGGCAGCGAGGGTCAGACTGGCCCAGGCACAATCCAACTGGTAATATTGGAACTAGTTTTTTCCAATAATCATGAAGCCAAGATTCTTGTCTATCTCTCTCACTCTGAGGAACCCTTGCAAAGCCATGTAATATCTGGTGAACCCCTTGTTGTCAGAGCAAAAATCAATTTGATAAGACCAGAGGAGCAAATTGCTGTACTGGGTAAATCCTGTAGTTGCAGCATGTGATGGTTGCTTTAGAAGTGACCACAGAAGTGGATTCAAGCCAGGAGCTGAAGAACTGAAGATCCTGATTTGGACAGAGTTCACAGCCAAGGCTGACCACAAGTGAACCGGAAACACTTCTGGGAAAATGTTTGGAAAGAGAAGCAGAACTGTGGAGCTGGCCAGAGCATGCTGGACTCTTTCAAAAGGTACTGTTGGCTTTTCCCTTCCTGAAGATGGAGCATTTCATAGTTTGTGGCTGTTCATATGGGAAACGCCCCCTTTAGAGGATGAGGTTCAATTTTCTCCTTCAGAGGAGATGCTTACTGCCTTCTGGCAAAAATGGGATGAAGAGGATGGATTTTTCCTGTCAGAAACAGATCTCTATGAGTTTTTCTGATGGGCAAAGCTTTTTGGGTTCTTTACTGATGTGCTATATGCCCTGGATGCTTTCATATGGGAGCGCATGGGCTCCATTTTCTGATTCGTTTGGGTCCAGGGGTGCGGCTGCCCTGGCATCTATCCAGCATTTAGAAAGCTCTTTCTAGTTTTGAAACGGAGAGTAGCTGTTTTCCCCTGGATTGCGAATTGCAAGGGACTGGCTCCTTTTCCCCTGTCCCCAGCAGGAGAAGACCCTTTGGAGGGGGATGAGTTGCTGCTTCCCAGCCCCCCCTGCTTCCCGGCGGGAGGGAGTGAAACTTCGCCGCAAGCTGAAGAAGTTTTTTTTACTCTGTGTCCAGAGCATGCTCAGATGGAGCGGTCCTTCTCCTCCCCTTCACTTTCTCCAGGGGGATGGGAAGGGGCGGCGCCACTCAAGCCAGTACCGTGGGTGCTGCCCCTGGCAGCCCGGCAGGCCCCTCCCCAGCCGGCCTCTCGGACCCCGCCCCGCTCAGAGATGGGGGTGGCACCGGTCCTCGAGGCCCCCCCGCCTCTGCCAGCGCCACGTCCACCTCCCCGGGCGATCCTGCTTCCGCCTCCGCTGGCTTCCCTGCCTGTGCCGATGTCGCTAAGCAACAGCGATCCTCTGCCGCCACCCCTCCCGGCTGTTTCGCTGCTGCCCGTGTCGGCTCCGCCACTGTCCGTGTGCACTCCGCCGGAGACTGCGGCTGCATCTCCGTGGCTGACCTCAGAGTCAGCGGCAGAAGACGGCACCAACCCTGCGCCATGCCTGCTGCCGCTTCCAGAACTAGGCGGGACGCCAGCAGCATGTTCCTGCACATCCCCATCGTTTCCTGCAGCTGAGCCACTGTTGCTAGGCAACGACGACGTGGCTGCTGCTTCAGGCTCAGCAGAGGAGGAATTCTCTCCAGCCTCGGCTCCTCTGCCACCTCCACCAGTTCTGCCACCGTTGGAGACTTTGTCCTCTGTGTCTGCGTCAGAGGCTGCCCTGGAACCGGCGGCTTGTTCGAGCTTGGACCGTCTCGGGCCGGTTGCCTTTGCAGCAGCGGCCTCGGTGGCCGCCCTCCCCTTCCATGGAGCAGGGGATGCTCGCCAGCTGACTATGGGGGCAGCTCATCTGCCTGCGTTCAAGATCAGCATTCTCAGCGGGTTGGGGGGTGGTTTTTCAGGGATTGCTCCTTGGAGGTTGTCATCTCTGCCGCCCCTCTTGTGCCCTAGTGGCGGGGGGCAGGTGGGTCCGGAAAGTTCTGCCTTTGGTCCCCAGCCCGGTGGGGGTGGTGCCTTGTGGCAGATGGGAGAAACACCTGTTGCATTTGTATTGCAGAGGGAGAGGGCACAGCGAGAAGAGATGATGGCTTGTTTGCTCTGGGGAACAAATATCTCCAGACCCCAGATGGGATTTCTGGGGAAGGTTTCTATTTCCCTGCTGCTGGCATGCCTCAGTGGTTTTGGGGAAAGGAAGCGTCTCACCAACTGTGCTGCCATTGTACTGGCGGCAGGGTGCAGGCCTGTGGGAATGCAGAGCCTGCCTTGTGGGTTTGGCCTGGGCTGTTGGGCTCAGGAAGTTTCTGGGCCAGGGCCACTGCCTGCCTTTCTGATGGCTGTGGGGGTTGTGGTTTTCCCTACCGGTCCTGGCCCGCTTTTTGTGGGCCAGTTTTGGGGTTCCTGGTCCATTCAAGGGCCGGGGCCCCCCAGGGACTTTCTCTGGCTCTGCTCTGCTGCTCTTTTCAATCACAAAAAAAAAAAAAAATTAAATTATATAAAAAAGATTGAAATAGCTGGCAGCAGCTCTGAAGCATTGAAGCATTGAAGGGCCAGAAAAGGCCATTCCACAAATTGTTCAAATTGTTTGAAATTGTTTGAAATTTTTTTATGACTGTGAATGGTTTTTGGTAACTATTGATGGGCTTTTTGCAGCAAGCCTGTTTCAGGACTAAAAAGGACTTTCAGATATGTCCAAGAGAAACATCTTCAGCCCATGGACTGTTCCTGAAACTCAGCTGTTTGAACTTGAATTTTCTTTGCATTGTTTTTCGCATTTTCTTATATTGTAAGACTGTTTTAGGGATATGTTAGTATTGTATGTTATACAGGTGAAGAAATTTCCTGTTCATTTCACATCAGCATTTTTTTTTTAATTTATTACAATTAAAAGGGTGTAATGTCACCGACATCTTTTCATAAAAATCCTTTCTTTAGGATTTTTTCCCCTTCTGGGAAGCTGATGCCCCAGAAGAAGAATGTAAACAATTGTTCTCTGCTGCTGTGGAATGCAGCAGGTGCAGCTGTGATTGGTCTTCTGTGAGTGTTTGGATTTGCTGACCACTCATGGGAGAGTTGTCCTTGCTTTCTGGCTCGACACAGAACTTTGTTATTCATTTCCTATTCTATTCTTAGCTTAGCAGCTTCTGAACTTTTCTCTCTATTCTTATTAGTATAGTCATAATGTATTATATATCCTAAATTAATAAATCCAGCCTTCTGATCATGTGTTGTGGTGTGCTGTAATGTCCCATTTTGGCCTTCCAGGTCATTCTCCCAGGTGTGCCTATATGTCTCTCCCTTCCCCCTTGCCCCCATGCTGAGTGAGTCCTGTCAATCAGGCTTAACATTCCAGCAAGGTGTCGTGTGGTTGGTCAAGTTCAAAGGATGCCCCTATGCCCAGAGGTCATTGGCCTATCTGGGTGTCATCTTCCCCTGAGACCCTGCCCCTCTCACCTGGTTGGTGGCTCACCTGTACCTCCCCCTCCCCCTGTCCCTGAGCTTAAAAGGTGAATGAGACCATGCAGTCGGCGTTCTGTTGGAGCAGTTCCTCACGTTCAGACCTCTGTAACCATGGAATAAACCTCTGGACATTAAACCCTCCAGCAGAATCCTCTCCTTTTTCTCTTCACCATCGCCTGAAGCTATTCCTCCTGAGGTAAACGGGGTTCCTAACAAGCCTGGACTTGTTCAGTGCCCAGCTGCAACCACCAGCAAGCCAAGGTATCTCTGGGGTGATACACCGCAGTTGCTGCCTTTGGCCCGGCAGCGAGGGTCAGACTGGCCCAGGCACAATCCAACTGGTAATATTGGAACTAGTTTTTTCCAATAATCATGAAGCCAAGATTCTTGTCTATCTCTCTCACTCTGAGGAACCCTTGCAAAGCCATGTAATATCTGGTGAACCCCTTGTTGTCAGAGCAAAAATCAATTTGATAAGACCAGAGGAGCAAATTGCTGTACTGGGTAAATCCTGTAGTTGCAGCATGTGATGGTTGCTTTAGAAGTGACCACAGAAGTGGATTCAAGCCAGGAGCTGAAGAACTGAAGATCCTGATTTGGACAGAGTTCACAGCCAAGGCTGACCACAAGTGAACCGGAAACACTTCTGGGAAAATGTTTGGAAAGAGAAGCAGAACTGTGGAGCTGGCCAGAGCATGCTGGACTCTTTCAAAAGGTACTGTTGGCTTTTCCCTTCCTGAAGATGGAGCATTTCATAGTTTGTGGCTGTTCATATGGGAAACGCCCCCTTTAGAGGATGAGGTTCAATTTTCTCCTTCAGAGGAGATGCTTACTGCCTTCTGGCAAAAATGGGATGAAGAGGATGGATTTTTCCTGTCAGAAACAGATCTCTATGAGTTTTTCTGATGGGCAAAGCTTTTTGGGTTCTTTACTGATGTGCTATATGCCCTGGATGCTTTCATATGGGAGCGCATGGGCTCCATTTTCTGATTCGTTTGGGTCCAGGGGTCCGGCTGCCCTGGCATCTATCCAGCATTTAGAAAACTCTTTCCAGTTTTGAAACGGAGAGTAGCTGTTTTCCCCTGGATTGCGAATTGCAAGGGACTGGCTCCTTTTCCCCTGTCCCCAGCAGGAGAAGACCCTTTGGAGGGGGATGAGTTGCTGCTTCCCAGCCCCCCCTGCTTCCCGGCGGGAGGGAGTGAAACTTCGCCGCAAGCTGAAGAAGTTTTTTTTACTCTGTGTCCAGAGCATGCTCAGATGGAGCGGTCCTTCTCCTCCCCTTCACTTTCTCCAGGGGGATGGGAAGGGGCGGCGCCACTCAAGCCAGTACCGTGGGTGCTGCCCCTGGCAGCCCGGCAGGCCCCTCCCCAGCCGGCCTCTCGGACCCCGCCCCGCTCAGAGATGGGGGTGGCACCGGTCCCCGAGGCCCCCCCGCCTCTGCCAGCGCCACGTCCACCTCCCCGGGCGATCCTGCTTCCGCCTCCGCTGGCTTCCCTGCCTGTGCCGATGTCGCTAAGCAACAGCGATCCTCTGCCGCCGCCCCTCCCGGCTGTTTCGCTGCTGCCCGTGTCGGCTCCGCCACTGTCCGTGTGCACTCCGCCGGAGACTGCGGCTGCATCTCCGTGGCTGACCTCAGAGTCAGCGGCAGAAGACGGCACCGACCCTGCGCCATGCCTGCTGCCGCTTCCAGAACTAGGCGGGACACCAGCAGCATGTTCCTGCACATCCCCATCGTTTCCTGCAGCTGAGCCACTGTTGCTAGGCAACGACGACGTGGCTGCTGCTTCAGGCTCAGCAGAGGAGGAATTCTCTCCAGCCTCGGCTCCTCTGCCGCCTCCACCAGTTCTGCCACCGTTGGAGACTTTGTCCTCTGTGTCTGCGTCAGAGGCTGCCCTGGAACCGGCGGCTTGTTCGAGCTTGGACCGTCTCGGGCCGGTTGCCTTTGCAGCAGCGGCCTCGGTGGCCGCCCTCCCCTTCCATGGAGCGGGGGATGCTCGCCAGCTGACTATGGGGGCAGCTCATCTGCCTGCGTTCAAGATCAGCATTCTCAGCGGGTTGGGGGGTGGTTTTTCAGGGATTGCTCCTTGGAGGTTGTCATCTCTGCCGCCCCTCTTGTGCCCTAGTGGCGGGGGGCAGGTGGGTCCGGAAAGTTCTGCCTTTGGTCCCCAGCCCGGTGGGGGTGGTGCCTTGTGGCAGATGGGAGAAACACCTGTTGCATTTGCATTGCAGAGGGAGAGGGCACAGCGAGAAGAGATGATGGCTTGTTTGCTCTGGGGAAAAAATATCTCCAGACCCCAGATGGGATTTCTGGGGAAGGTTTCTATTTCCCTGCTGCTGGCATGCCTCAGTGGTTTTGGGGAAAGGAAGCGTCTCACCAACTGTGCTGCCATTGTACTGGCGGCAGGGTGCAGGCCTGTGGGAATGCAGAGCCTGCCTTGTGGGTTTGGCCTGGGCTGTTGGGCTCAGGAAGTTTCTGGGCCAGGGCCACTGCCTGCCTTTCTGATGGCTGTGGGGGTTGTGGTTTTCCCTACCGGTCCTCGCCCGCTTTTTGTGGGCCAGTTTTGGGGTTCCTGGTCCGTTCAAGGGCCGGGGACCCCCAGGGACTTTCTCTGGCTCTGCTCTGCTGCTCTTTTCAATCACAAAAAAAAAAAAAAAAAAAAAAAAAAAAATTATATAAAAAAGATTGAAATAGCTGGCAGCAGCTCTGAAGCATTGAAGCATTGAAGGGCCAGAAAAGGCCATTCCACAAATTGTTCAAATTGTTTGAAATTGTTTGAAATTTTTTTATGACTGTGAATGGTTTTTGGTAACTATTGATGGGCTTTTTGCAGCAAGCCTGTTTCAGGACTAAAAAGGACTTTCAGATATGTCCAAGAGAAACATCTTCAGCCCATGGACTGTTCCTGAAACTCAGCTGTTTGGACTTGAATTTTCTTTGCATTGTTTTTCGCATTTTCTTATATTGTAAGACTGTTTTAGGGGTATGTTAGTATTGTATGTTATACAGGTGAAGAAATTTCCTGTTCATTTCACATCAGCATTTTTTTTTTAATTTATTACAATTAAAAGGGTGTAATGTCACCGACATCTTTTCATAAAAATCCTTTCTTTAGGATTTTTTCCCCTTCTGGGAAGCTGATGCCCCAGAAGAAGAATGTAAACAATTGTTCTCTGCTGCTGTGGAATGCAGCAGGTGCAGCTGTGATTGGTCTTCTGTGAGTGTTTGGATTTGCTGACCACTCATGGGAGAGTTGTCCTTGCTTTCTGGCTCGACACAGAACTTTGTTATTCATTTCCTATTCTATTCTTAGCTTAGCAGCTTCTGAACTTTTCTCTCTATTCTTATTAGTATAGTCATAATGTATTATATACCCTAAATTAATAAATCCAGCCTTCTGATCATGAAGCCAAGATTCTCTTCTATCTCTCTCACCCTGAGGAACCCTTGCAAAGCCATGCAACACCATGGCAACCATCACCAGGCCCCTCTTGCTCTGCTCAGTCCCTCGGCAGCTCCATGGAGACCCCTTGCTAGGCGTGGTTGCCATGGACACCAGCTCAGGCCTGCAGCCATAGCCCGTTGCCATGGCAACCATTGGCAGCCCCATCCCCAGGCTCATGGGATCCCAGAACCACAGAATTGGCTGAGCTGGGAGGGACCCATCAGGATCCCCCAGTCCAACTGCTGGCCCTGCACAGGACACCCCAACAATGCCAGCCTGGGCCTGGCAGCGCTGTCCAAACGCTGCTGCAGCTCTGAGAGCCCTGGAGCTGGGACCCTTCCCTGGGGAGCCTGGGCAGGGCCCCAGCAGCCTCTGGGCAAAAACCTTTTCCTGACATCCAACCTGAGCCTGCCCCGACTCAGCTGCAGCTGTTCCCTCCACTCCTGTCCCTGGGCACCAGAGGGAAGAGGTTCCCACAGCCCCAGCCAGGGACCCGCTCCCAAGGCTGTTGCCATGGCCACCAGGGCTGGCACCAGCTGGGATGCCTGGTTTCCACGGGCTGGGCTTCAGGAATGGGATTCCTCAAATTCCTGCTCCTGCTAAAACCACGCTGCCCTCGCTGCCCTCCCGCCTCCCATGGAAAGCACAAAAGGCAAAGATTCCAGTCTGGGATAAGAACAATTTATTGGGAACAGCAACGAGATAAGGAATAAATGGAAAAGAAACAATATTGATAACAGGAGGGATAATTAAAACTGTTTACAGGTAAAACTACAACGCAACTGCCTGGTCACAATTTTCCCCACCTGGAAAGGACACCCTTCTCCTCAGGGAGAGAGTCCCTTTCCTGCCCTGGCAATGACCTGAGGTGGGAGTGAATGTAATGACAGGGCCATGGCCAGACCCTCATGTTCTTCAGTTCCACACCATGTCATTGACGGGAAGGAATAGGGACAGGAGTCTTCCCAGCATGGATCGCAGGGAACATGGATCACCCAGGCTCTTCCCAACATGGTTTTCTCATGGGGGATGAAGCTGGAGCAGTGTACGAAGCTTCTCCTGCAGTTGGGGCATTTCCAGCTTCCCTTACCTGTGCCTCCGTTGGTTTCTGGTCAAATCAGAGCTGCTGGTGAACCTCTTCCCACATGTGGCTAGCTCACAGTTCTGTATTTATTCTCATCCCAGTCCCCGACTTGTCTAGCTCCAGACCCAATCCCACCCCCAGCTCTAAAGCCAATCCCATGTCTAGTCTTTACCCCAGTCCCAGCTCGAATCCAAATCTCAGCCCCAAATACAATCCCAGCCCAAATTCCAACCCCTTCCTTAATCCTCAGCCCCAAACCAAATCCCAGGTTCAGCCCTTCTAGGGGTTTGGGGGTGTCTCTGTCCCTCTGACCCCGATGATGTTTGGGTGGGGTCACAGCAGGGCTGAGAGGGACAGAGACCCCCCCGGCCTCCCCAGGTGTGAGAAGGTCGGAGAGCCCCCCCAGCCCCGAGCACCCTCAGCGGTGAGAGGGACACAGAGCCCCTGGTCCCCAGCCCTGCACAGGCATTGCCTGAGGCCAGAGGGATGGAGACCCCCCGAGCATCCCCCAGGGTGAGGGGAGAGAGAGCTCCTGAGCATCCCCTGGGCTGAGAGGGACAGAGACTGCCCTGAGCACCCCCTGGCACAGGGGTGAGAGGGAGGGAGATCCCCCAGGCATTCCCTGGGGTGAGAATGATGGAGACCCCCTGAGGAATGGTCTGGGGTGACAGGGACAGGGACGCCCCCTGGGGAATGGCCTGTGGTGACAGGGACAGGGACATCCCTGGGGAATGGCCTGGGGAAAGAGGGGCAGAGACATCCCGTGGGGAATGGCCTGCAGTGACAGAGACAGGGACAACCCTCCCAAGCCCCTCTGAAGCATTCCCCAGGGCAAGAGGCACAGAGACCCCCTGAGCATCCCCTGGGCACTGGACAAAATAAACTTGGCAGAAATCAAACTTAACTCTGCATAAATCACTTTGATGAATATTTAATTTTCCCACAAGTCATAGGTGATGAAACTGCAAACAAATCCCAAACATGAATAAGCTGACAATAGAAGCAATTCTGTAGCAATTCCACATTTCATCAGCCCCTGCTCCAGCTCAGCTGCTGGCAGTTTCTGATAAAAGAAAATTGCAAATTTGTCCCCATACAGATATTATTAAAAGGAAGGGAAAGCTCTGTGTAGCTGTCACAAAGGTGACAGGGATGAAGAGAATAATGGTTCTCACATTTGGCAAAGAACCCAAGCCTGGGAATTCAGGAGTTATTCTGGAATTCAGCTACTTAAGCTGGGCTTCTTCTGATACTTTTAGCAGGCTAGTGTTCCTCACCTTGGAGTCAATGAACCTTGTCAGTGTTGCTGGTAATATTTGCTCCCTTTCCTCCAGTGATTTTAACAAACTTTTCAAGGAAAGACAACAAAATATTTTCTTTACACTTGCCATCCACAACAGCTGTTTTCCTCATCAGTTCTCCCATAAGTCACTCAGAGGAAGCTGCATCCACGTTTCCGAGAGTTCCTCCAGGGAGAACCACAACCTCCTCAGAGAAGGGAACCATGCTGTTGTCAAAGGCACTTGGGGTAAGACAACAGTGCCATTATTTTGGCTCACTGTGCCAAAATAATGTTGCAATCTGGTTAAGAAAATTGTTAGAGAGATGCCTCTGCCCCAGTTAAGGTGCTAACGAGACCAAATTCAGTATGGATTTCATTGAACAATAAATGTGAGGTAGAGAGAGAGATGGAAGAGAAAAGGGGGGACAGCAAGGGAGTGACAGGGACAGAGACCTCCCCTGGAGCAGGGCCAAGTGTGACATTGTCCCCTGTGTGTGTGACCTTCCCAGGGTGGGGGTTTTACACCTGAGCCAGTTTGGGTAAGGGGAGCAGGGATTACCCCACTGTTTCAGGTTGCAATGCAAGATGTAACCAAAAGAATGTTTTCAATCACCATCTCCATAAACTGCTATAAACAGGTGGGGCAGTGTTCTTTATCTCTTCCATGACTCACCCCTGATAATGCCCTCCAGGGGAGATATCTTCTGTGAATGGGCCATTGAGTGTCACTGCAGGACTGATAAAATTCCATCATCCCATTGTGGGATGCTCCGCCCAGGGGGAGGACCCAAGCATTCCTACCTGGATATAAACTGAGGCTGGCAAGACCAGGAGACCAGGAGCACCTTGCCTACTGGATTCCCAGAGGACAAGAACTCCATAACCACCGCTGGACATCCAAAGGAAGACCAGACCCTTCTACTGAATCACTGCTTGGACAGAATCACGTTCATCACTCCAACAGGACTGCAGCCACCATTTAATGGGACTGCTGGCACCACCCTGACCAACAGGGTGTCAGGTTATATCCTGACTCTGTCAGTTTAAGGCAGTATTTCTGTATCATTGCCTTGATCTTAATTTTCTTATTAAATTGTAATTCTGACTTAGACTCTTCCCCTGGTTTGCCTTCAAACCAGTAAAAAATTCAACGTGTGTACCCTTTGTTTTTTTCCCAGAACAGGATTTCCCATTCCAAAACCTTTGCCAGATGGAGAAGGAGGCTGCGAGGAAGAGGAAGGAGCCCTGGGATACCCAGGCAGGTGAGGAGGAAGTCAGTGCCCCTTTCCCCCTCTCTCCTGTTCCATCTCCCAGCCCAGCATGGCCCCTGGCTGCAGGAAAACCCCAGTGTCAGTGCCATCCTGACAGGGATGCACTAGGGGGATCTCATTCCCCTTCCCTCTGGAATGGAGGCAAATCCCATCATGTCCTTGTCCTTCCTCCCCCAGACAAAAAGCTGAGGATGGAGACCAGGGAGGAAAAATCTCCTTGGCAGAACCTCATGGAAGAGGCCGTTTTGAGTGACTCCATGGTGCAGAATTTTAATGGGGAGGAAAATCCCAAGAGATCCTGCAGGAGGAGGGTCAAACCCAGCCCAGGGTGCTCTGAGGAGGAAAGACCCAACTTGAGCCAGGAAGGTGGACAGAGCTTCAGCCAGAGCTTGGAGCTGATGGCACAGGAGCAGCTTCATGCTGGGGAGAAGCCCCACAAGTGCCTGGAGTGTAGGAAGACCTTCAGGCAGAGCAGCAGCCTGGTCAGCCACCAGATGATCCACAAGGGGAAATGGCCCTATGAGGGTGGGGAATGTGGGAAGAGCTTCAGCTGCAGCTCTGCCCTCATCACCCACCTGCGCATCCACACTGGGGAGAGGCCCCATGAGTGTCCTGTGTGTGGGATGACGTTTCACACCAGCTCCAATCTCCTCCGCCACCAGCAGATTCACTCAGAGGAGAGGCCCTTCCTCTGCCCCGACTGCAGGAAGGGCTTCAAGCGCAGCTCCCACCTCATCAGGCACTGGCGCATCCACACTGGGGAAAGGCCCTATGAGTGTCCCCAGTGTGGGAAGAGCTTTGCCTGGAGCTCTCACTTGACCAGACACCAAAGGAGGCCCTGCCAATGCCCCAACTGCAGGAGGAGCTTCGTGCACTGCTCCACCTTCAATCCCCATGGAGGACCCACGTTAAGCAGACCCCTGGTGATCCATGTTCCCCGCGATCCATGCCAGGAAAACATTTGTACCTTTTCCTGCCCCTGCCATGATGTGGCTCTGAACCACATGAGGGTCTCGGCATGGCTGTGTCATTACATTCTCTCCCACCTCCGGACATTGCCAGGGGCAGGAAAGGGACTCTCTCTCTCTCTCTCTCTCTCCCCTGACGAGGAGGGTGTCCTTTCCAGGCAGGAGTGAATATGTGGCCGGGAAGAGCCAGGCAGTTGTGTTGTAGTTTTCCCTTTATTTTATCCCTTCTGTTACCAGTATTATTTCTGTTGTTGTTTGTTCCTTATCCCGTTGCTGTTCCCAATAAATTGTTCTTATCCCAGACTGGAATCTTTGCCTTTTGTGCTTTCCACAAGAGGTGGGAGGGCAGCGAGGGCTGCGCGGTTTTAGTGGGGGCAGGAAATTGGGGAATCCCATTCCTGAACCCCGGCCCATGGAAACCGAGCATCCCAGCTGGTGCCAGCCCTGGTGGCCATGGCAACAGCCTTGGGACCGGGTCCCTGGCTGGGGCTGTGGGAACCTCTTCCCTCTGGTGCTCAGGGACAGGAGTGGAGGGAACGGCTGCAGCTGAGTCGGGGCAGGCTCAGGTTGGATGTCAGGAAAAGGTTTTTGCCCAGAGGCTGCTGGGGCCCTGCCCAGGCTCCCCAGGGAAGGGTCCCAGCTCCAGGGCTCTCAGAGCTGCAGCAGCGTTTGGACAGCACTGCCAGGCCCAGGCTGGCATTGTTGGGGTGTCCTGTGCAGGGCCAGCAGTTGGACTGGGGGATCCTGATGGGTCCCTCCCAGCTCAGCCAATTCTGTGGTTCTGGGATCCCATGAGCCTGGGGATGGGGCTGCCAATGGTTGCCATGGCAACGGGCTATGGCTGCAGGCCTGAGCTGGTGTCCATGGCAACCACCCTGGCATGGGGTCTCCATGGAGCTGCGAGGGACTGACCATAGCAACAGGGGCGGGTGATGGTTGCCATGGAAACCGACCATAGCAACAGGGTAGGTGGTGATGGTTGCCATGGAAACTGACCATAGCAACAGGGTTCTGGTGATCGTTGCCTGCTAAGGATCAGATTTGTCAAAGGCCCTCAGAGAGGTTCCATGGGGACTTTCCAAGAGTCTCCAGGCTGTTCCAGGGCTGGAATGTCACAGGCAGGGACAGGGGCTCCATGGAGACCTCCCAGGGCTTTCTGGGATGGTAAAGAGCCCTGTGGTCAGAGGCAGTCACAGCCATTCCATGGTGACATCCCAGGGGACCTTGGGCTGCAAAGGCACCGATCTGTCACAGGCACTCACGGGGGCTCCACGGTGACATCCCAGGAGTCCCCAGGCTGCCAAAAAACCGGGTTGTCCCAGACACTCACAGGGGTTCCTGTCATGGGCACAGTGGGAGCTTCAGGCCAAGTTTATTACAGAAGTTCCTGTTGGGTCACAAGGTGCAGAACGGAGCCCCAATAGCCCCCATAGACCCCAAAAAATCCCCATGGACCTCATGCTTTCTAAACTCCTTCTGTGAGAGGAGCCTTGGAGCAGCTGGTTCCAATCCCAGCCTCAGAGTTTTCAAGTTTTTATGCAACAATTATCAAGGTGGAAATAAACCTTTATGGCATTAGTCCTACAAGATTAAGGATGAAAAAGCATATATATTTATATAAATTTCTATTGTCGATTATGGTAACAATTAGACAAAATTATCCTAATCAGAAATATTTAGTCTAAGGTGTAAGAGCTGTAACATATTATATTATATTATATTATATTATATTATATTATATTATATTATATTATATTATATTACATTACATTACATTACATTATATTACAATTCTTTACTTTACATTACTTTACTTTACATTACATTATATTAAGCACTCAGAAGGGATTTCAAAGCAATTTTAATAAAGAAAAAGAACCTGTTTTGAAGGAGAGATTGGTGTCACTGCCCCAGACCAATGACCATGGGCAAATCCCTTCGTCTTACCCTGGAGCAGTGACCGTGAGGGGTGTTCCCACTGCAGAAAGGAAACTCACACCTCCCAAGAAGGGAAATGTCAGGAGATGCTGCCATTAAAATTTGGGACGGGGCTTTTCTAGTCTGAAGTGCTGCCCTGTCAGTCAGATGTGCCCAGGCTGGGCCAGCTCAGCAGCTCTGCAGAAGCTCTCAGTAGTGTCACTTGGTTGTTCCTTTCTCTGGGGATTTTTCCAGCTCTGCCACAGCTTCAGCTCCCTCTGAGGATGTTGAACTTTGGGATGGAGGAGTCAGGTTGGTTTAAGCATTATTCACCCCTAAAGCAGTGTGATCCCCCTCCTTCATTTCCCACTGGGGGCTTTGCAAACAGGGCCTTGCTGGAGTTCTTGGAGCCCATTGCAGGCAGAGCCTCCTGCTCCAGCAGGAACTGCCTTTCCTGTGCTATCAGCAGGGCAGGTCCTGCTGCAGGAAAAGCCCCAGGCCAGCCCCAGCACAGGGAAGGGCTCGGGCACAAGGGCAGAGTGTCATGCTGGGAGCTGTGCCAGGGAGAGCCTGAGGCACCAAAGGCACCTTGGCAGCAGCAGCTGCTTGCAGGCCATGGCCAGAGCCTCCCTTGGCAGCCCGGCCTGTTGGCCACCACTGCAGAGCTTTTGCCTCAGGGCTCATTCCTGGCCGGGCTCTGAAAAGCCACTTCTGCTCCAGGAGCCTGACTGGGAAGCCATTGGCCCCAGCACCTCGGGGACAAGATAATAATGACAAAACTCTTCATGGCAGCAGAGCCAAGGCAGGGGCAGAGGAAAGGGCAGAGCCAGGCCCAGGGGACAGGGCTGCCATGGTGATGGCTGTGAGGTCACTGCCCCTGCAGCAGCCTGGCTGTCCTCAGCAGACATTCTGGCCAGAAGTCTTGTGAGGGCACCCAGCACAGCAGAGAACCCACACTACAGGAATTCCATCCTTGGGGAGGGGATGGGGTTTCACTGGGTCAGGTTGCACAAAGCTCCTGCTCTTGGGCAATTCCTGGGATGTGGCGTCCAATTCTCTGGAAAAAAAGCTGCAATTTTGTGACACTCTCAGAACTGTAAAATATTTCCTCCTTCTAACAAATGTAAATCCACCCTCATTCTGTTTAGAGGTATTGCCCTTTGTTCTGTCATTGCAAGATTTAGCAGAAAATAACTTTGACCACTATTTTTCTATTTTCACAGACCTTGGAGAAGACCTAAAAATCTCCCAGGATAGGGTTTGGAGGTCTCATCACAAAACCAGCAGGGCAAGGCTGATGGCTCTGGGCTCTGATGTGGAGACTGAGGACAGAACAGGAGTAGCTTGGGAGGCACTGGAGGGTGGTTTCTGAGAGGCTGAAGCTTTTCTTCATAGAGGATATAACCATGAGAAGGAAATAATGGCACAAGGGCAGCTGGGGAGGCCCAGCCTGGGCAGCAGCAGAAAGGAATTTCCCTGGCAGGGCAGGGCTGTGGTGCAGCAAGTCCCCAGCAGGAGCCTGGAGCAGCCCAAGGCTCTGTGTGGGCAGGCAGAGGCAGGCAGGAGGCAGAGCTGCCAGCAAAGGAAGGGCCCAGCCAGGTGGGGCAGCCGGGGGATGCCGACAGCCTGCAGGGACAGAGGCGCAGGGCAGGGACACCGTGGGACAGCCTGGGCTGCACAGGGCACAGGGATGGGCAGCAGCTGCAAGACAGCCCTGCCAGAGCCAACTTGGGCAGCACTTTGGCCATGGCTGCGGGGCCTGGGGCCAGGAGGGGACAAGTGACCCTTGCAGGGCTGGGGCCTCATTGACTCCTCATCCCTGCTCAGCAGCCTGGCAGGGGCCGCCCCATGCTCCTGCCCCTGGCATTGCACATCCCCACATGCCAGTGCCCATCCCGGGAAGAGCCCTGAGCAAGGAGGGCGGGACAGGATCTGCCTGGCCAGGGGCTGGGGCTCAGGCCTTGGCCCTTTGAATACCTGAAACACATCCAGGTGTGTTCAGCACAGAGATATCTTTGCCTTGCTTGTCCCCAGCTGTCATCACTGCCTCCAGTGTTCTGCTCTCCCTGGAACCTGGGGACACTTTCTCAGTCCTGTCCCTCACAGGGATCTATTTAAAGTACAAGAAACTTCAGTGTTTCAATCTCACTTTGAGCTCTTGAGAAGTTCTTTTAGCCCACTCTGAGGGACTGGGTCTGATGCAAAGAGCACCAAAGCCCCAGAGGGTCATTAAGTCCCTGTGCTGTGTCTGTGCTGCTGAGCTGGGCCGGGCTCCTGGCCCAGAGGCAGCTCCTGGCAAGGGCAGCACTGCAGAGAGACAGCTCTGGCCAGGAGCAGCTCCTGTGCACAGCCCAGCAGGGCTGGGGCACTGCCAGGGCCCCTCAGGGACACCAGCAGGGCACAGACAGAGCTCACAGGGGCTCAGCACTGGCAGGGGCTGTGGCATGTCCCCGAGGGGGCTGTGTCACAGCAGCACCTCTGGGGCTGTGTCATGGAGGCA
This sequence comes from Melospiza georgiana, assembly GCF_028018845.1. Taxonomy (NCBI): domain Eukaryota; kingdom Metazoa; phylum Chordata; class Aves; order Passeriformes; family Passerellidae; genus Melospiza; species Melospiza georgiana. The sequence continues at coordinate 12,442,323 of NC_080450.1, forward strand.
CAGAGCAGCTGGGATGTCAGCAAGGGGCTGTGTGACAGCACAGAGTGGGCTGTGTGACAACACTGAGGGGGGAGTGACATCACAGAGTTTGTTATGTGAGGTCATTGAGCAGCTACAGCATCATAGAGGGGATTCTGTGACAACACAGGGCAGGTTGTGACATCATGGTATGGCTGTATGACATCATAGAGCGGGCTCTGAGATCAAAGTGTGTGCTGTGATATTATAGAGTTTCAGTGTGACATCACAGAGAAGGTTTTGTGGCATCACTGAGAGGGGTTGTGACATCACAGAGCTGTCTGTGGCATCATAGGGTAGAGTGTGTGGCCATTGAGCAGATCCTGCCATCATAGAGGGTGGCTCTGTGACTTCAGAGAGTGGGTTGTGACATCACCAATTGTCTGTGTAACATCATAGTGCAGGCTGTGACATCACAGAGCAGACAGTGACATCACAGGATGGTTTTGTGACATCACATTCAGCTGCATGACATTCCAGGGTTACATCCCAGAGTTGGATCTGTGACATCATAGGAGGCAGTGTGACCTCACAGGGACTGTGTGACATCACAGGAGCTGTGTGACATCACAATGGCAGAATGACATCACAGGGGCTGTGTGAGGTCCCTGGGGAGGTCACTCTGCCCTGGCCCCCCTCACAGTTCCCCCCAGAGCAGTCCAACCCTGCTCGTGCACAGCGGGGTCCCCTGTCCCCCCGGGTCCCCCCGGCCCTGCAGCCTCCCCCAGAGGATGTTCCACGAGATTGACCCCAGAGCCTGACACGGGGACGGGGCCCTGGGGGTGGGACAGGGGGACAGGGACCCCCCAGCAGCATGCCCGTGTCCCCCAGGGCCAGAGCCTGGGCCAGGGCTCCTTCACTCTGGCTCCTTCTCTCAAGTGAGGGCTTGAGAGCACTTAAAAAATCCCCAGCAAGGGATCAGCAAAAACCAGATTGAATATTAAGTGACAGCACCACAGAGTTCCTCGGCAAGAGCCACTCTGCTCCTGACTGGATACTTCAGACACACTAAGGAAATAAAGCAACTACAAAACCAAACAAAATCCGGGCAATCAATCCAGAAATCATCAGAGAACTCTCCCTCTCAGTGTATGACACAAGGACAGTGAGAGCAAGGATGAAAGGAATACAGCCTAAAAGCTTAACAGAGCTCAAACTTAACAGGACATAACCTACACCCTTACCTTTACTGACACTTTCAACTTCACAACTTAGCAAAAGAACAGAGCTTAACAGTATTTAACCTTACTTAAAACCTTTGACTTAGCAATTTAAAAGAAGAATAACACAAAAATATTTAACTTAGCTAATAACTTAAATTAAACTTAACAACTTAGAAAAACAACTCTTAGCAGCATTTAATTAGCTTAGACCTCATGACTTAACCTCACTTACAGGCCTGACTGACTCAGCTATCCAAGGCACTCAAGCCCCTCAGAGTGCAGCATTTCTGCCACATTTCCTCAGCATAGGCACTCCTATGTGCACACAGACACAGAGAATCAGTGGAAGGCACCTGTAAGAAATTCCCCTGAGGGCAGGAAATGCTCACTGTGGATCCTTTGGCATCTCCCCAGTGGGTGAAGGGTTGAGCCTGGAGGAGTGGGGGCATTGACCCAGGCTCCAACGTCGTTCAGGATCCCCGAGTGCAGCAAACGGGAGAGTTCCCGGCTGGGAGAGGCCCCACTCAGAGGGAGTGGCTGGCCCAGGAGAGCTCCAAGGGCTCCTTTTGGAGTGCTGTTTGCAGGGCCCCAAGAGAGGGACTTCAGTCCCAGCAATGGTTCATCCTGGCTGCACTTGGCATCAACAGCTTTCTTTGGCAGTGTGAGATGTTGTGCTGCTCAGGGAACACAAACAGGTCCCAGGGCTGCTCCTACAGGAACCAGGAGCTGGTTGGGCAGCAGCAGTGCCTGGAGCAGACAGTGTTTGTGATGAGCTGCAGAGGAGCTGAGCCCAGGGGCTGTTGGCCAAGGCCGAGGCCCAGGGAGCATTTCTCAGCTGGCAGGGCGGCCTGAGAAGGGTAGGGGGGAATGTAGCAGCACAGGGCCCATGGAACCAAGGGACCATTGTGACACTGTGGGGCCCTGTGACACCAAGGGACCATTGTGACACTGTGGGGCCCTGTAAGACCAAGGGACCATTGTGACACTGTGGGGTCCTGTGAGACCAAGGGACGATTGTGACACTGTGGGGCCTCATCAAACCAAGGGTCCATTGTGACGCTGCGGGGCCTCATGGAACTGTGAAGACCATTGTGACACTTTGGGGTATCATGGAACCAAGGGGCCATTGTGACACTGTGAGACCCCATGGAGCCAGACGTCCATTGTGACATTGCAAGGCCTCGTGGAATCATGGAGAGACCAATAAGCACTTCACAGCCTCATGGACCCAAGGGGCCATTGTGACACTGTGGGGCACCATGGAACCAAGGGGCCATTGTGACACTGAGTGGACTCATGGGATCATGGAGACCTTTGTGACACTATGAGGCCCCAAGGAATAAGCAAAGCATTGTGAGACTGTGAGGTCTCATGGAACCAGTGAAACCATTGTGACCCTGGGGGTCACCACAGAACCAAGAGGACCATGGTGATAATGTGGGGCCTGGTGAAACCAAGAGGCCTTTGTGACACTGCAGGGCGGCATGGACCATAGGTCCATCATGACATTGCAGGGCCTCGTGTCATCAGTGCTCCATTGTGACACTGAAGAGCCAAAGGAGACCATTGTGACACTGCAGGGCTGCATGGAACCAAAGGTCCATTGTGATACAGAGGGGCCTCCTGTCATCAATGGTCCGTTGTGACACTGTGGAGCCAAAGGAGACCATTGTGACACTGCAAATGCCCAGGATCCAAAGGTCCATTGTGAAATTGCAGGACTCATGGAATAGAGGAGTCACATTACATTGTGGGACTGTGGAACCATGGAGACCATTGTGACACTGCAAGGCCTCATGGAATCAGTGGGACTATTGTGACACTACAGGACTTCCTGGAACCTAGGGGCCATTGTGACATTGTGGGACTCCATTGAACCAAGGGTCCATTGCATCCAACTGCAGATCTTCCTGTAATCAACATAGTTGTGACACTATGCGGCACCATAAAACCAAGGGAACAAAGAACAGATCTGTCTGGTTTGGCCTCCAAGGAGCCACCTGACTGGTCCAACTGACCTTGACATATTTAGGGTCTCATCTGCTATTGAAACAACGGAGCTCCATGCTTTTCTTCCTATGGAAAAGATCTGTTCTTCTCCTCCAGGCATGCTTGGCCAGAATTGGAGTTTCACCTCCAAATTTCCTTATATCCAGGGATTGTTCCCATAGGAATATTGCCAGGACAAGTCTGGCTGGCAATGGTCTCACAAGGGTCACCTCCCATCTGGCCCCAAAACACTTGTCAAGGCTCTGTGCTTTCCTTCCAATGGGAAAGAACTGTCCTGCTTCTTGAGGTGCCCATGGCTGAGATTGGGTTTCCACCTCCAAAATTCCCTATATCCAAAGACTGGTCCCAGACAAAATCTGCCATTAACTGACAAGTCTAGTTGGCCTTGGCCCAGTGAGTCTCTCACCTGCCTTCCAAACACTGGGGCTCTGTGCTTTCCTTCCTATGGAAAAGAGCTGCCCTTCTAGGCCAGGTGCCCATGGCCAGAATGGCATTTCACCTCCAGCATTGCCTGTTGTGAAAGGCCGGAGAAGATTTTTGGATTGAAACATATTGTGGTGGGGGGAGGAAGGGCCAGGTCCAGCCCTGCCCTGCCCTGTGACCCCAATCCCCCCAGAGCCTCTATCCCAGCCTAGCAGTGTCTGCCAGTCCCTGGCACAGCACAGGCAATGCTCCACAGCCACCTCTGGAGCCCCCAGTCCAGCTCCTGAGTGACCAAATGACCCAAGGCCCACCTGGGGGCAGGGCCCAGGAAGACCAAGGGGTATTGAAGGCTGACCACAAGGCAAGCACACATCTTGACCCTACCTCCTCTTAGAATTTCTATTTATTTTAACACCATTGGAATCCAGGAGTTGGTAGCTGTGTGTGTGCTTCTCTGTATCGTTTTGGTCTTTCTCTCTTTCTGTGTCTTCTTCTAATTTCATTCTCTTGTAAATTTTAATTAACATAAAATAGAACAGGATTACAATTTGTGGAATTGGATGGGCCAAGGCAATGCCTTGAGAAGTGTTTCTGTTGATTGTTTGTCGTATTAAACATTTGGCAAAAATTTTCTTAATTTTCCAGTTTGCCAGTAAAGGCTGCTTTATTGTTTTGAGCTCCTGAGAATCTCTTGTTGGTATTTCTCCAGTGCATCCAACTCAGAGGACACAAACAATTGTAATTCCTTTTAAATGTCTCCTTGAGAGAGTTGTTTGGGGGATGGGAGCAGGGCTTGTGTGTCCTGCTTGGCCCAGCCCAGGCAGGGCTTTCCCAGCCACATTCCACACTCCATTTCCCAGCTGGAGCCGCTGGTGCTTCTGAGTTGTGCTGCCCCAGCCCCAGGGACACTCTCCTTGTCTGCCCATTCCCCCACGGTCTCTGGGCAGGGATGTCCTCCGTGGGGGCTGCTGACATCCTCAGCACCTTGGAGGCTGCTGCTGAATTTTCCTGCTCCAGAGGCTTGTTCAGCCTTCAGCTCTTCAGTGCAGGAATTCAGTGTCCCAGGGCTCATTAACATTCAGAACACCTTAAAAAGCCAAGCCTCCAGGAATTATTTGTTTTAAGTTACAAAAAGTTTTGTAGTTAAGTAGCTCTCAGTAGTGTATTCAAACTGAATACATGATATTTAAAAAGACAGCCGGAAAATATTTATTTAGGTCAAGTTTAATTTAGTTTCCTGTTAATAAATTGATATGTGCTATCGCCAACTGGCATTGAATCCAAGAACCTCCTCATGCAGTTTGAATAGACATGAAAATCAAGACCCTTCATTGCTGACAATCAATCAGACTCTGTCCCTGCCCCCACCCCATCATTTCCCCCATCCAAGCCCTGGCCCTCAGAGCAGCCTTGTGCAAATCTGAGCTCCCTCCTGCCCAGGCTGCACCTGCAGCTTTCAGCTCCTTGGCTCCAACTCCCACCTGCTTTCCTTAGAGAAGGAGCTGCCCGAGACACAGAGGGATATTCATTTCTTGTCAGCCAGCAAAGCCAAGGGAAGGCACAGTTCCATCAAATGCAAAAGTCATTCCTCTGCTGGATATTGAATTCACGTTCCACAGCAGACAGTCTCAGAGCAAAGGAAATCACCTTCTGTGCCCAGCATAGATGCCAAGGTCCCCCCAAACCCTTCTGTTGGAAAAGAAATGAAATTTAGCAAAATATTTAATTATAGTGAGTTGTGTGTGAACTGGTTTGTTAAAAAGTAGTTTTGTAGCCGCTGAAAGTGTGTTGGGTTTTGTGTGTAACCTAGCAGGTAGTCTTAGGGATTTAATAAATATTTAAACTAGTGCAGGACAGTAAGAATGCTTACATGTCTGGAGGCAGCATACGATGCTCTTAGAATAAGATAAGCAGAGGATTAATGATCTTGTTTGTGAACCAAGGAATGTATCACTAGGGGTCTGTGACCAGGCAAGGGGAACGGGGAACTGTTTCTTGGAGACTTTGTTGTGAATCGCATGTATAAGAGGGAAGCACCCATACGTGAATTTGGGGGCTCGGACTTTGGGACGTTAGTCCCCCAGTTCCCCGGGCCCTTAATAAAGCACCCACAAAACTTATCCGAGTTTTGTGTCATTTACCAATTGGGCAACAGTTTTCTGGCGACTGCGGCAGGACTCCAAAGGTTACTGGGGTGGTTCGCGTCCCGATCCACTCCAAGCCGGCACCGAGCACTTCTCGGGGAGACATCGGTTGTGCCCGACCCCCCCGCGCCTGTTGGACAACTGACAAGGTAAGCCCGAAGGTGCTTTATATTGGAAAAAGGTGATAATTGGATTTGGATTTGGTGGTTGGTAAAAAAGCCTAGGCTCCAGCCATAAGACGTCTAAGGACGCAGGACCGGAACTCGCCTCCTGTTTGTTTTAGGGAAGGACGGCGAGAAGGTATATTGGTTTAAGGTATATTGGTTTATTGGGATTAAGGGTGGAATTAAAGGTTGTAATATGATGTCTTTTAAAACTTTTAAAACCTTAGTGCAAGCCAATGGTAAAATACCTGGAAATACACCATTAGGTTGTATATTGAAACGGTGGAAAAGTGAAGGGTATAATCAAGAATTGGATAAAAGTAAAATGATAGATTATTGTAATCATTGGTGGCCTGAATATGAGATTGGGGAAGTGGGATGACCGGTGAATGGTACACTGGAATTGGGGATAATGGAATCTTTGATGCAATTTTTAAGGAAAAATGAGAAATGGGATGAAATACCATATTTGGATTTGTTTTTCGTTTTATATCGGAAAGAGGAATGGCAAAAGGAGTGTGGTATTTTGGTTTTAGAAGTGAATGATGAAAGGGAGTGTGTGGGATGTAAAGAAAGAAAGGAGCGTAATTTGTATCCTTCAATCGAGGAAGATTTGTCCTATTGTATAGCACCCTCAACGGTTCCGGTTGCTCCTAATGTGCCCCCTGCTCCCCCTGCGGATATAGCTATAAAAACGGGATCTAGTGAGAGTGATAGTGATGGTGGTGATGGTGAAAAGAATGAGAGTGTTAAAAGAACTCCGTTAGCAGGGCAGACTCACAAGGGAAGGAAGGGGCAGAAGGGGCCACAGTTAATTGCGCCGTTAAGGGAAAGTGTGGGACCTTAGGGAGAAAGGATACTTATAAAGGTGCCTTTCTCCCTCAGGGATTTGGTAATATGGAAGCAATCAGCGGGGAGTTATCGGGAGGATCCTGAAAGGGTGGCAAGGGTGGTTAAAATGATAATAAAGACTCAGAATCCGGACTGGAATGATTTACAGGTATTATTAGATACTATAATGGGTTCCACAGGAAAGGAAATGGTTATTAGAGCCACTAGAGAAAAGGCTCGTGAGGAGATTCGGTTGAGACAACTAAATGAGACAGATGATGAATTGGTACCAAGTGAGGAACCTAAGTGGGACCCAAACTCTACGGGAGGAATACGGGCTGTAAAACGATATCAGGAATTGTTGGTGGAAGGAATTAGGACAGGAATACCTAAGACTATGAACTGGTCTAAGTTGTATTCGGTCAAGCAGGACAAGAATGAGTCTCCATCTGCCTTTTTAGAACGATTAAAAAACATGGCTCGGAAGTTTACTAATTTAGATGTAGAGGATCAATCAGGAAAACTTCAATTGGCATTGTTGTTTATGGGGCAATCGCAAGAGGATATTAGGAAAAAGTTACAAAAGCTGGAAGGAGAGGATACTAGGAGTTTGGATAAAATGCTGGAGGTAGCATGGAAGGTATACAACAACAGGGAAAAAGAAACTGCAAAAAGACAACAAGCTAGTATTCTGGCTGTAATGCAACAGACAGGGGCAGGAGGAAGACCCATTAGGGGTCGAGGTCAGGGAGCAGCTAATCGCGGACAAAGGGGGTTGCCAAGAGGTCGGGGAGGATTTGGGTTTGCACCTAATATGGGGAGGTTGGATCCAAACCAGTGTGCGTTTTGCCGACAATTGGGACACTGGAAAAATGAATGCCCGGTTAGAGGAGGTATGGGCATGGGAAACATAGGATTAAGGACAGGTCCAATGGGGAATGCTCCTGTGGGAGGATTTACAGGAGGATCAGCAGAGGCCGCTCAAACACTAGTTTTGGGAAACTATCAGAATCAAAGCTGACTAGACCAGGATTTGAGGGTAGTTTTAGAGATAGATGGAAAGGATCAAGAATTTATGGTAGACACTGGAGCTACTTATTCTGTACTCAATAGGTCAATTGGGACCTTTGACGGACACAACTGTACAGGTGGTGGGGGCAACAGGGAAGCTAGAGGAACAACCATTTTTACAACCTTTAAATCTTAGGTTTGGGGGGAAGGAATTAGATCACCAATTTTTGTATATGCCAAACTGCCCCACACCCCTTCTTGGCAGAGACCTGTTGTCCTGACTTAATGTGAAAATAATATTTGAAGGGGGAAGGGTGAAATTGGAAATACCCGAAGAACAAATAGCAGGCATTTTTGTGATCAAAGAAGTGGATGCCTCTCCTATTCCAGAAGAAATTGAGCAGGCTGTAGTACCCTGGGTATGGGAGTCAGGGGTCCGCGGAAAATCTAAAACTGCACCAGTAAAGGTGGAACTAAAGGAAGGGGCCCAACCAGTGAGGGTAAAGCAATACCCCTTGAAGCTTGAGGCAAGGAGGGGAGTAGCCCCGTTAATTAAACAACTTTTGGTTCAAGGAATATTACAGGAATGTGAATCAGAGTATAATACCCCAATTTTTCCAGTAAAGAAACCTAATGGTAAGTACCGTTTGGTACAGGACTTGAGGGCTATTAATGAAATAGTGAAAGACATACATCCAGTTGTTGCTAATCCTTACACCTTGTTGACATCTGTATCGGATGAGTTTAAATGGTTCTCAGTGATTGACCTTAAAGATGCCTTCTTCTGCATCCCACTGGCAGTAGAGAGTAGGAAATATTTTGCCTTCGAGTGGGAGAGTCCTGATTTTGGGAGAAAGAAGCAGCTTATGTGGACGAGACTCCCACAGGGATTTAGAAACTCCCCTACTATTTTTGGAAACCAACTGGCCAAGGAGCTGGAGGAATGGAAGATAACCCAGGTTACAATATCCCCATCCTTGTATGTAGTCCTGCAGTACATGGACGACATTTTTCTGGCTACTAAGGAAAGGGAAATATATGTGGAATTAACAATTGAATTACTCAACATGCTTGGCCAAGCAGGGTATCGGGTTTCTAAGGAAAAAGCTCAATTGCTCAAAAATAGCGTTATTTATCTCGGTTGTGAGATCACACAAGGGCAGAGATGTTTGGGAGTAAATTGAATAGAGGCAATATGTGCTATTCCTTTGCCTCGTAACCATCAGGAATTGAGATCTTTTCTAGGAATGGTGGGATGGTGTCGACTGTGGATCATGAATTTCGGTCTCCTAGCCAGGCCACTGTATGAGGCCTTGAAGCAGCATCAGTTGGAGTGGACGACACAGCAAAAGAAGGCCTTCCAGGAATTGAAGCAGGCACTAAAAGAGGCCCCAGCCCTAGGACTCCCTGACGTGACCAAGGAATTCCAGTTGTACGTGAATGAGAGGCAAAAACTGGCATTGGGGCTCCTCACCCAGAAGGTGGGATCCTGGAAGAGGCCAGTGGGATGCTTCTCTAAACAACTGGATTCTGTAAGTTCTGGGTGGCCCTCGTGTTTACGAGCCATGGCGGCAACAATAATTCTTATTCAAGAGGCCCGGAAATTGACTTTGGGGGCAAAAATGAAAGTGTTTGTTCCCCATATGGTCATGGCCGTTTTGGAGCAAAAGGGGGGTCACTGGCTATCATCCAGTTGAATGTTGCAATACCAGGCTGTCCTGAGAGAACAGGATGATATTGAAATAAAGACTACTAATCATGTTAATCCAGCAGAGTTTTTACGCAGTGACCAGGAGGCTGGGGGACTGGTGCACGATTGCATAGAGGTAATTGAACAAGTATATGCCAGCAGACCCGACCTAAAGGATGAACCATTGGAAGAACCTGAATGGGAACTATACACTGATGGATCCAGTTTTGTCGAGAATGGGACTCGCTATGCCAGGTATGCAGTGGTAACATTGGATCAGGTAATAGAGGCAAAGGCTTTGTTACCTGGAACTTCGGCCCAGAAGGCAGAGGTGATTGGACTCACCAGAGCCCTGTATTTGAGCAAGGACAAAAGGGTTAATATCTGGACAGATTCTAAATATGCCTTTGGTGTGGTTCATGTACATGGGGCGTTATGGAAGGAAAGGGGGCTTTTGAAATCACAGGGAACCAACATCAAGCACTGGGAAGAAGTGCTACAGCTACTGGATGCGGTACACAGTCCCAAAGCAGTTGCAGTAATGCATGTTAGAGGACATCAGACTGCGGAAGGAGACATTTACAGAGGAAATCGATTTGCTGATGTTACAGCACGGCAAGTGGCACGGGAAGTATGGACTCAAATGGCATTGGTACTGGTAAGAACAAATCCGGCTACTCCATACCTGAATCAGGAGCCCAAATATTCAATAGAAGATGGAAAACTAATAAACTTGCTAGGGGCACAGAGGAATCACCTCGGGTGGTATGTTACACCAATGGGACAAACAGTGGTACCTACCCGCATAATGAAACTTATTTTGGAATCAGAACATAATAAATGTCATAGGGGGGCAGAAGTATTGGTAAAATTTTTGAAGAATGAGATAATCTCTAATCAGATGTTAACAATGGCAAAAAGAGTTAATGCAATGTGCCCGGTATGTTTGAAAAATAATCCAGTAGTTAGGAGACAAATACAAATGGGAAAGTTGCAAGTCGGGCCACAACCAGGAGATTACTGGCAAGCTGATTTTTCCGAATTGCGTAGGGCACAGAGATACAGATACTTGTTAGTGTACGTATGTACATTCTCAGGGTGGCCGGAAACTTTTCCATGTAGAACTAATCAGGCTAAGGAGGTGGTAAAAACCTTGTTAAAAGAAATAATACCAAGATTTGGAGTACCTTTAGGATTGTCATCAGATAGGGGTTCGCATTTTATAGCCGGGGTAGTGCAGGAATTAGCACGACTGTTAGATATAACCTGGAACTTGCATACCCCCTGGAGACCTCAGTCTAGTAAGCAGGTAGAAAAGATGAATCAAACCCTGAAAGGACAAATCAAAAAGATTTGCTAAGAAGCTAAATTGTACTAGCCTCAAGCTTTGCCTTTAGCCCTACTCAAGATTCGAATTAAACCAAGGGAAAAGGTAGGCGTAAGTCCATATGAGATATTATATGGCAAACCATATCATGCAACTGTATTAAAAAGAGAGGTACATGTGAGTGGGGACCAGGCGATTGCAGAGTATGTTATGTCACTTAATAAGATCTTGAATTCTTTAAGAAGTACGTTACAGTGGAATAGACCGCTCACGCTAGAGAATTCTGTCCACGACATCCAGCCTGGGGACCAGGTGTACGTCAAGAAGTGGATCACAGATCCGCTACGGGAATCATGGAGCGGACCCCACCAGGTGATGATGACGACCTACACGGCGGTGAAGGTCCAGGGGACAGATGCTTAGATCCATTACACCAGAGTAAAGAAGGCACCGTTCCAATGGGAAACCCAGATAGTGTCTCCAACCCAGATGATCTTCCGCGCAAAGCCGCCTTTTTAATTATATTACTGCTAGTGATCATGAGACTAGTACCCATTCAAGGGTCTACTCTAGTACAAGTTGAAGAAACAAAGGTTACAGTCATGGAAGGGATGGATGTTCAATTAACTTGTGTTATCTTTGACAGCCAAAAAGTTGAGACCGGTGAAGTTATTGCAATATTGCAACGGGGGGCTGAAAGAAGCCGAGGCAAGATAGGAGTCGGTTGGGATCAGGATAAACAACAAGGAAACACGGTACTGAATCTTACCAAGGTAACCACAAATGATACGGGAGAATATACATGTTTGGTCAAAATACAGGATAGTTTTGATTACAAAAGAGTGAGTATGAGGGTTTTGCCATGGACAGGGGATCGTGCTGAAAACATAAAGGTTAATCCAGTATCAATGGCAGTGGACATGTGGGATGAGACACCTCTCCGAATAAATTGTTCCTTCCTAGTAAGATCAAGATATCAAAGGAGCCTTTGGGTCAAATGGTGGAAGCAAAATAGGGAACTGACCTGGGACAGAATAGAGGACGGGACCAGTTGGTGGGGGAAGGAAGGCAAAGGTTGTGGGTGGTCGAGTGTCACTAATCCTAGAATAGGAAATTCATGGAGGAGGCATGACAGAATGATGTTATCCTTATAGAGACACGGTAGAAGGAGTAGATGGGAGGTTAATGATACAATAGAACGAAATACTGAGCAGGAAAACTTAGTGGTAGGATTAATCAGAGATTTTGGGATCACGCAGAACGTGACTAAAATAACAGCTTGCCTGCCATTACCACAGGCTGCAGGTGAACCAATTCCCTGGGGAATAATACCGGTAACCAAAATGCCTGAAACATTCAAGAATGTTTCATGGTCCTGCCAGTCAGTTCGCAAACCAGTAGATGTATGGAGGGATTTGTGTATGACCATTCGGGCTATGACTAGAGAGGAATGTGAAAAGAAATCCAATCATTATGGTTGGATTCAAAATACCAGGAGGTGTTTAATTGCAACCCCAATAGATGAGCCATGCAATACAGTATGAATAAGAACGAAATCCCACCGAAATGAGATGAGTTGTCAGAATGTCACACAGAATTTTGACACCTGGAATAGTTGGAAGACATTGTGGGGACCTAGTGTTTTGGAACACTATGATTACCTTGGGGAAGTACAATGGTGCATCCAGTGGTCAGGAGTAAAGAATCAGTCACATTATAGGGCCCTTATCACGTCTACATCTTCCCGAGAGTTCAGACTGCAGAAAGAGGATTGGAATTGTACTGAGGTTTTTACATGTGATACACCGGAAGACCGAATTGGATTGGTACCGGTGAAAATGGCATTAAAGTGGGGATGCGAGTGTAGGGGGTATGATCACACGGTTAGCAGAGAGTCCATGGATGGACCTATAGATTGCAGATATACTACTGTGCACAGTCCTGGAAATCTAGTCTGGGTGTTGGGACACAGATATTGGACCACACATTTACCTCTAGATGGATCAGTAACACAAATCACCCTAGGGGTTCCCACATTGTGTCCATACTGGAAACAGAATAGATTGATCCAAAGGAAAGGACTCAGAAAGAGGGAAGAATCCCTAGAGGAGCAGTGGCATGAACCTGGCTCAGGAGTACAATTTGGATGGATATTAGAGTCATTATTCCCTCCGGTAGCTTCATATCGAAACAGGGAAATGCTCAACAATTTGTTAGGACAGACAGAAAGGTTGGCAGCAGCTACTAAGAAGGGATTTAAAGATCTAAATTTGCGATTGCAAGCTACATCAAGAATGACCCTAAAAAACAGAATGGCATTGGATTTGCTACTGTTAAAAGAGCATGGAGTTTGTGGTTACCTGAGTAGGAGAATAGATCATTGCTGTGTACACATTCCAAATGTTACACTTGAAGTTGAGAAAGATATTTCTCAGCTGGAAACAAAAACCAAGGAAATTGAAAAGGAAGCACAGCATAACTGGATAGGAGCAGTATTTGATTCTTTAGGGCTTCACCTGTCTGGCTGGTTTACGTCTGCTATACAGTATGTACTAATGTTTTTAGTATTTTTAGTGACTATATGGATTGTATATAGATGTCTCTTAGGTGTGATCGAAAAGGAAAAGAAGCGATCTCTCCGGTTGCTGAAGGCGATGACCCGCGGGCGGCAGAATGAAGAACACTCCCCACCTCGTTATGAAGATGGTGCTGTCAATACTGTTGATTGAGCATCCTTGCAGCAGGACTGAAGGATGCTCAAAAGGGGGGAAATGTTGGAAAAGAAATGAAATTTAGCAAAATGTTTAATTATAGTGAGTTGTGTGTGAACTGGTTTGTTAAAAAGTAATTTTGTAGCCCTTGAAAGTGTGTTGGGTTTTGTGTGTAACCTAGCAGGTAGTCTTAGGGATTTAATAAATATTTAAACTAGTGCAGGAAAGTAAGAATGCTAACCTGTCTGGAGGCAGCATACAATGCTCTTAGAATAAGATAAGCAGAAGATTAATGATCTTGTTTGTGAACCAAGGAATGTATCACAAGGGGTCTGTGACTAGGCAAGGGGAACGGGGAACTGTTTCTTGGAGACTTTGTTGTGAATCGCATGTATAAGAGGGAAGCACCCATACGTGAATTTGGGGGCTCGGGCTTTGGGACGTTAGTCCCCCAGCTCCCCGGACCCTTAATGAAGCACCCACAAAACTTATCCGAGTTTTGTGTCATTTATCAATTGGGCAACACCCTCGGTCGCTGCTGTGCATTGTCCTTGCTGCGGGTCAAACTCTGTCGGGACACCTTCCCTTGGGGTAGGATTCCTACCTGACCCCAGCACTGCACTTACACCTCCAGCATTGCTTTCCTGTAAAATCAGGGGAAGAAAAACTGTGTGGCTCATGGTATTTTAGAGTGTCTAAAACTCGCCAAGTCACCAATCTTAGAGGTGAGGTGCATTTGGAATGAATGGAATGGAGAAGTAGTGTAACATGGAAAAGGGGAGCATAGAAATAAATAGAGGAAAAGATCTTGGGTTGTTTCTTTCATTTTCATTTCCCTTCTGGAAAGCTGTTTCAGTTTTCCAGGAATCATCTGCTGTCTGCTCTTCTCAGGAACCTCTCATGGAGAACAAGGTTGAGCCTCTGTCACAAGATTTGCCACCAGCTGCAGCTTCTCTTGGCTTTTCACACTGCACAGTGGGTGCAGCAGGACTTTTGCAGCAAAGCAGGACAAATGTTTGGAACACTTTACATGTCCTTTCTTTTCCTGCTGGGCTGGGGAGTTATGCCACTGGTGAAGTTTTCATTGTGACTGTTTGTGCTGGTTTCAGGCAAATTTTGGGAGCGAATCTCCAAAAGGGGTCAGTCTAGAAAGCAAGTTCCAGCTGTTCATCCCCCTACTAGTTCAGGAAAAGACTTCCCTCCAGAGCAGGTTCATACAATTCCAAGAGAAAGGAAAGTCACAGTCCAAGGAACTTCTCTGCCTTAGCTAGATAAAACCAAATTGGTAGACCTGGGCTGTGAAGGCATCGGGAAATTTCCAAGTCTGGGCACTGGTGGTCCCAGCAAACACCAGATCTGGATGGTGCTGGAGCCAGAACCTGCAAATTTCCAAATTTTGGTTTTCTGTGCCAGCAAATCATGGACTTGGGCTGTGCCAGCACCAGGAGGTTTTCAGATCTGGGCACTGCCGCTGACAGCAAACACCAGATCTGGGTGGTGTCATTGCCAGCGACAGAAATCTGCCAGATTTGGGCTCTGCTGACACCGGGAAACTTCCAAATCTGGGTACTGGTGCAGCAAACACAAGATGTGGGCAGTGCCACACCCAGAAAGTTGCTGGGTTTTGGATTTCTGTGCCAGCAAATTGTTGCACTTGGGCTGTGCCAGAATAGGGAAATTTCCAGATCTGGGCACTGGCAGTGCCAACAAACAGCCCATTTCAGGCTCCAGGCAGGACTGGATGTGGACTCCTTCCTCTTTTCCTTCCTTCTTTCTTTCCTTCCTTCCTGGGGTCCTGCTGCCAGCAAACACCAGACTGGGCGGTGCTGGCAAGGGGAAATTGCCAGGTTTTTGCTTTCTTTGCCAGCAAATTGCTGGACATGGGTGGTGCCGGAACAGGGAAATTTCAAGATCTGGGCACTGGTGGTGCCAACAGACACCAGTGAAACCTTCTTGTCCTCGTCCGCACCGTTGACCAGGTGTTTCCCTGAGAACCAGCTCTGGCCACTTTACAGACAGAGAGTGCTTTCATCTGGCGCTCTGGAAACAGAACTTTAAAGAAGGCAAACATAACAGGACAACGTGCGCAGTACGGAGAGTGAAGCAGAAAAAAGCCTGGGTCCAGGGTCTAGCAAGGATATTTATACATTTATTTATGGGCAGGGGTTAAGGTGGGATCTGAGAGAAGGACCCAAGAAGAAGAACGATTAAGAATATTACACTTTTTGCAGTAAAAAGTAACCAATGGTAGCAAAGAGAACTCAGAACTTTCTAGCAACAATCTGCGCAACTGAACAAGAGGACTATGGGCAGGAGCTCCTGCTGACCCCAACTAAAGAGGGTTTTCCCACGGCCTTAAGCTGAGATCTCCCCCCAACACACCAGATCTGGGTGATGCCGGTATCAGCACCAGGAAGCTGCTGGGCTTTGGCTTTCTTTGCCAGAAAATTGCTGCTTTTGGGTTGTGCTGGCACCAGGAAATTGCCAGATCTGGGCACTGGCAGTGCCAGCACACACCAGATCTGGGTGGGGAATGTGCCAGCACCGGAAAATTGCCAAATGTGAACTTTCTGTGCCAGCAAATTGCTGGAATTATGCTGTGCAGGCATCTGAAAAATTCTGGATCTGGGCACTGGCGGCGTCAGCAAACATGAGATTGGGTTGCTTTAAGTACCAGGTATTTGCTTGATTTTGGCTTTCTTTGCCAGAAAATTTCTGGAATTGGGCTGTGCAGCACCAGGAAATTGCCAGGTCTGGACACTAGCAGTGCTGGAAAACACCAGATCTGGGTGGTACTGGCCCCAGGTATTTGCAGGGTTTTGGATTTCTGTGCCAGCAAATTGCTGCACTTGGGCTTTGCCAGCACTGGGAAATTTCTGCATCTGGGCAATGGCAGTGCTGGGAAACTCCAGGCCTGGGCAGCAACAGAGCCAGCAATGGAAAATTGCCAGATTTTGGGGGTTTTTTCCTGCAAATTGCTGCACTTGGGGTGCACCAGAACTAGGAAATTTCTGGATCTGGGCACTGGCAGTTCCGGGAAACACCAGTTTGTGAGAGCCGAAATGAGGGATGTGGGACTCCAGGTGGCTCTTCAAAATGCCCTTTATTGTTTCCAAGGTGATACAGCAGTCCAGGGTCGTGGGTGACAGAGCTGTGCTACAGCTGTCAGCTCCAGCTGCAGGCCTGGAGACCCTTAGTTTAGGTTACAAATGCATTATATACCTTTCTTTGCTGAGCATCTTAATACAGTAGAACCAATCTATACCTTAACTTTTACCTATAGCAAATCATAGCTACTATAATTACCATATTCATGTTACTATTCTCCAATCACTAAAAGTTAGTACATTACAGTTTAAGCTAAAAGTTGTTTTCCAGTTTTCTTGCAGTGGAAAATTCTGAGACCTTTTTTCTATTTGCAAAATTTGCTGACATGCTTGCCTGTGCTATCTTTCTGCTTAGTAAGAACATCTTGTTTGAAGTGGGTTTATCCTTTGCTCTAAGTCATAAAAACCCCTTCTAACTAACATGCACTTTGCCTTCTTAGCTATCCAAAAAGACTGGCTCATCAATTCTTTTCTTTTCTATCAAAACTTGCTTTAATTTCTATTCTTCTTCAGACATTATATTCAAAAATCTTTCTGCCAAGCATACTTATCTATGAGACTTTCTTGTCAAACTGCATCCTTGTATAGTGGACAAGTGCTTGAGACCAGGAGCACCTGGACAATGGGACAGTTCTTTTCTATAGGAAGGAAACCACAGAACCCCAGGGTTTTGAAGGCAGATGAGAAGCAGTCCCCAGAGGCCAAGGCAAGCCAGACCTGTCTGTCCTTGCAGCTTTTGTCTGAAAGCAGCATTTGGATATATGGGGAGTTTTGGGGTGGAATTCCATTTCAGTCATAGGTTCCTGGACAGGAATGACAGTTCTCCATAGGAGGGCAAGGGCCCCTCACAGTTCCTCACAGCCTCTCACGGCCCCTCACAACCCCTCACGATCGCTCACAGCCCCTCATGGCCCCTCACAGCCCCACATGGCCCCCCCTCACAGCCCCTCACAGCCCCTCACGGCCCCTCACGGCTCCTCACAGCCCCTCACGGCCCCTCACAGCTCCTCACAGCCCCTCATGGCCCCACATGGCCCCTCACAGCCCCTCATGGCCCCTCACGGCCCCTCATGGCCCCTCACAGCCCCTCACGGCCCCTCACGGCCCCTCATGGCCCCTCACAGCCCCTCACAGCCCCTCATGGCCCCTCACAGACCTTCACAGCCCCTCACAGCCCCAGACGCGAGGCTCCTCCCAAAGCAGGAGGGGTCGGGCCCTGCTTGTTCCCCTTTCATTTCAGTCCCTTCACAGCGACAAGTAAAGAAAGCTGAAATGGAGCCTTTGCCCAGCGTTTCCCTTGGGGTTAACTGCGGGCTGAAGCTCTCTGCTGGCGCTGGCCCGAGCACCACTATCCCTGCAGCCGCCAGGCCTTTGCTGTCCCCCCGTGTGCGTTCCCTGTCCCCGAGTCCCGCCCGGCTCTGGCAGCAGCAGCAGCCGCAGCGCAGGGGGCGCCGGCCCGGCCCAGCTGGGGCTCCCGGCCAGGAGCATCAGCAGAGCCGGCCCCTTCTCGCCTGCTCCTGCCTCAGTTCCCAAGGGCTTTTTCCAGCTCAATTCTGGAGCAGAGCAACCAGCACCCACACACAGCCCTGACTGCTCAGGGCCTGCCTGTGATGCCCTGAGCCAGCCTTCAGAGGAAGAAAGGATCGGGTTCCAGCGCTGTTTTCAATGCTCTTTTACTCACCTTGAGCTGACAGCAGGAGGCTGCTGGTGCCTCTGCCTTGGCAATTGGAGATCACGGCTGCTCTTGGCCCTCTTCTGCTTGCCACCTGAATTTTATCAGTACAACAGCACTTGCCTTTTTCAATCACTGCTACCCACTCTGCTTTTGTGATGGTGAACTCAGTGTTTTTGTCACAGGCATCATGATTAGCAGAGACTGAAATGCTCACAAGTCCTTGAGCACTAAGTCCAGGGGAATGAAAGATGAAAGCCTCACAGACCACTTTTGCAGCATTCAAACACCGCCCTGCTGCTGGTGCTGTTGAAATAGAATCAACTTACAGAGACCATCACAGAAATTGCCTCTGGAGTGGCAAATCAAATGAAAAAATCCACCAGGAGAACAAAAAAACAGAACTTAACTGCCTTCATTGCTTCCTCAGAGCAGCAGAAAATGGAGATGCCCAGAGGTATTTTGTACTGCTGCTGATCCCAGCTGGAGTCCAGCCCTCTGCAGGGTCCCAGCAGGAACCTGAGCCCAGGGAGCTCCCAGAGTGTCCTGGAGATTCTCTCTGCATTTGGTCAGACTTGCATTCCCCAGCAAGTCCCCAACAAAACCTCCTGTTCTCTTGGGTTAGAATAGACACAATGAAAAACTCAGCAATGGCACAACTCCCCAGCCCACAAGGAAAAGAAAGGACAAGTTTTCAAGAAATCCAAACATTTGTCTTGCTTTGCTGCAGAAGTTGTGCTGCACTCACGGTGTGGAAAGCCAAAAGAAGCTGCAGTTGGGGGCACATCTTGTGACAGAAGCTGCACCTCATTCTCCAGGAAAGGTTCTTGAAAAGAGCAGACAGGAGTGTGGAGAAGATTCCTGGGGAAGTGAAACAGCTTTCCAGAAATGAAATGAAAATGGAAAGGAACAATCCAAGATGTTTTCCTCTATTTATTTCTATGCTCCCCTTTTCCATGTTGCACTGCTTCTCCATGCCATGAATTCCAAATGCATCTCACCTCTCAGATCAATGACTTAGTGAGTTTTAGACACTCTAAAATACCATGAGCTACACCCAGTTTGCCTTGTCCTGGTTTTGTTGGAAAGCAATGCTGGAGCCATCAGTGCAGTGCTTGGGTAGGGCACGAATCCTGCAGGCAGGGAATGTGCCCTGGCAGTGTCTGAGCCTCAGCAGGGACAATGCACAGCAGTGAGTGAGGGATTTCCCGTGTCCCTGTGCAGGAGTCAGGACTCTGGATCTGGGCTCAACACAGTGAAGTTCCTGTGTTTGGACAGACTCAGGGGCTTCCCCGAGGGCAGCGAACGAGAGAGTTCCTGGATGGGTGTGATGGTTTAGGCCTGGCACAGAGCCAGTGCCCCCATGAGAATACCCTCTCCCTGGTGTCTGCTGTGAGATGTGACCAGGAATAAGCAAAGCAGGCTCCAGCTTAGAAATAAAGAAAACTTTATTAACTAAACTACAAGAAAAGAAGGGAAAAACTATAAGGGAAAAACTGAAAACCTTACAAAAAGCACCTTCCTCCTCCCCCCCAACAAATTTCCCAATGCAATACATTCCCCCAAATCACCAACTCTCAGTGTGGCACCACCCTTTAGAATACTCAATCTTCAGTCCATGAAGAGGAGAGGAGTCCTTCTTGCACCATAGACTTCCCCTGGAAACATGCTGAAACTTCGTGTGCTTCCATGTCACTCAGCACTGCCCGGAAAGTCCTTTTGCCGTTGTGACATCTTCCTTCCATGCCCAGTGCTCTCACCACTGTGCATGGACCAGAGTTGCTTTTAGGGTTATCTTTCAAGGATGCCTTGTCTCACTCCAAAAAAGGCACAGTCTCTTCTTCGGGACATCTGTCCTGCCCATTTTTCACCCCCTGGGGCTGAGGGGTACCCACACTGAACCCTCCTGGTTCTGAGTCACTGCCTCCCTCTAAATGCAGTCTCTGTGTCACAGGAAAAAAAAATGGTTCAGTGTATGGCTACACAAGAAAAGTCCAGCCAAATGGCCACTCCATCATCTCTCCCCCTACTCAAGAGTCTTCTCTACTTTCTTCGTGGCTTTTCCCTTCTTATGTCATCTCTTATCTCTTTTCTTATTCAGCTCCAGGAGGATCAGCATTTTGCAAGGTCTCAATCATGTAAGAAAAGGGTTAAAAATTTCAGTCTCTGCCTGTCCCAGAGCTCCGGCACTCCCACACTGCCCTGCCGGGCACCTTCTCGCGCACTCTCCCCTTCTCCTCCTGGGCCAGCCGCTATCAAATTCAGACGCTGGCTCTCCTCTCTCTCTCTCCTGGGGAAGGATGGCTGCCCGATGGCTGTCTCTTGGGGCTCCTCCACCCTTCCATCCTCAAGGGCCTCCTCACCCCCCATCTCTGTCCAGGCCCAGGCCTACCACATGGCTGCCCCTCCCCCACCCAGCAGCAGCAGCTGGACGGGGGAGGGAGATCCGACCTCCTTGCCTGGAAGTCCCGAGAGAACCTCTCAGGGCCGAAGCTCTGGTTTTTAACCCCTGTGTGTTCTCAGAGGTGTGCCCAAACCCCACTGGCCACATCAGGTGCCAATATCAAAATCTGAGCACCCATTGGTTTGACCACAGCATCCCAGAATTCCCACTTCTTCCTGGTCAAACCAGCACACTGGGAGAGGCCCCAGCAGATGAGGGGATCTTGTTCCTCTTCGAGGCCCTTTAAGGGTCTTCAGGTCCCTTTGAAGTAGAGGTTTTCTCTTTTTAGGGTTTTTTGGGGGGGATCCCACCATTCCAAGGGTGTTTTTTCCTTCCCATTTTAGGGTGTTTGTGGGACCGCAGCCACACAAGCCCCTTTCAAGGGGGAAACATGACAGGTTTAAGTGGCATTTTTATGGGGCCCCCACTCCAAGCCCCTGTAGGGGATGTTTTACCTGCCAGGGTGGTTTTTGCAGTTGCCTCTACTGTCACCACTTTAAGGGCCCCTGCTATAGTCAGGTGCCACTATAAGTCCCCTTAAAAGGGCAACACCACTCCTGTTGATTCCAACAGCAGAGCCCGGCCAGGGCTGTCTGTGCAGCCCCACAGGTGCCACAGGCTCTGCAGGAGCTGGCAGAGGCTGCCCAGCAGGGAGGCCATGGGGCACAGAGCCCCAAGGCTGCTGTGGGCACCACAGCACAGGGGCCGTTCCCAGCTGCAATGCTCCTGGCCTGGGCTGGGCCTGCACAGGGGCTGGGCCACCATGGCTGGGCCAGCACAGGGCCACAAAGGGGCCATGCAGCCGCTACCAGGTCTGACAGCAAGGCCAGGCACACACAAGCAATTGCTGAGCATGGCCTGGGCTGGCCAGGCCTGACTGTGCCAAAGGCAGAGCTCAGCTGCCCTTGGGGGCTGCAGGAACAGTCCAGAGCCCAAAGAGCCTCCATGGCTGTGCTGGAGACCAGGGCTACAGGTGGGAAATGCAGGATGGGGAGGGCATTGAATTCCAGCACACACCTCAGCTCTCTGATGATCCCGGCACCATGCTGGGCCCTGTTTCAGACTGGAGCAGAGCAGATGTTGATGGGACAGGAGCCCTGTGGGACTGTCTGGGACCTGCAGCTTGCAAGGTGCTCTGCTCTCCCTCAGGTGCTCTCTGAGAGATACAATCCCAGTTGGGCGTCTCAGGGCACAAGTAGCACTGCCTGTTCATGAGCACACTACTGATGCCTGCCTGGAAAGGGGCACAGGTTTTAACACCAGTTGGTTTCATAATATACAAGCACATTTTTATTATCTGGGTCATTTGAGTACTTTAAAGAAATGGCAAAGTTTTCCCACTAGGAAAAGGAATTTGCTGGATCTACTGCATCCTTTTACTAATGGCAGGAGAAGAAATACTGATTTTCCCCTCTAACTTTGCTGTCAACATTCAGTCTAATATTTCATGACCCCCGTCCTTCAGATGTTTCAGGTCTCCTGGATAAATGGCCATGTCACAGGACATCTTTTCACTCGACCAGCTGGACTATTTCCCTTCCATTTCTCCCAGGTTTCCTCCTCCAGATGCTTTCTGATCGTTCAAGTGCCTCTCATCTGACTGGCTTCAGGCTTTGAACTTCAGGAAGTTGCCCAATCTTTCTGAAATTCCAATTAATATCACATTAGTCAATATCCTAATTACATTTACATCTATCCTAGAATTACCTTTTCCTATGTCTTTGTCTAAAACTCTTCCTGTACGGAAATCCCTGGGGAATGGGAGACATGTCAGATGCTGCTGGAACATCCCAGAGAGCTGAAGGAAGAGCTGTGGTGGTGATTAAACTGTTCAAATGTTCAATTTGTGTTTGTGTGCAAGAAACCTTTTTGTGCCTCTAAGTGTCACCAGGCCCTGAGCCCAAAGGACACAAACCTGATGAGTTGCGGTTCCCACTGCAGGGGCTGCACTTGGACCTTGGCTCTGCACAGGAGAGCTCTTCATCCCCTTTCTCTCTTTTCCTCCCTCTGACCATGGA
Organism: Melospiza georgiana; assembly: GCF_028018845.1. Classification (NCBI taxonomy): domain Eukaryota; kingdom Metazoa; phylum Chordata; class Aves; order Passeriformes; family Passerellidae; genus Melospiza; species Melospiza georgiana. The sequence goes on from NC_080450.1 coordinate 12,465,055, forward strand.
GGGAGCTCCTGACTTCAGCGTGTGACTCTTGTGTGCAACGAGCAATCTGGGCAGAATTGGGGCAGGAAGGGTTTGGGAGGGCCTTGGGATCTGTGCTGGGCACAGAAGGTGTTTTCCATTGCTCTCGGGCTGTCTGCTGTGGAAAGTGGATTCAATATCCAGCAGAGGAATGACTTTTGCATTTGATGGAGCTATGCCTTCCCTTGGCTTTGTTGGCTTACATGAAATGAACATCCCTCTGTGTCTCGGGCAGCTGCTTCTCTAAGGAAAGCAGGTGGGAGTTGGAGCCAAGGAGCTGAAAGCTGCAGGTGCAGCCTGGGCAGGAGGGAGCTCAGATTTGCACAAGGCTGCTCTGAGGGCCAGGGCTTGGATGGGGGAAATGATGGGGTGGGGGCAGGGACAGAGTCTGATTGATTGTCAGCCATGGAGGGTCCTGATTTTCATATCTATTCAAACTGCATGAGGAGGTTCTTGGATTCAATGTCAGTTGGAGATAGCACATATCAATTTATTAACAGGGAAACAAAAATAAACAGGACCTAAAAATATTTTCTGGCTGTCTTTTTATATATCATGTATTCAGTTTGAATACACTACCAAGATTTACTTAACTACAAGTGATTTAAAAACTGAAATCAAATAATTCCTGGAGGCTTGGCTTTTTAAGGTGTTCTGAATGTTAATGAGCCCTGGGACACTGAATTCCTGCGCTGAAGAGCTGAAGGCTGAACAAGCCTCTGGAGCAGGAAAATCCAGCAGCAGCCTCCAAGGTGCTGAGGATGTCAGCAGCCCCCACTGAGGCCATCCCTGCCCAGAGACCATGGGGGAATGGGCAGACAAGGAGAGCGTCCCTGGGGCTGAGGCAGCACAACTCAGAGGCACCAGCGGCTCCAGCTGGGAAATGGAGTGTGGAATGTGGCTGGGAAAGCCTTGCCTGGGCTGTGCCAAGCAGGACACACAAGCCCTGCTCCCATCCCCCAAACAACTCTCTCAAGGAGACATTTAAAAGGAATTACAATTGTTTGTGTCCTCTGAGTTGGATACACTGGAGAAATACCAACAAGACATTCTCAGGAGCTCAAAACAACAAAACAAACTTTAAGGGCAACTTTAGAAAATCAGGGAAACTTTGGCAAAGCGTTAATGATGATATTGTATTGGTTTTGATTTGTTAATTTCATTTTTTTTCTAATTTTGAGACTTCTTAATTAATGTATTGATTAGTGTTGTGGGTTTTAATGACGGTTGATTATGTATTTATTTTGTTGTGAGATATAATTACAAGAAAGGTAAAGTAGGCTTAAAATTTTGAAATGGTATAACGAAAATTTTATTAAAAGTAAATAAAAGAAAAAAGGGAGTAAGAATTAGAGTTAAGTCTTTAGAACACTTTTTTTTTGTTTACAACTTCTTCCTTTTACTTACAATATAAAGAAACTGAATTTAAAATTTGTAGCTGATTTACTATTTCTTGAATAGTCCTTTTTTACTTTACTTAGGGAGAGAAGATTTTCTTGTTAAGGTTATGAAGATTTTTTTACAAGAGGAAAAAAAGTGGGGTTTTTGTGGTTCTTAATTTTGTCATGGATAACAGAGGTGAGAATTCTGTGTGGGAAGAAAAGGGCTGCCTGTGGTTTGCTCAGCCCTGCAAGAAGGACAAAACCCAAAGGGAGCTCAAGCAGAGGCTCTGCAAGGGCCTTTGATGGTTTTCAGAGCAGGGCTGGCAGGAAACCCCCTCCACAGGGGCAGCTGTGGGGGGACCAGTCCAGAAATGCAGCAATTGATAATTTTGTCCCTGTGCCCAAGGGACTGAGAGAGCCCAAGCACTACTGCAAATCCCACAACAATCTGCTCAACAACCTGACCTTGACCCTCCTCCTCCTCCTCCCTGCCTTGCCGTGGATGGACAGTGGCCGGACGCCCCGCACCCACCACAGCCACTCTCTCACTGCCCTCCACACCTGGATGGGGAGAGAAAATTGAGCAAAGGGTTCCTGGGTTGAGACAAGGACCAGGAGAGATCACTCATCAAATTCTGTCACGGGTAAAACTGCTCATGATTTAGAGATATGAATTGAATTTATTGATGACAAAATCAGAGTAGGATAAGAAGAAGTCAAATAAACCCTCCAATACACCTTTTCTCTGTTATGAAGGACTATGTAGTCATTGACTTTCACTATTATATTGGTTTTTGCAAATTATTTTGATATAATACACTTTCTAGTCACTTTTTAACTCTTTTTGATACACTAAAAATTGTCAACCTTTTTACCCTAATGTCTGTGTAGAAAATATATTTTCATGTGATAAATATGTTATAGTTTAGTGTAGGAAAGACATTCTGTGCTGTTCTTGTGAGCCAGCAAAGGCTTCCTGATTATAAGGAAAGCCCTGTATCTCTCCTCAGGAAGACACAATGGTTGTCATCATGGAGACATGATGAAGGCAAGAGATACAGGCTCTAGCTGGCTCACAGAATGATGTAGCTCCTTGGTCATCCACTGAGAATTTTGTTTCTCTCTGGTGACCAATGGGCAGTGAATGTGTCTTTTAAGTAAATGTAAATATCTTGAAAAACTATAAAAGCAACATGTTGCTCCAATAAAACTCTCTTCTACACCCCTCTGATGGAGTTGTGGTGTTTTGCTCTGTGTTGCACTTTATAGCGACATCTGGCACCTGCCCACTGTGATTGCAACTGGACTGTAAAAAAGGGAAAGAAAAAGGTGAGAAAAAAGTTTAATGGTACCCTAAAAATGAGTAAAGGCAGCAAGGATGCTGCAGAGGTCCAGACTTAATTCAGACGTCTGATTCGAGGTGAGCAATTGGGAAAAATAATGGGACATAATTTATCAAACAAGGAAAGGACTGTTTTGTCCATGTGGAAAACTTTATTGAAAAGGAAAAATGTTCAAGCTTCTGATTATGCTCTTCGTAGCTTACTGATATGGTGTAAATCACAGGACTTTGAAGCTGATGCTGACACTGCCTTCAGTGTCTCGGCATGGAAAAAGGTTGGGAAGAGACTATGGGAAGTGATATCTAAGGGGGATAAGATGGTTGTCAATTTGGCTACTACCTGGAGACTGTTTTATGAGGCATTGAAGGAATGGAAAGCAGAACAAGATAGCGGGGATGAACTGGACAAGCAGGAATTAGAGCAAGAAACTGAAGTAGAGGAACAGGTGGAAGATGAGGCTGAGGCTGTCAATGAATATTCCCCTGAGGAGGCTGCTGCAGCTGCTGTGGAGGTTCCACCAGGGTTTGCTATTGTCAGAATCAAACAGCAGGCTAAGACTGTTTCTTGGTATTTATCTCCAAAAGACCACATTAAACCTGTATATAGTTCGCCTGCTCAGCTGTTAATTGAACTGAGTACAAAACCAAAGTATCTTACGCCTGCACAGCAGTTAGCAAAAATGAAGTTACAGAAGTGAAGTGAAAACCAGGCTGGGTCATTGGCCCTTTTGTCTCCCCCTGGGCCATCTGCTCCCCCCGCACCCTCCCGCAGATCGGCTGCTCCCTCCCCCTCCTCACTTTCCCTTGAGCCATCCACCCCTTCTCTGCCCTCCTTCAAGTCGTCTGCCTCTGCTCAATCCCCTGTTGCGCCATCTGCTCTCCTCCTCCCTTCTGAACTGGTTGAAAAATGCAATCCTAAACATTGTGTCCTTCTTTGTCTAGTGATAGTTCTGACAATGAACTGCCAGTTAAAAGTACACCTAAAAAGATGCAGGAATCTGTTAGACCTTGTAGCAGATCCAGGCCAGCTGTTTCTTGGACTCTCCCTCCCTGCAGGGTGGCTGTGACTCCTTGACACTCTTTACAATTTTGGTAGCATGTGAGAATGAAAGGAGCTGAAGTGGGAGATTGGAATTTGTTAGAGAAAATAGGTCCACCTGCTGCTGGTGCTTCTGGTGGGCCTGTGGCTTTTCCTGTTTTCAAAGCTGCTCCTAATTCAGGACAACAAGATAGTCATCAGGTTTTTGCATGGAGGGTTTTACAGAACCTTCAGTCAAAAGTAGAACAGTATGGTGCTAACTCTTCAGAGGTGATGCAAGTGATTCATGTTCTATATGTACTCGCCCCTTATGATATTGTTCAATTGCTAGGATTCTGTTTCAGCCAGTGCAGTATGGTGTGTCTCAAGCTACCTGGAAACAAATGGTTGAAAGAGTAGCATTGGGCAATATGCAGTTACCTCAGTACAATCCACGTCATGCTGTGGGATTTGATGCCTTGCTGGACAATGGACCATTCTCTAACCCAGATTTGCAGGCAAGATGGGACCCCCTGGTTCTGGCACAGGCCCAGCAGCTGGGTATGAGTGCCTTGGTTAAGACAATGGAGATGGCAGCTCCTAAACCAAGGTATATTACCATCCAGCAGGGGGTGAAGGAACTTTTTCTGCAGTTTTTGGAGAGGGTTGCTGCAGCCCTTGAGAAGCAAGTAGAAGATGATAAGTTGAGGTAAATTTTATGCAGACAGCTAGCACAGGAAAAATGCGAACAATGATTGCAGAGGAATTATTGATTCTTTACTGGGAGATCCCTCGCTGTCTGATCTTGTATTTGTTTGCTCAAAGGTTGGTTCAGTTGAGCATAAAATGGCTGCTTTGGCAAAGTCATGAAGTCCTCACCCAGATGTTCTGCTTGTGAAGAATCAGGGCATGTGAAGACCCAATGCCTTCAAACTGCTGGACGATGTGTACACTCTAGTTGGTTTGGTTATCGCCCCAGAGGAAGTTCAAAGACAGACGCCTTGGAAATATTTGGGGTTGATAATCACCAATACACAAATTGTGCCTTAACCTGTAAAAATGGACATTGAAATTAAAACGGCTGCTGCTGTACAGAAATTGGTTGTTGCAATAGGTTGGCTTAGGCCATACGTGGGGATAACTAATCACCAACTGCAACCTTTGTATGACTTACTATCAGGGATAACTTCCTCTACTGATGAGAGACATTTGACCACTGCAGCAAAAAAGGCTGTAGAAGTTGAATTGGCCTTGACATCTGGATTTGTTACAAGGATAGATGTTTCTGTTGGTGTGCAATTCTTTATTTTGAAAGATGATGAAATATCATGCAGATTGTTGAGTCAACAGAATGATAAAAGGGGAGAAAAATTGCATATTTTGGATTGGATACTTTTATCTTTCAGGTCCTGAAAAACAGCTCCAGATCTGTATGAGCTTTTTGCAGACATCATTATCAAAGGTCACAGACACTGCCATGAAACCTTAAGCCGTGATCCTGTAACTATTGTCATACCAGTACAACAATGGTATTTTGAGTGGTGTTTTCAAAACAATCATGAGCTACAATCTGCTTTATCTTCCTTTACAGGTCAAATAGTATATCATTTACCTTCTGTCATGGTTGGACTGTGACAAAATGCTAGTGCCTCTTTGAGAATACCTTCTTTCTGATGTCTGCTGTGAGATGTGACCAGGAATAAGCAAAGCAGGCTCTTGCTTAGAAATAAAGAAAACTTTATTAACTAAACTGCAAGAAAAGAAGAAAAAAAAAAACTACAAGGAAAATGAAAACCTTACAAAAGCATTTTCCTCCCCCCCCCCACCAAATTTCTCAATGAAATACATTCTCCTAAATCACTAACTCTCAGTCTGGCACCACTCTTTAGAATACTCAATCTTCAGTTCATGAAGAGGAGAGGAGTCTTTCTTGCACCATGGGCATTTCCTGGAAACACGCTGACACTTTGTGTGCTTCTATGTCACTCAGCAGTGCTCAGAAAGTTCTTTGCTATCGTGACACCTTCCTTCTATCCTTAGTGCTTTCACTACTGTGCATGGACCAGAGCTGCTTCTATGGTTTTCTTTCAAGGATGCCTTGTTTCACTCCAAAAAAGGCACAGTCTTTCCTTTGGGACATCTGTCCCGCCCATTTTTCACCCCCTGGGGCTGAGGGGTACTCAGGCTGAACCCTCCTGGTTCTGAGGCACTGCCTCCCCCTAAATGCAGTCTCTGTGTCACAGGAAAAAAAAAATGGTTCAGTGAATGGCTACACAAGAAAAGTCCAGCCAAAAGGCCACTCCATCATCTCTCCCCCTACTCAAGAGTCTTCTCTACTTTCTTCGTGGCTTTTCCCTTCTTATGTCATCTCTTATCTCTTTTCTTATTCAGCTCCAGGAGGATCAGCATTTTGCAAGGTCTCAATCATGTAAGAAAAGGGTTAAAAATTTCAGTCTCTGCCTGTCCCAGAGCTCCGGCACTCCCACACTGCCCTGCCGGGCACCTTCTCGCGCACTCTCCCCTTCTCCTCCTGGGCCAGCCGCTATCAAATTCAGACGCTGGCTCTCCTCTCTCTCTCTCCTGGGGAAGGATGGCTGCCCGATGGCTGTCTCTTGGGGCTCCTCCACCCTTCCATCCTCAAGGGCCTCCTCACCCCCCATCTCTGTCCAGGCCCAGGCCTACCACATGGCTGCCCCTCCCCCACCCAGCAGCAGCAGCTGGACGGGGGAGGGAGATCCGACCTCCATCCCTCAAAGTCCCAAGAGAACCTCCCAGGGCTGAAGCTCTGGTTTTTAACCCCTGTGTGTTCTCAGAGGTGTGCCCGAACCTCAATGGCTACATCAGGTGCTAATATTAAAATCTGAGCACCCATTGGTTTGGCTACAGCATCCCAGAATTCCCATTTTCCTGGTCTGCACACTTTCTCATCCTATTTTGAATTTCACTAAGAGGATTCCTTTTCAGGGGAAGCAACTTTGCTCTTCTGTGCCAGGGGAAGCTGTGACAGTTTTTACAGATGGATCAGGAAGAACTGGAAAAGCTGCTGTAGCCTGGAAGAAAGATGACCACTAGGAATATGAAGTAATGGTTCAACAAGGGTCTCCTCAATTAATTGAACTTTGTGCCATACTCTTAACCCTTACCTTATTTCCTAGTTCTGTAAATACAGTTACTGATTCTGTTCATGATGCTAATTTAGTAATACAGTTGGATCAAGCTGTGTTGTATAATGTAAAGGAGAAACCATTATTTGTTGTGTTGTTGAAATTGTGGACTGTTATTCCTAATCAAAAGCATTCTTATTTTATTATCCATATTTGTAGCCATACATTGCTACCTGGATTCTTTGTTGAAGGTAACACCTATGTGGATTCCCTTGTGGCTGCCTCAGCAGTAAAAATGGTGCCTAATGTGTTATAGCAAGCTGTTCTATCTCACCAATTTTTTCATCAGGGTGCTCAAGCACTACAGCGGCAATTTAAATTATCACATAGTGAAGCAAAGTCAATTATTTCTTCTTGCCCTCATCGTCATACGTCTCATGTTTCACAATATTACGGTACTAATCCTAGAAGCTTATTCCCTTTGCAAGAATGGCAAGCAGATGTTACAAAAACGCCTGAATTTGGCTGTCCAAAGTTTGTTCATGTTACAATTGACACCTTTTCTCATGCCATGGTTGCCTCAGCGTTGGCAGATGAAACATCTCAGGATGTTATTCATCATTTTTGCCACACCTTTTCCATCTTAGGCGTTCCATCACATGAAAAGACAGATAATGGCCCAGCGTATGTGTCAAAAAATTCCAGGTGGTTTTTTGTGCCTGGGGTGTTGATCATTCCACTGGTATTCCTCGTGCCTCAACAGACCAAGCAATTATTGGACGTGGTCATGGTGTGTTGAAGTGCTAGGTACAAAAAGAAAAATGGAGAATGCAAAGGGAATTGCCTCAAGTGAGATTAGACAAAGCCATTTATGTCTTGAACTTTCTGCATCCTTTACCTGACTTACATGTGTCTCCTATATTCTATCATTTTCCGTCTTTGAATTCAAAACAGCCAAACTTTAAGGAAGGTACTAAGGTATGGGTAAAAGACTTAATCACAGAAAGGTGGACTGGCCCAGTGGAATTAGTAACATGGGGAAGAGGATATGCATGTGTTTTAACAGAAAATGGACCTTGTTAGGTCTCTGCCCATTGTGTCAAACCTTATTTGGAGCACAAAGAAAAGGACAGGATGGGTGGTTCTACAGTGGAAGCAAAATGAGTAGTCAATTGCATTGATTATTAGGTGGATGGAATCATGGACCCTCAAGGAATGTGTGGTAAAGACAGTAATTCAAGACAGAGTAAAGGGAGTTATAGGCTTACGCTCAAAATCCAAAATTTAAGGTAATGGATGTTACTTTTGCTTCTTTTCTTTGAATTCTCTTATAGAGAGGTTGGTAGTACTGAGAAATGTGTCTTGTACCATTTCCTTTTGCAGGGCACACACACAGTTCCAAAAATAGGGGAATTTGATGTACCTCAGAGAAGTGTTGCCTTTGCATAAGGGTTGGATTAGTAGCTGAAGTCCAGACTTCGAGCAACTAGGTTGGTTATGAGAGCAGCAACCAGTTGTAAAGTTAAGTGGATGCTACTTGGTTCTAAGTGGTGACTTGACAGATGACTTGGTCTCTGATTCTGTGTGGGAGAAAGTTATTTGATTAGAGGTGAAGGTGTCATTCTGCTACAAATGTGTCATCTGAAAATTGTGAGGTCTGAAACGGTATTTGAAATCTGTTTTTATGGGCCTTGTTTGTATATGAATGTTAGGATTGTGAGGGTGTGTGTTGTGGAGTTGGAAGTTGGTTATCTGTAAGTGAATGAAGAATGGATCCTCTGTCTGCTTGGATTATTGCAAGGACCCTGCAAAAGTCCTTAGCAGTTGTGTTTGTGGGTCAAATACAAAGAGGGAGAATTGTAGGAAAGGCATTTTGTGCTGTTGTTGCGAGCCAGTAAAGGCTTCCTAAAGATAAGGAAAGCCCCGTATCTCTCCTGAGGAAGACACTGAGGCTGTCACCATGGAGATGTGATGAAGGAGAAAATGTTAAAAGATACGGACTCTAGCTGGCTCACAGAATGATGTGGCTCCTTGTACACCTACTGAGAACTTTGTTTCTCTCTTACGACCAATGGGCACTGAATGTGTCTTTTAAGTAAATGTAAATATATTGAAAAACTATAAAAAAACTATAATAAATCTCTCTTTTGCACCCTTCTGGAGTTGTGGTGTTTTGTGCTGGGTCACGCTCTATAGCGACACCCACACAGTGCCCCAAACCAACCCTTCCTGAGGTCCCCCCCTCTTCTTCTCCAAGTGTCCTCTCCCTGAACCCCCCATCCTTCCTCAGGGTTCCTTTCCATACCCCTCATCTCTGCGCCCCCTCGCCCTCACTGGGGTTCCCCTGCCCCTCCCTGATCACCCCCAGGTCTCTCACTGTCCCCTGGTGTTCCCCCCTCCTGCACAGGTCCCATACTCGGGGGTCCTCCAGTGGGCACAGCCCCCCAGGGGCACAGGTGGCACTCGAGGACCGCCTGGTGCTGACCTGTGCGGTGGCTGCTGGGACAGGTCCTCTGTCCTTCTCCTGGCACCGGGAGGGCTCAGGAGCACTGCCAGGCACCAGCCCCCACCTGGAGCTGCAGCACATTGGGGACAATGACAGCAGCCACCACCAGTGCCAGGACAGCATGGCTGAGTGTCCTCCTGAATGTCACCATCCTGGGTGAGCAGGACCCTCGGGCTGGAGGTGACTCCACCCACAGCACCCCTATCCCACCTTGCCCAGTGCCCTCAACCCTGTCTGTGTCCCTGCAGTGCCTGTGGCCAATGCCACAATCAGCCCCGGTCCCCTGGCATACCACATGCATGCAGGTGATGCCGTGACCCTGAGCTGCTCAGAGCAGGTGGGCTCAGCCCCTGCCACCTTCACCTGGCTGCACAATGGGCAGGAGGTGGCTAGGGATCCCCTCCTGGAGCTTGGAGACATCGATGCGGGACATTCAGCCACCTACCAATGCGTGGCCACCAACCAGCTAGGACAGGATGGGCACCGCGTGTTCCAGGCACTCAGCCCTGAGCGGGCCCTGGAGGTGTCACCTGGCCCACCCTGGGTCACAGGTGGGGTCACGCAGGGTTGCCAGGATGTTCAGGACCCCTAGGGGCAAGGGTGCGTCGCCTCTGTCCCCAGCAGGGGCTCTGAATGTTGGCAGGACCCTCCTGCTCCTGCTCCTGGATGTCATCAGGTACTGTCACTGGTGGAACCACATAGTGGGTGACAATGGGGGGATGAGGGTCCTGGAGTGAAATGAAGTCCCCACAGTGGGGAAAGAGATTGGCAGCACCCAGGTCCCCTGAGCTGGGGGAAACTCAGTCCACAGTGACCTTGGCTGGGCATCCAAGGAGAATCTAGAGCATGTTTGTTCTATCCAGGGCCACCCAGGTCCCTGGAAGAAAGGGCCAGAAGAAAACTGGGATAGCACTGGGACGTCCCGGGGGGTTTGGGGAGCTTCTGGATAGCTGTACAAGGATGTTGGAGATAATTTTGGGGTCCTGGGAGAGTTCGGAGATCCCTGCCAGAGTGGTTCCTGGAGATGGCCACAAGCCCTGTGCCAGGCAGGAAGGGCCATCCGTGTCCTACTGCCCATGTGCTACTGGCTGCCTTGCTGAGGGCTCCCAGGTGCCTCTGGATGGGGCTCCTCTGGAGCTGCTGTGTGGCTGCGGCGCTGCTGCCGGCAAGCTTGGCCAGGCTGGGGGAGACCCTGAGGGGCTGAGGCACTGCTAAGCCCTGAGCAATTGGCTGGCAGAGGCCACAAGCAGCCCCCCATGCAGCCGCCTTGATCCTGACAGCCGGCTGCTCTGGCGCTTCCAGGTTTGTGGCCGGTTGGAGGGACACCCTGGAATCAGGCGTGGAACCCTCGTCCTCGCCTTTCAGGGCTGTGAGGCCAGCTGTTGTGGGGCTGGGCATGTGCCCTCCCTGGGCTCCAGACTAGAGGCCCCCGCCCCTCAGCCTTAGGCATTGAGCTCCACTGCCTGATATCCAAGTCTTGTTCCTGTTGCTGTGGGGCAGGCCCAGCTCTGTGGCTTTAGGCCCCATTGAGCCAGAAGAGCAGCAGCTTTGAGCCCACAGGGGCCACAGAAAGGCCATCTTGGATCACGGGCATTCCTGTCCTTCCCAAGGCAGGGACACATGAGAGTGCAGCGGGCACCTTCAGGGTGCCACGCTGGCTTTGCACTGGGCCACCTCCCTGTGCTGTGCACGGCTGGCTCTTTGCTTTGCTGCTCTCAGCCTTGTGTCGTCGTACTCCTTTGGCTGCCTGCAGCCAGGGGCAGCCCTGTCAGGAGGGTGAAGGGCCCCATCTCCAACATCTCAAGGGGGAAATGGAGCTCTCACAGCCCTCAGCTCACGCTGTAAGCAGAGCAGAGCCTTTTCCCCAGCCCCAATGGCTTTCTGCCTGCTGTGGGATCTCAGCACCTCAGGATGGAGGTGCAGAGTGGCCAAGAACACCCTTGGGGGGCTCGGGAGTCCTGGAATGTTGCCAGAAGTGTCTGGTGGCTGGACTTTGATCCTACACAGGAGATGACACCTGTATGAGGACTGGGAGGATTTTACTGGGTGAATGGTGAAGGGATAAGTTAATTAGAGTGTAAAACACAGGGTTTAGGATTTCTGTACAGGGGGGTCTAAAGAAGTAAGATGGAGGAATTGGGGCGTGTCCTGTCTTTCTTCTTCTTCTTCTTGGCCTCCATCTTCTGTGGTGATGGTGGCACTTTGGGATTGGTCATTACTAGAACTGCACCGGTTAATAAGGGTAGAAGGTATTGGGGAAAAATTATAAATATTGTATACGTAACTTCGGGTATAAAGATAAGTGACCGCCCCAGGGGCTCGCAGTGTGCTAATGGCTGGCTTGCTGTGCAGACCTCTGTCGGGTTGAAAGAAAATCTTTTAGATAAACAATTAATAAACACCGAGACCGAGAAAAGATCAGAAGTCTCTTCTCGTCCTTTGAAGCGCCGGGCTGTCCAAGGCCACCCTGGGCCTTTCCAGGCCACCTAAACAGCTTCAACCAACAGCCTGCTTCTGGCCCCTGGCCACCAGGACCCACTGCACTCGCTCTGAGTCACCTACAGCATGCCTGGTGCCTCTTGATTTGTTGACCCTGGGATGTGAGGCTCACTGAGGGAAAGGTGGCTGTCCCATTGCTGAGGGCACAACGTGGCTCACTGAGCAGACTTGAGGCTTCCCCAGCAGCTTGCAGGTGCCTTATGTGTCATGTTACAGTGCTTGTGCTCCTGCCTGTTGCTGCCCCTCTTCTCACCCTCACCCAACCTGCACCCTCTGACCTACCTTCAAAAACCCCTGTTGCATCAGACACGGTGTCGAGAGCCCTCCTTTGGCTGCCGGTCGAGCGCACGTTACAACCTCCGGGCCTGGGAGCAAGGTGGGCTGGGGGAGCTGGTCTCTCAGACCATGAGGGAACGGCTCTCGACAGCACCTGCCCATGGACCTTCCCCGCACCAAATAAAATCATCTCCAAGTTTAGCTAGTAAGCTAGTCAGGTATAAACCATTAATTGCTTGGAAATCTGGCACTACTCTCTAAGTTCCATTAGGTTTCTTTATTGCTAATCTAGGCATATTCAATTCTGACTGCCATTCTTCCAGTAATTCCTATATCAGGAATTTATTGATTGTTGGTTCTATTTCTTTCCTAGCTTCTAATCTTCAAGGGTATTGCTTTCTGACTACTGCCCTAACTCTTGTCTGTAGCTCAATTTTCATAGGGTCTGCTTGTTTTGATTGTCCTGGGCTATCAGTATCCCATAGTCTTGGGTATACCTGATTCAATACTTGCTCTAAATAGCTCTTCTTGTTTGTTCGTCTTGTGTCAATTGTCAGTCCTACTGCTAAAACCGCTCATTTTTCTTCAGGTACCTTCCATTGAAGTTTTTATTTTCTAAACGGAACTCTTGCTTCTAAATTTCCAAGCAAATCCATGCCTAGGACAGATTTGAGTGAGTTTGGTAAATAAAGAAACTGATGTATTCCCATTTTCTTCTTGATTTTACATTGAAGTGGTTGCAGGAAGAATGCATTTTCTGGCTCCTATTGCTAGGAGATACTTTTCACTTTTGGGTACCAGTGCTTGATTCAAGAGTGAAAATGTGTCTCCACAATTAGTTAAAAATTCAACTTCTTTATTATTCTTTCGCTGTATTTTAGCCTGTAACCTGCTAGGGTAAGAATGGCCAGTGTCAGTCATTTCTTATCATCTAGAGTGGCTGCAAGATTTTTGTGTACTTTGTATGCTAACTCTGGGCACTGGCCTTATTTACAGTGTCCTGATTTCTTGTTATATCTTACAAGATGCACATTGATTTCACCCCAGCTTGGTCTGTGGCTGCTTTGAACTTCGTCTGCCTCTGCTATTTTTGCCCCTACCTCTGCTTCATCCACGCCCACGTCCGTCCTCTCCCTGGTGCTGATCCAGAGCTGCCACCATGACTCCAAGGAGCTCTTTTTTATTTTCTCTCTCTTGATTACTTTCTATGCTTTTCTCATTCATGCCTTCAAGTCTCTCTTTACAGGCTCTTTCAGCTTCTGAAGTTTCTGCCTGACATCTGGGCTAGATTGCCCTAACATCAGGGAAACCCACTGCTGCTTTCCCATATCCGACCAGGGATCCAGGGCTGCGCGTTTACATGCAGCTGCTCAGAGCCTGTCCACACAGTCAGTGGGTGATTCGTGCTGTCCCTGTGTAACATTATCTATTACTGACTAAGTTATTGCTTTTGAAGTGGCATTTTTTAATTCCAATGTGAGTAGTACCTGTTATCTGGTTAACATTGCACAGCAGCCCGCATCGTTCGCATCCCACAAAGTTCTTACAATAGGACAGAGCTGGTCCACTGTACCTTGCAAGGCTCCACTAGCAATTTGTCCCTGCACACGTGCTCTGGCTGCCTCGATCACCAACTCTTTTGCTGGTTTGGTTAGCTCTGTCAACATGAAATCAGTATCACCTCAGCCTGGCTCTTGACTTTGACTATGAACTCCAATCTTTTTGCTACTTTGCTAGGGTTTTCTCTGTCCATTTTAACTTTTTCCCAACTTTTCAGGTCACTAGTAGAAAAGCAGATGTTCACCCACATGGCTTCTCCTGGGGGACTCAAGTCTTGCCTTAAGGGGGTGACTAAAGGCAAAGCTTTCTTGGTTTTATTCCTTGTGTTGCTTGTCACTGGGACTCTCTGAAATTGTCCCCTCACCTGGATTATTCATCTCATCCTCACTGCCATTTGGCTTTCATTCAGGGGGCAGAGTGGTGGCCTGAGTGGGAGTGTACCTGAGCTGGCCTGGGCTAACTTGGCTGTAAGTCTTGGACACCTAGAACACAATCTTCCTGGGGCATTTCAGCCATGTTCAAACATCTCTGCCCTATGCTGAATGCTGAACAACATCTCTTTCTTTTCCGCCTCTTATCTCTTTCCAAAGTTAGGACTAAAAGTCCTGTGGGGCCAAAATCAAAGCCACAATTTTTTGTGCCACTCAGATTTATTCTTCAGGGTAAAAACCATGTCTGCATATATCAGCGGATCTCATTTTTCTTCTTGTCTTAAAAATAACATCAACTGTAACAATGGATCATAACGTTCCATTAGGGGGTCACTTTTCACCACTTTCTAATTGATACTAAGCCTACCATTGGGTAAGAGTATTTCATCAGGTTACATTACAGGAAAATTACCCTCTGGGATTCCTCCCAAATCTTTCTCATCTGCTAAATTACATTCTAGTGGACTGTTTTTAATGTCATCTTTACTTCTTGTGTTATTCATTCTTCATGCTATCTAAATTTCCAATCTTAGCAGGATCTATTAGTACTTCTCGTTTCCTTCTCTTTATCCCCTGTATACTACACTTAACATGCACAGGCTGCCTCTGAGTCACCCAGCACCAATATTCTTTTTTATAGTCCTAACAAGCAGTGAAAACAAAAGGATTCCATGTTCCGCACAATCTACAAGGACTTGGGGTATGATCAGACATAGAACGAGTTTCTTAAAACACTGCCTAAAGTCCTACTCAGGAGTATATACTCATGTAAACCTAGAGGTCAAAACCCTTGACTTTTGATGTAGTGTCTAAAAGCTTGGGTGACTGCTCAATATTCTTCGAGCACTTCTCAAACTCAGATGGGCTTGGTGCTGTGCCCATTTCCCTGGGGTGTTCCGGTTTGTGTTAATTTATCAGTTATCATAGAATGGTTTGTTTTCATGTACCCCGTATTTTCCCCAAGTTGGTTTACCCATAGGTTTTGCCCTCCCTCAAAGCTGTCCCTCATGCCATTTCCCTTTGTTCCAGCTCCTTCCCTGCCTTTCAAGATAATCCAGCTCTTTATTCCTGAACCTTCCCTGTCACTTTTGACTTGGACCAATCCCTGACTGCACCACCCCTTTGGAATTCCTCTATTGCTGGAAGCCCCACTGGCCCGTGTGACCTACCCTCTCCTCTCATCTGTCCTAATTAGTCCCAAGCAACTGATGGAATCCCCTCGCTCCTCCCCTGCAGATTCCTTATTGCTCAGTCGTTTGTATCCACCCCCTGAGTTGTATGTACCCCGATAAAATCCTGTGCACAGCAGTGCTGGCGACTTTTTCAGGCTGAATCCTTCCCTTGGGATAAAAATTTGCCTCTGGAACCTCACAATCGAGGGGCTTCCTCCTTCTCTTTGACCTGCTCCGTGCTGCAGTGAGTAGATCCTGAACCACTGAGCAGTGGCTCACCAGGGTCAGCTGCGGGCAGGACCCACGCCTTGGCCATTCCCCACTTGTGGTGCAGCGCTGCAGTTTTCCCAAGAGCCAGCCCAGGCTCCACTGGGCTGCGTCAGTGGGGAACCCGTCCCAGTGCCTGACTGTGCTCTGGGTGAAAAACCTTTTCCTGATACGGAAATGAAACTTGCCCCGTCCCAGCTCCCTGCCCTTTTCTCCAGTCCTGTCTCTGGTCCCAACAGTGACGAGAGCTGCAGCAGCCCCTCTGATTCCCCTCAGGAGGATGTTGAAGACCACAATGATGCCCTTTACTCTCCCCCAGGCTGAACAAAGTGGCCTCAGCTGCATTCCCCTCCAGGCCACACTCCATACTTGCAGTCCTCCTTTGCATTCTGGCTAATGGTTTCATAACTTTTGATATTGCGCTGCCCAAAACTGCCCCCGTCTGCTTTCAGCGCTTCTCTTGGCTGCTGCTTCAGGGTGTGGGCAACATTATCAGAGACACAGAAGAGCTTCTCCTCCCAGCGTTATCCTTATCCTCTGCACTTCTACGTGTCTGCCTTGATGTTCACTGGGGAATTTCCCACTTTGTGACCGCTCATTGCTGTGCTCAGCAAGGACACAGTTTTGTTTGGACATGAGCTGCCAGAGCAAGACATGCAGCAATGGAAGCTGAGAATAGCAGAGGCTGGGCAGATTCTGGTTTTTCCAGAATGTGGGAAAGAGAGTGAGAAAAGCACAAGGAAATTTCAGACTGTTAACTTTGCAATCTAATTGCCCTGGGAAACTCAGCAATGGATGGTGCTCTGGTGCTACCGCCAATGCCTTCCATGAGAAAAATTCATTTCAGGAAGGAGAAAAATCATCTGACAGAGACCAAGTGTGTCAGCAGCACCAGTTGCTCCAGGTGCTGCTGCCATCAGCCCCTGCAGGTAGGAGCACAGCCCCCCATGCATGTGGGCTTTGGCTCCTTCTGGCACAGAAGCCCCCCAGGAGCACAGGTCTCTGGGGCAGGAGACAGCCACCAGTGCTGCCAGGGCTCGGGGAATGGCAGCTCTGCTTGGCCAGGGACTCTGCCACACCTGCTGATGTCAGCGCTCCCCGGGCCCCAGGCCTCAGAACAGCGATCGTGCCCGGGCTCACACGTTCCTTGTGCGTGTCACACCGGCGGGTTTAGGACCGCCACCAGCCAGGACGTGTCCCGAGGAGGCCGTGCCAGCTTCCCAGCTTCCCTTCCCAGAACGGCTGCGTCGGCAGCCCTGGGGGCTCCTTCTGCTGCCCTGAGCCCACAGAGCAGGGCATCGTTCGCTGATGCTCTGAGCCCTTCCTAAAGATCCTGTCGGCCTGGCTTAGACTCCTGGGGCCAGCCATTCCTTCCAACCTGGGCCACTTTGGGTGGGCTGGGCGTGGCCCCAGGGCAGGCAGCAGTGTGTGCAAGGGCCCTTGGTGACACGGCGCCGCACAGTCACTGTGACATGGAACCGGCTGTCCAAGGGACCTCTGTGACACCTGGTGACATAGGAGCTGGCGGTGACAAGAGCACGCCACAGTGCTCAGAGCACGCGACAGGACAGAGCGGTACCGTGAGGAGCCCCTGCACAGCGCGCTCGTTCGCGTCCCACCCGGAGCTTTTCTGAAGCCTTGTGTCTGCAGCTGAGCTCGAGGCCAAACCACAGGACTTGCTGACCCGTGGTCTCCCTGAGGCTTCTCTTCTGCAGGTGCCCTTGAGGCCAGACCACAAGTCCTTGACAGGAGTCTCCTGTCCTTGTGGCAGGAGCCCTTGAGAGCGAGTGCAGGACTTGCTGTCCTGTAGCCTTCCTGAGGCTTCTTACTTGAAGGTGCCTTCCAGGCACCATTGCACGACTTGGTGACTTGGAGCTTTTCCAGGGCATCTCTCCTGCAAATAGCCACAAATCCAGTCAGAGACATGGAGCAGAGACCCACGAGAGTGGCCGATCTGGCCTGGGTGGAGGAGGAGGAAGAAGGCCCTGGAGCTGCCCCGGCACAGAAGACTGAAGAGGTGGTGCCCTTCCAGCCACCGCAGGAGGGTGAGTGGCAGAGCTGGGCCACAGGCCTGGTGCCTGCTGCCAGCTTGGCCCCACACCATGCCATGCTGTGCTGTGCCATGCTATCCCCTGGGGACATGCCTATGGACAGGACGGAAGAGGGGCCGGGCAGACACCCCGCAGTGGCCGTGCTCCATCCCCTGGAGCATCCCAGGGCTCTCTCGGCCTGGGTAGCGCAGGGCTGGCCCATGTTCTCTGGCCTCTCCCGCAGCCCCTCATCTCTGGCTGCTCTTGCTCTTTGCCAGATGCAGCCCTGGAGCGCACACAAGAGCAGGAGTCCAGCCGTGGCCGCTTCCGCAGAACAGCGCAGGTACCTGCAGCCACCCCCACCTTGGCTGGGCCTGCTGTCCCTGCTTAGCCCAGCACCATGTGTGCAGCACTCCATGCAATATCCCCGGCTTCTTGCCCTTCTCCTACAGTTCGTTTGCAACTTCCTCAAGAGAATTGAGGAGGAAGAGACCATCGCCACGGGCAGAGGCCTCAGACCATACTCGCCCATCTTCCAAAGCAAGACCAGTGCTGCCCTGCTGTCTATGCTTGTCGAGGAAGATTTTTACACTCCAAAGCAAGTAAGCAGCCTGTGGCCAGGCTTTGATCCTCCCAGCAATTGCTTGGCCTCCCCAGCCATGCATGCTGGTTGCTGTGGGCCTTTCAGGCCACATGGCAGTGGGGTGGGAAGGGAAGCACTTCTCTGGGGAAGCTGGGAATATTGCTCCCTCTGGCAGCTTTCCAAGTCTCCCCGTGCCTTCTCCAGGTGCCTGCCATGGTGAGCTACATCCACCAGTGGCTCATGGCTGTCGATGGAAGGAGACCCAGACATCAATTAGATCATCGCAGGTCCGATTTATTGATCAATACAGCGGGTTAAATACAGTTCATAATAAGCTTCATAAATATTGCAAAAGCTGAGCTCAGGATTGGTTAGTTACATATCAACTACGCCTACTTCTATTCTGCATTCTTGTGGTTATTCTTTTGATACTTTCTGCATGTTTTCAGCAAGAATCTCTCTTCCCTATCCTCATGTTGCGGCAAGGGCATCATGTCCTTGCCTGTCATTGGTCACTGACTCCTGACTTCCCTTTCAAGCTTAACCAGCGGCATTATGTCAGCATGGCCTTTCTCAGCTAAACAACTGTTAACAAAACTCTCTACATTTGCCCCGTTTTCTTCTTGAGCAAGAAAACTAGTCTGCCAGGTTTTTGCTATCATACGGCTGACCATGTTTTGAATACAATTAAAGACACAAGGCAAAATAAGCAAAAACATTAAAATTACTCCCAGTAGCCCTATAGCATATGTCACAAGGTTCCTCAGCCATGGTCCAAGTCCTAAGCTTTTAAGCCATTCGTCAATTCCTAAACCTTCTTCTTCCTTGAGATTGTGAAGTCCCTGTTGCAGTTCTTTTATCTTAGTGTGAATGGACACTGAATGATCAGACAAATTCATGCAACATATTCCCTCCAACTCTTCACATCCATGCCCTTGTGCTAAGAGCAAAAAATCTACAGCAGCTCTATTTTGCAAAACAGCATGGTTAACACTCTGCACATCTGCGGTTAGCATGTCTAGAATTTGTGATGTCTTGTTTAGCTCATCCTTTGCCCAGCACCCTAATTGCTTTTCTAAATTCATAGCTTTATTGGCAGATCCTCCTGGCAAGATAGTTGAAACTACCACTTGTTTGAATGTACCCCAAAACTGTGGATCTCCTATCTGGCTGCAGTCTAAGTCATGTATGCTACGTCTCTTCCTGTTTGAATTTTGAGTCACCTGCATTAGCAAGGACACATTAGGGTGAAACAATGACAATTTTCCCAAATAACAGGGTCCACCCTGTGGTTTAGCTGGTATACCATTCCACGCCCTGTCTCCACAAATCAAAAATATTCCTGTGGGTAATCTCATTGGTGCCGTGATATTTGTGCTGTTACATTGACTGTAATGCTGCGGAGAGAATTTACTCAAATTCAGGGATGAATCTAAGGTGGCCCATGTTTTTTTAGGTTGATTTAAATTCTGGGCATCCACGGGTTCGAAACTAAACCATCCGCCAGCTGTAGTGTTAGACATACTGGCGTTTGTACTTCCAAAAAGATCCAATTCCTCAGGAGGAGAATGCAAAGAAGTGTGAAGTGATTGGATTAGTAAGCATTGGCGATAGCCATCACTCTGACTTGCAGTATACCCTTGTTGTGCTGGTAATTTGATGTTTGACATGTTATGCATGCATAAAGTTCGATTATTTATTAAACTGCAAAATTCTCCAGGAGACCACACCGGGAGTCCCACCAGACATGTTCGAAATGGGTTAGTAACCCCTCCAAGACTAAGACAAAGCGATGACTGGTTAATTTGATTAGCAAGTGTTACCCATAGATTTTCTCTTGGCTGACTAAAATGTGTTATTCCTACTGCTTCACTTGCTACAGCATTGAGCAGTATAATAAAAACAAACCTCATTTCCCCCTCTTCTTTTCCTGTTTTTCCTTTCTTCGCTGTCTTTTCCCTGGTTTGCTAGAACGGCTAATGCGGTCCTGAGTCAGTCTTTGAATACACTGATCTAATTCCAAATCAGCATTCTTGCTTACAGGTATAGCGTCAGGTAGGTTTAAAGGCAAATTAGCTTTACAGCGAGCTGCTATGATGTGTGAGGCTTTAGTAATTTCAAATTCTCTAAATACTTGCTGCTACTTCCACCTAATATATGCTATAGCTACTTGTTCTGCACTCTCCTAAAGTTGTAATCCTGACCTTCTTGGTAGACCAGTACTTTGCTCAAGAGCTCTATACCAGGAAGAGTCTCAAATCCACTTCCCAAAACAAGGTCTACACCATAAATATCCTATTGTCCTTTGTGAGTACCAATAAACCTTATTGCAATCTGCACAATGCAAAGCTACCCATGCATAGCACTTATTATCCTTTTTACAAACATAGCAAGGAAGTGAACATAAGAAAGGATCAGTATTAAAGTTCGTCTCTATAACCCAATCCAACCAGTTCAATGGTGGTGATTGCAAAGCCTCTTCACCTTTCTTACTATATGAGGCTAACAGTTCAAGCTCTTTCTTTAGCGCAAGGCGTATCTTATCTCGTAATCGCTGTTCTTTGTCTTCTTCAACAACTACACCCTCCCACCAGGCAGGGTCCCATATATGTGAAATTGCCCTAATCATAGAAAACTAATTAGCAATCACTAATAGCCTTACTTAGATGAAGTCATTCCCTTTCTTGCCTTCTTTTTCTTATCTGTCTTCAGTTTTGCTGCTCCTAATTTCACTGGTCCTGTCATTTGCAAACTCAATTTTTGCAACTTTTCAATGCAGCAGTCTAATGCTCTTTTGGGATCCCCCCGATGGGTCCTACAATTGAACGCTGCGTTAGGGGTACTAATTTTCTACACCTTGCAGAGACTAAGCGTGATTTACTTTGAACCTTGATTCTATTCACAATACATTGTACCTCCCATTGGTAATAAGCAAGAATTTTCTGTTCAGGAGACTCATAAAGATTTAAAGCTGCATATGCATTTTGCCCCGTTTGTCTCCTTAATTCATCCTGCCAGTTTTCACCCCACGTGTACTCGTGCCGGCAAGTATTACACCACAAACCTAATAATAATGATTGTTCTATCCAAAAAGTTCTACCACAACCCCCACAACGTAGGGCTATCCAAGCAGTACAATGTGGATTGTGACAGTCAAGGCAATTTTCGTTTGCTGGACCTGTTAAGCAAAAGGTTGATAATGAGTCAATGAACCCAATCAGTTCCTGGGCCGTCCAGTAGTGATGCGTCAGTGCTCTGTCCACCGCTTTCGAGTATCCCTTCAGCTGTAGCAGTAGCGGTCATAGGACTAGAGGCAATTTCTTCCCCAGTCGCTCCTTGTCCTCCTCCGTGAGGTTGTTCACCAGATGCTGCATCAAAAACAGGTTTAGTCCACTTAGCAGGCACCCACAAAGGCCCTGTAGG
Source organism: Melospiza georgiana (assembly GCF_028018845.1). Classification (NCBI taxonomy): domain Eukaryota; kingdom Metazoa; phylum Chordata; class Aves; order Passeriformes; family Passerellidae; genus Melospiza; species Melospiza georgiana. The sequence goes on from NC_080450.1 coordinate 12,486,666, forward strand.
TGAGGAAACACAAAGATACCCCCGACCCCAGTATAACACTTTTGCAGGTTTTCCCCATAATCCTGTACTCGGGTTCTTATACTTAACCCAGACCTCCGTTTCCTTAGTAGTTTCCTGACCTGACCTTGGGTGATGTTTAATTGCAGGGGGGGTATTGTCTTCCCCAAAAATACATAAATTGTTGATCACATACAGAACCTTAGCTAAACATGCTTGTGGGTCTCTGAAATCTTGATGCTTTTGAATATACTGCTTGAGGGTGCCGTTTGCTCTTTCCACTATTGCCTGTCCAGTAGGGGAGTGTGGAATACCTGTCACATGCTTAACAGACCACTGATTCAAAAATTTGTGGACCCTAGCACTTACATAAGCTGGACCATTATCCATTTTGATACTCTTTGGGACTCCCATGACAGCGAAGCAACTTAACAGGTGCCTGATAACATGTATAGCTTTCTCTCCTGCTTGAGCAGTAGCCCATATGTAATGACTATCTGTATCTATAGTGACATGCACATACTTGACTCTACCAAATCTAGCTACATGCGTAACATCCATTTGCCATTTCTCATTTATTTCTAAACCTCGAGGATTAACTCCGACGCCTAAACCTATTCCCCCATTATGATAACTACATGTTGGACATGCTCTAACAATGGCCTTAGCTTCTGACAAGCTCAGCTCAAAATGCCTTGCCAATCCTTTTGCATTTTGATGATATCTACTATGTGCTTCTCTGGCCAATGTATGCTTATCAACAGGACAAGAGTTATCAATGGGTAAGGTAACCAATTTGTCTGCACGTTCATTCCCTTCTCCTAAACCTTCAGACCATTTATGGCTCCTAATATGAATCACAGAATACGCTGCATTTCTCTCCCGTAAAGCTTTCCTTAATTGTACCAGTAACTCATACAATCGTTTATTATTCACTTCCTTAATTGCTGCTTCCTCTATCCGCCTGACTACTCCTGCAACATACATAGAATCTGTGACCACATTTAAAGGCTCCTGTAAGTTGGACACTGCCCATACTACTGCTAACAATTCCAGGGTTTGTAACCTATCTGCAGGGTCTGCTGTGAGGAGTTGATGCTTCCATTGTCCTTTTTTTTGCCAGGTGACAGCAGCACGCCTTGATTTCTTTCCTGCATCTGTAAAAGCTGTAATAGCTCCTTCTATGGGGTATTCTTCTCTCAACGGTCGGGTGATCCAGTTCCATTCTGTCATCCATTGCAAAACTCTGGGCACTAATTTGCTGGTCTCTACTTTAGCAGACGATGTCAATAATGCTTCCTGTAAATCCTTTGAATTAATCAAGTACCAGTCCAGGGTTTCTTTTTCCATAGGCAATCTAATGGTAGTGAGTTCTCGACCATCCACTTCAATAATTCTGAGACGCCCCTTTTTGATTAACGCAGCCAATTGTTCGATTTTTGAAAATATTGTTTTCTTATGTTGTAGTGGTGGTGACAACCATTCCAAAACCCGTATCTCCCCCGTTTTCTTTTGTTGTTGAGAGAGAGCACCAAGCAAGTGGCAAGGGCTATTCCAGATGGTGAGGTCAATGGGGTAGTCGAGTTGTCGACGAGACACATACCCTTGTTGTATACAGTTACTAATTTGTTGCAAGGCAAGATGGTGCTCGTTTGTCAGGTATACAGGAGTAGTGGGGTCAATGCCCTTTAAAAAAGGCCGTAGGGTTTCTAACAAATGATTTGGTATTCCCACAATGGGCTTTAACCACTGTAAGTCTCCCAGCAACTTCTGTGCATCATGCAGAGTCTTAATGTCTAATTGTAATTCCAATTTTTGAGGTATTACTATTTGATCCATTAAAGTCCATCCCAAATATTTCCATGGCTTTGTGGTCTGAATTTTCTCTGTAGCAATAACAAGCGAATATGCTGCAAGAGTATCTCTAATGCTGTCAATCTGCAAAGAGGAACATGGTTGTTGCTGTGCAAACAAAATATCATCCATATAATGATATATTATAGTTGCTGGCCACTTGCGACGTAGTGGCTGTAATGCAGCATCAACATAAAGCTGACACAACGTCGGAGAATTGCGCATGTGCGGAAGTGTCGTCCATTCAAATCTTTTGTCTAGTTCTCCACGATTTATTGCCGGTAAAGTAAAAGCAAATCTCCTCATGTCATCAGGATGCAGTCCAATAGTGAAAAAACAATCCTTTAGGTCAATAATTAAAAGTGGCCAGTGTTCTGGGATCATAGCTGGATTTGGAAGACCAGGCTGTAAGGCCACCATTGGTTCCATTTGGTCATTTACAGCTCGTAAATCATGTAACAAACGGTATTTCCCCGATTTCTTCTTGATTACAAAAATAGGTGTATTCCAAGGGCTCGTGGAGAGCCGTAGGTGTCCCTTTGTGTATTGTTCCTTTACCAATTCATGGGCGTGCATAAGACTCTCCCCTTTTAATGGCCATTGCTTAACCATCACCGGTGTATCTGTTTGCCAGGTGAGTAGAACGGGGAAAGTCGAAGCAATGGCAATTACCCCAAAGGGTGATGGTTAGTTAACACCACTCCCAATTGCATTAAAATGTCCCTTCCAATTAAGCAAGAGACTGTAGGAGGCAGTTGAACAATTGAAAACACAGCAGATACTTGCTGATTATCAATGCACACCAACAAAGGCGGCGATCTGCTTGCTAATGTAAATCCTCCTACTCCTGTGAGCATGTTTGATGATGGGAATGTTGTGGCCACGCTTCTGGAGAAATGATGCTGGTATCTGCTCCTGTATCCAATAATCCATAAAGGGTTATGCTTTGATGTCCATGGGTAATCTCAACCTTTTGTTTTGGTCTATTTTGTAAATCCACAGTCAAAAGTGTAACACCAGTAGAGCCAAAACCCTTCTCATTCCGTGTTTGCCCAGTAAATGATGGTATACCCGATGTCATTTGTGATAGCGGTACCAATTGTGCGATGCGTTGTCCTTTTGTTATTTTAATCAGGGGATAAAGGGTGTAAACCATGATTTGTATTTCCCCTGTATAGTCCGCATCAATAACACCAGTCAATACAAATAATTCCAGCATGATTGTTGAGGAACGTCCTAATAACAATGCTCCACATTTTGTCCATTTAATATAAGAGGACCCTTTACTCCAGTTGGTATCCTCTCAGGCCGGTTCATCATTAGCGTGATGTCTACTGCTGCTGATAAGTCCAAACCGAGGCTCCCTGCTGTTGCTGGTTGCAGACAGGAGGTGGCAGTGATGTTACGGCAGCAGCTGGTGTCTCCGATGTCACGGCAGCAACTTGTGTCTGGGCGCGGCCTCCATTCATGCTCCTCCGGTGGTTTCCCAACCGGCGCTTACAAGCCGTAGAATTGTGGGAGTTGGGTCGGCAGCTTTGACACCATATACCAGTTGCTCGACATTCTCGATGCATATGTCCCTCATTGCTGCATCAGTAACATTTGATGAATGGTCTCGAGCCTCCTTGCGTGAATGCCAGTGAGCCGCTTCGGAGAGGAGCAAGAGCAGCTAACACCTGATTCTGAGTAGACTCTGCTTGCTTTTGCAACCCTAATCCTAATTCCTTTAAAGCTTCTGCTATAAATGCTTGTGAAGCTGTTGGCATTAATGCCATTCGCTCTAATGCCTCCTCAATGGTCCAATTTGCCCCTAAAGTAGCTAACACTCTTTGTGTTGCTGGATTGCTATTTTGTAAGACACACTGCTTCAATAGCGCCCCATTCATGTAGTCCGCAACACCAGCTCAATCTATAGCAGCAGCTGCCCTATCGATAAAACTTCCAAATGATTCTTCTCTCCCCTGTTTAATACCCATATAAGCCGGTAACCCTCCTGGCTCTTTGACCATGTCTATTGCAGCATGCACTAATCGCATAGACTCTCTAAGCTTATCTGCTCCCGATATCATCTGTGCCTCTGTACGCAAATATGCCCCTAAGACCATCAGCTCCTCTACTGTTACTCCATGTAATGGATCTCCCTGAGCTCGTGGTACAGCAACTGACTCATTAGCCATAGCTTGCCAATGTGCATTAAACAATAACTGCTGGTGCTGAGTGAATATTAAACGCACTATTCCTCTTAAATCATTTGGGCATAAAACCTGAGTATTAAAAAGGCAATCTAGCATTTGCCTAACAGGTTCACTTTTTAGTCCAAACTGACTAACCGTAGAACGTAACTGAGCTAACAACTTCCAATCTAAGGGAGTATATTGTGCTATATTATGCATAAGGTTCCCCTGTGCATTATACTGTGGTGTGTATGTGACCGGACATGCAAGACTAGAAGCTACTTCCACCGCCTCGCCATCCCCCATTTGCATTACTTCATTTGCCAAAGCAGTCCAAGCTTCCCTCCTCTGTTTGGCCATCTCCCCTCATAGGTCACTGTGTGCCCCTGGGATAGGGTCTGACTCTTTGAGGGTGCTATGCTGCTGGCACTTTGGTACAGACACCGAGCTTTCTGGGGGGGGGGGGGGGGGGGGGCGGTGGAACCGGAGCTGGCTCGCTCGGGGGAAGCAGCGGAGGCAAAGCTGGCGGCGGAGGCGAAGCTGGCTTGCTCCCACCCCCACCATCCAACCCGCCTGAAGCTGGTGGCGGAGGCAAAGCTGGCTTGCTCTTACCTCCACCATCCAACTCGCCCTCCCCCCCTAGCAGGAAGGGCGCAGACGGTTCCACTGTGTCTATAAGAAAATCCTCCACACCACTTTGCTGGGGACTCTTAGGCATAAGTATCTTAGTTACAGAAGGTGCCAGGGGATCATCTTCACGACCATACCCTATATTCCTCTTATGAGCTTCTGTCGCCCTTTCTGCTGCCTTTCTCTCAGAGACATGCTGAAGCAACCTGTTATATACCACCCGCCATAGATTGCCTAATTTCTTTGCTGACTTATCATCGTCTAACACTGCATCCCACAGGATATCCCCAAACTTATTCCACTCTGCTAGCTCATGAACTGTATGTGGGTTAGCGAAAATTCCTTTAGCATGGCTGTAAGCCAGTAACCCTGGTAATTCCTTTTTTAAATCTATCCCCTTTACTCCTTGCCGTTGTAAATACGCAGCGAAAAGATCATATGCTGCTTGCCTATCCATACCTATTCGTCAACGCGCGCTGTTGCAGCTCTCCAGGCTTCCGGCAGCATGTACTGGCTCGATTCACCGTTGTGAACCTCGAGGGTGCTTCAAATTCCAGCACCGTCCCGCTGCAAGGACCCAAACCCAACTTCCTCGACCGTGGCGCGTTCCCCCCTTTTTTCTTTTAAACCGAGACAAGAGGGCAGACGTTCGGGGTCACCATTTGTCGATGGAAGGAGACCCAGACATCAATTAGATCATCACAGGTCCAATTTATTGATCGATACAGCGGGTTAAATACAGTTCATAATAAGCTTCATACATATTGCAAAAGCTGAGCTCAGGATTGGTTAGTTACATATCAACAACTACGCCTACTTCTGCATTCTTGTGGTTATTCTTTTGATACTTTCTGCATGTTTTCAGCAAGAATCTCTCTTCCCTATCCTCATGTTGCGGCAAGGGCATCATGTCCTTGCCTGTCATTGATCACTGACTCCTGACTTCCTTTCAAGCTTAACCAGCGGCATTATGTCAGCATGGCCTTTCTCAGCTAAACAACTGTTAACAAAACTCTCCACACATAGCCAATGATTCTTCTGAGCACAGGCTGGACGAGGCCCTGCTGGATCTCACCGAAGCACAGCCAAATGATGCAGTCATCACGCTCCTGCGTGTGGCCCCGTCCTGTGACAGGTATGGGGCCCACCTGCCCACAGGGCTCAGCCCTCCCCAGCCCATCACCCTGTACAGCCTGCCCCAGGTGTCTGAGCAACAGAGAGTTCCAGGGCCCTCTGGCTGCTTCCTTTCCCAGCCCTGCCATGTCAGCCCCTGAGCCTGCTGCCATGCTCCCTTTCCGCCTCTCAGGGCTCTGTCCCCACAGAGCTGGGCTGCCTGGCTGCTGCTGGCAGCGGGGCAGTGGGCACAGGCAGAAATGGCAGCCAGCTCAGCTGCCCCCGCTGCTGTGTCCCCTGAGACACAGCTCTAACCCCACAGAGCTGCCATGGCCATGTGGAAGACCATCATGGGCTCAGCCAGGACTGCGGAGCTGGCGCAGCTGATCCTCCTGGATGTGCTGGGGAGCTGGCCAGAGTACAGCACCTGCACCTCCGATGGGGATGAAACGGGTGTCTTTGCCCTGGCTGTGAGTCTCTGCAACTGGCCTTTGCAGGCCCCAAGGCTGCCTCTCGAGCAGCTCTCCATCCTCCTTCCCTCACTGCATCTCCCTGCCTCAGGCGCTGGCCTGAAACCTGGCCCAGGGGCAGCTTCAGGCCCACCAGGCCCCGTGCTCCCCCTGCCAAGGTCTCTCCTGGCCTCTCCCTGCCACGCTTGGGCCCTGCCACACGCACACCTTGGCACTGAGCGCTGTCTCGGGGGGCTTTGTCCTTTGCAGGCAACTGTGGTGATGTGGAAGATCCTCCAGGTGCCCTGTCTCCCACGGATATTGAATGTGTATTTCCCACGCCTATTTGTGTATCTGCTATTCCAAGTGTTCTTCAGCACTCTGGATATGCCAGAGGTGGTGGACACCTTCTGGAAGGGATGCCAGGAAGAGCACGGCCTTGCCACCAGCCCCAACAGGTGCTCCATGCCACTCCTCCTGTCCCTGCCACGTGGACTGTCAAGGAGCCAGTGCTGCCAGTGTGACCTGGGCTTTGCTGTGAACACAGGTTTGCAGTGCGCACCCTGAAGTCCCTGCTCTGCCTTCTCCGCTGCGAGGATGTGGTGGTGGCAGTGGAGCGCAGGTGTGACTGGGACACGCTGCTCTCTCTTGACACTCACCACTTTGCCGTGGCTCTGCTTGCCAGGTAAGACCCCCTTCTCCCCACTGCCTCTGACATTGCTGCTCTGTGCCCAGGTGCCCCACAAAGTGCCTGTGGTGGCCATGGGCCAGAGGGTCTTGTCACTAAAGGAATGGCCAAGCAGACGGGAAGAGGCTGGCAGAGGAGGGTGCCCATGAGCAACCAACTCCCAAATGGCCCACGTCCCCTTGCTGGAAGGGTGCTGGGGAAAGATGCGAACTGGATGAGTCACACCTGGGAGAGGTTTGCCTCACTGGCTCAGGGTCTTTTTTCCTTTTTCCCCTCTTCAGAGAAATTCGCCGCTTAGCCATCCACTTTTGTTCCGCGGTTGCATTCTACCTGCTCGCCCTGCTTGGCAAAGAGATGCCATACTGGGATTTCCCTGCCCTGGCATTCCTTGTGGAGGAGAGCCTGACGGCCAGCGATGCCTGGCTGAGCCGCCTCCCAGCCCTCTGCCCTCTCGCAGCCACAGCTGCCACGACAGTGCCCGTGCCCTGTGCTGCTGCCTGGGCCCGGCCCTGTGCGCTTCTGGGCTCCTGCCGGCTGGCTCCACTGTCACTGCCCTGTGCATTTCAGGTCCTCGAGTGCCTGGACTTGAGGGAATGCAGTGACAGTGTTCTGGAAATCCTGGCACAGAACCTGCAGAGCGAGCACATGGCTAGGCGTTACTTGGCACTCCGAGGCCTCGTATGGTTCCCAGACCAGGATGGTTCCCAGACCAGAGGTGGCACCAGTGCCAAGTTGGGCTGGTTTGATGATGCAAAGTGGCTCCTGCAATCTGCCATCCAGATGCAGGGCAGCTGATTTTAGTTTGAAGAGAAAAGGTCCGTGGATTTATTTTGGGGGCATATGGCTGGGAGTGGCAAGCTGGCTCCTTAAAAAGCTCGACACGCAGGATGGCTCCCAGACCCAAGGTGGCAGCAGTGCCAAGTCGCGCTGTTTTTGTAGTACCAAGTGCGTCCTGCAATTTGCCATCCAGAAGAGGGGCAGTTGAGTATTGTTTGCCAGAGAAAGGGCCGTGGGTTGTGTTTGGGGGCATATGGCTGAGAGTGGCCGGCTGGTCCCAGAAAATCCACGATAGGCAGGATGGTTCCCAGAGCCAAGGTGGCACCAGTGCCAAGTCGGGCTGGTTTGATAGTACAAAGTGGCTCCTGCAATCTGCCATCCAGAAGCGGGGAAGTTGAGTTTTGTTTGCCAGAAAAAGGTGCCGTGATTTCTGTTGGGGGCCTGTGGCTGGGAGTAGCCGGCTGGCTCCTGAAAATCCACGATACGCAAGATGGTTCCCAGAGCCAAGGTGGCACCAGTGCCAAGTCGGGCTGGTTTGATAGTACCAAGTGGCTCCTGCAATCTGCCATCCAGAAGCTGGGCAGCTGAGTTTTGTTTGCCAGAGATAAGGGCCCTGAGTTGTGTTTGGGGGCATAAGGCTGGGAGTGGCCAGCTGGCTCCTTAAAATGCACGATACGCAGGATGGTTCCCAGACCCAAGGTGGCAGCAGTGCCAAGTCGGGCTGGTTTGATAGTACCAAGTGGCTCCTGCAATCTGCCATCCAGAAGCGGGGAAGTTGAGTTTTGTTTGCCAGAGTAAAGGGCCGTGGTTTGTGTTTTGGGGCATATGGCTGAGAGTGGCCGGCTGGCCCCTGAAAATCCACGATAGGCAGGATGGTTCCCAGATCCAAGGTGGCACCAGTGCCAAGTCGGGCTGGTTTGATGGTGCAAAGTGGCTCCTGCAATCTGCCATCCAGACGCAGGGCAGCTGATTTTTGTTTGAAGAGAAAAGGTCCGTGGATTTTTTTGGGGGGAATATGGCTGGGAGTGGCAAGCTGGCTCCTTAAAAAGCTCGACACGCAGGATGGCTCCCAGACCCAAGGTGGCACCAGTGCCAAGTCGCGCTGTTTTTGTAGTACCAAGTGCGTCATACAATTTGCCATCCAGAAGAGGGGCAGTTGAGTATTGTTTGCCAGAGAAAGGGCCGTGGTTTGTGTTTGGGGGCATATGGCTGAGAGTGGCCGGCTGGTCCCAGAAAATCCACGATAGGCAGGATGGTTCCCAGACCAGAGGTGGCACCAGTGCCAAGTCGGGCTGGTTTGATGGTGCAAAGTGGCTCCTGCAATCTGCCATCCAGAAGCGGGGCAGCTTACTTTTGTTTGCCAGGGAAACGGGCCAAGGTTTGTGTCTGGGGGCCTATGCCTGGGAGTGCCTGGCTGGCTCCTGAAAAGCTACGATAGGCAGGATGGTGACCAGACCCATGGTGGCACCAGTGCCAAGTTGGGCTGGTTTGATAGTACCAAGTGGCTCCTGCAATCTTCCATCAAAAAGTTGGCAGGCGAGTTTTGTTTTCCAGGGAAAAGCGCCGTTGTTTGTGTTTGGGGATCTGTGGCTGGGAGTGGCCGGCTGGCTCCTTAGAATCCACGATACGCAGGATGGTTCCCAGACCAGCGGTGGCACCAGTGCCAAGTCGGGCTGGTTTGATAGTACCAAGTGGCTCCTGCAATCTGCCATCCAGAAGCGGGGCAGCTGAGTTTTGTTTGCCAGAGAAAAGGGCCGTGGTTTGTGTTTGGGGGCACATGGCTGAGAGTGGCCGGATGGCAACTGAAAAGCTACGATAGGCAGGATGGTTCCCAGTGCCAAGGTGGAACCAGTGCCAAGTCGGGCTGGTTTGATAGTACTAAAGAGCTCCTGCAATCTGCCATCCAGAAGCGGGGCAGCTTACTTTTGTTTGCCAGGGAAACGGGCCGAGGTTTGTGTCTGGGGGCCTGTGGCTGTTAGTGACTGGCTGGCTCCTGAAAAGCTACGATAGGCAGGATGGTGACCAGACCCATGGTGGCACCAGTACCAAGTTGGGCTGGTTTGATAGTACCAAGTGGCTCCTGCAATCTTCCATCAAAAAGTTTGCAGGCGAGTTTTGTTTTCCAGGGAAAAGCGCCGTTGTTTGTGTTTGGGGGCCTATGGTTGGGAGTGGCGCGCTGGCTCCTTAGAATCCACGATACGCAGGATGGTTCCCAGACCCAAGGTGGCACCAGTGCCAAGTCGGGCTGGTTTGATAGTACCAAGTGGCTCCTGCAATCTGCCATCCAGAAGCTGGGCACCTGAGTTTTTTGTGCCAGAGACAGGGCCGTGGGTTGTGTTTGGGGGCATATGGCTGGGAGTGGCCAGCTGGCTCCTTAAAATGCACGATACGCAGGATGGTTCCCAGACCCAAGGTGGCACCAGTGCGAAGTTGGGCTGGTTTGATAGTACCAAGTGGCTCCTGCAATCTGCCATCCAGAAGCGGGGCAGCTTAATTTTGCTTGCCAGCGAAACGGGCCGAGGTTTGTGTCTTGGGGCCTATGGCTGGGAGTGACCGGCTGGCTCCTGAAAAGCTACGATAGGCAGGATGGTGACCAGACCCATGGTGCCACCAGTGCCAAGTTGGGCTGGTTTGATAGTACCAAGTGGCTCCTGCAATCTTCCATCAAAAAGTTGGCAGGCGAGTTTTGTTTTCCAGGGAAAAGCACCGTTGTTTGTGTTTGGGGGCCTGTGGCTGGGAGTGGCCGGCTGGCTCCTTAGAATCCAAGATACGCAGGATTGTTCCCAGACCCAAGGTGGCACCAGTGCCAAGTCGGGCTGGTTTGATGATGCAAAGTGGCTCCTGCAATCTGCCATCCAGAAGCGGGGCAGTTAAGTTTTGTTTGCCAGAAAAAGGTGCCATTATTTGTGTTGGGGGCCTGTGGCTGGGAGTAGCCGGCTGGCTCCTTAGAATCCACGATACGCAGGATGGTTCCCAGACCAGAGGTGGCACCAGTGTCAAGTCGGGCTGGTTTGATAGTACCAAGTGGCTCCTGCAATCTGCCATCCAGAAGCTGGGCACCTGAGTTTTGTTTGCCAGAGATAAGGGCCCTGGGTTGTGTTTGGGCGCCTGTGGCTGGGAGTGGCCAGCTGGCTCCTTAAAATGCACGATACGCAGGATGGTTCCCAGAGCCATGGTGGCACCAGTGCCAAGTCGGGCTGGTTTGATATTATCAAGTGGCTCCTGCAATCTGCCATCCAGAAGCGGGGAAGTTGAGTTTTTTTTGCCATAGTAAAGGGCCGTGGTTTTTTTTTGGGGGCCTATGGCTGAGAGTGGCCGGCTGGCCCCTGAAAATCCACGATAGGCAGGATGGTTCCCAGATCCAAGGTGGCACCAGTGCCAAGTCGGGCTGGTTTGATGGTGCAAAGTGGCTCCTGCAATCTGCCATCCAGACGCAGGGGAGCTGATTTTAGTTTGAAGAGAAAAGGTCCGTGGATTTTTTTTGGTGGCTTATGGCTGGGAGTGGCAAGCTGGCTCCTTAAAAAGCTCGACACGCAGGATGGCTCCCAGACCCAAGGTGGCACCAGTGCCAAGTCGCGCTGTTTTTGTAGTACCAAGTGCGTCATGCAATTTGCCATCCAGAAGAGGGGCAGTTGAGTATTGTTTGCCAGAGAAAAGGGCTGTGGTTTGTGTTTGGGGGCATATGGCTGAGAGTGGCCGGCTGGTCCCAGAAAATCCACGATAGGCAGGATGGTTCCCAGAGCAAAGGTGGCACCAGTGCCAAGTCGGGCTTGTTTGATAGTACTAAAGAGCTCCTGCAATCTGCCATCCAGAAGCGGGGCAGCTTACTTTTGTTTGCCAGGGAAACGGGCCAAGGTTTGTGTCTGGGGGCCTATGGCTGGGAGTGCCTGGCTGACTCCTGAAAAGCTACGATAGGCAGGATGGTGACCAGACCCATGCTGGCACCAGTGCCAAGTTGGGCTGGTTTGATAGTACCAAGTGGCTCCTGCAATCTGCCATCAAAAAGTTGGCAGGCGAGTTTTGTTTTCCAGGGAAAAGCGCCGTTGTTTGTGTTTGGGGGTCTGTGGCTGGGAGTGGCCGGCTGGCTCCTTAGAATCCACGATACGCAGCATGGTTCCCAGACCCAAGGTGGCACCAGTGCCAAGTCGGGCTGGTTTGATAGTACCAAGTGGCTCCTGCAATCTGCCATCCAGAAGCAGGGCAGCTGAGTTTTTTTTGCCAGAGGAAATGGCCGTGGTTTGAGTTTGGGGGCATATGGCTGGGAGTGGCCGGCTGGCTCCTGAAAATCCAAGATAGGCAGGATGGTTCCCAGTGCCAAGGTGGAATCAGTGCCAAGTCGGGCTGGTTTGATAGTACCAAGTGGCTCCTGCAATCTGCCATCTAAAAGTTGGCAGGCGAGATTTGTTTTCCAGGGAAAAGCGCCGTTGTTTTTGTATGGTGGCCTGTAGCTGGGAGTGGCCGTCTGGCTCCTTAGAGTCCACGATACGCAGGATGGTTCCCAGACCAGAGGTGGCACCAGTGCCAAGTCGGGCTGGTTTGATGATGCAAAGTGGCTCCTGAAATCTGTCATCCAGAAGCTGGGCAGCTCAGTTTTGTTTGCCAGAGATAAGGGCCCTGGGTTGTGTTTGGGGGCATATGGCTGGGAGTGGCAAGCTGGCTCCTTAAAAAGCTCGACACGCAGGATGGCTCCCAGACCCAAGGTGGCAGCAGTGCCAAGTCGCGCTGTTTTTGTAGTACCAAGTGCGTCATGCAATTTGCCATCCAGAAGCGGGGCAGCTTACTTTTGTTTGCCAGGGAAACAGGCCAAGGTTTGTGTCTGGGGGCCTATGGCTGGGAGTGCCTGGCTGGCTCCTGAAAAGGTACGATAGGCAGGATGGTGACCAGACCCATGGTGGCACCAGTGCCAAGTTGGGCTGGTTTGATAGTACCAAGTGGCTCCTGCAATCTGCCATCAAAAAGTTGGCAGGCGAGTTTTGTTTTCCAGGGAAAAGCGCCGTTGTTTGTGTTTGGGGGCCTGTGGCTGGGAGTGGCGCGCTGGCTCCTTAGAATCCACTATACGCAGGATGGTTCCCAGACCAGCGGTGGCACCAGTGCCAAGTCGGGCTGGTTTGATAGTACCAAGTGGCTCCTGCAATCTGCCATCCAGAAGCGGGGCAGTTGAGTTTTGTTTGCCAGAGTAAAGGGCCGTGGTTTTTCTTTGGGGGCCTATGACTGAGATTGGCCGGCTGGCCCCTGAAAATCCACGAGAGGCAGGATGGTTCCCAGATCCAAGGTGGCACCAGTGCCAAGTCGGGCTGCTTTGATGGTGCAAAGTGGCTCCTGCAATCTGCCATCCAGACGCAGGGCAGCTGATTTTTGTTTGAAGAGAAAAGGTCCGTGGATTTTTTTGGGGGGAATATGGCTGGGAGTGGCAAGCTGGCTCCTTAAAAAGCTCGACACGCAGGATGGCTCCCAGACCCAAGGTGGCACCAGTGCCAAGTCGCGCTGTTTTTGTAGTACCAAGTGCGTCATGCAATTTGCCATCCAGAAGAGGGGCAGTTGAGTATTGTTTGCCAGAGAAAAGGGCTGTGGTTTGTGTTTGGGGGCATATGGCTGAGAGTGGCCGGCTGGTCCCAGAAAATCCACGATCTGCAGGATGGTTCCCAGAGCCAAGGTGGCACCAGTGACAAGTCGGGCTGGTTTGATAGTACTAAAGAGCTCCTGCAATCTGCCATCCAGAAGCGGGGCAGCTTACTTTTGTTTGCCAGGGAAACGGGCCAAGGTTTGTGTCTGGGGACCTGTGGCTATTAGTGACCTGCTGGCTCCTGAAAAGCTACGATAGGCAGGATGGTGACCAGACCCATGGTGGCACCAGTGCCAAGTTGGGCTGGTTTGATATTACCAAGTGGCTCCTGCAATCTTCCATCAAAAAGTTTGCAGGCGAGTTTTGTTTTCCAGGGAAAAGCTCCGTTGTTTGTGTTTGGGGGACTATGGCTGGGAGTGGCGCGCTGGCTCCTTAGAATCCACGATACGCAGGATGGTTCCCAGACCCAAGGTGGCACCAGTGCCAAGTCGGGCTGGTTTGATAGTACCAAGTGGCTCCTGCAATCTGCCATCCAGAAGCTGGGCACCTGAGTTTTGTTTGCCAGAGACAGGGCCGTGGGTTGTGTTTGGGGGCATATGGCAGGGAGTGGCCAGCTGGCTCCTTAAAATGCACGATACGCATGATGGTTTCCTGACCCAAGGTGGAACCAGTGCCAAGTTGGGCTGGTTTGATAGTACCAAGTGGCTCCTGCAATCTGCCATCCAGAAGCGGGGCAGCTTAATTTTGCTTGCCAGCGAAACGGGCCGAGGTTTGTGTCTGGGGGCCTATGGCTGGGAGTGACCGGCTGGCTCCTGAAAAGCTACGATAGGCAGGATGGTGACCAGACCCATGGTGGCACCAGTGCCAAGTTGGGCTGGTTTTATAGTACCAAGTGGCTCCTGCAATCTTCCATCAAAAAGTTGGCAGGCGAGTTTTGTTTTCCAGGGAAAAGCGCCGTTGTTTGTGTTTGGTGGCCTGTGGCTGGGAGTGGCCAGCTGGCTCCTTAGAATCCACGATACGCAGCATGGTTCCCTGTCCCAAGGTGGCACCAGTGCCAAGTCGGGCTGGTTTGATAGTACCAAGTGGCTCCTGCAATCTGCCATCCAGAAGCAGGGCAGCTGAATTTTTTTTTGCCAGAGGAAATGGCCGTGGTTTGTGTTTGGGGGCATTTGGCTGGGAGTGGCCGGCTGGCTCCTGAAAATCCAAGATAGGCCGGATGGTTCCCAGTGCCAAGGTGGAACCAGTGCCAAGTCGGGCTGGTTTGATAGTACCAAGTGGCTCCTGCAATCTGCCATCAAAAAGTTGGCAGGCGAGTTTTGTTTTCCAGGGAAAAGCGCCGTTGTTTGTGTTTGGGGGCCTTTGACTGGGAGTGGCCGGCTGGCTCCTTAGAATCCACGATACGCAGGATTGTTCCCAGACCCAAGGTGGCACCAGTGCCAAGTCGGGCTGGTTTGATGGTGCTAAGTGGCTCCTGCAATCTGCCATCCAGATGCGGGGCAGTTAAGTTTTGTTTGCCAGAAAAAGGTGCCGTTATTTGTGTTGGGGGCCTGTGGCTGGGAGTAGCCGGCTGGCTCCTTAGAATCCACGATACGCAGGATGGTTCCCAGACCAGAGGTGGCACCAGTGCCAAGTCGGGCTGGTTTGATAGTACAAAGTGGCTCCTGCAATCTGACATCCAGAAGCTGGGAAGCTGAGTTTTGTTTGCCAGAGATAAGGTCCGTGGATTTTTTTTGGTGGCATATGGCTGGGAGTGGCAAGCTGGCTCCTTAAAAAGCTCGACACGCAGGATGGCTCCCAGACCCAAGGTGGCAGCAGTGCCAAGTCGCGCTGTTTTTGTAGTACCAAGTGCGTCATGCAATTTGCCATCCAGAAGAGGGGCAGTTGAGTATTGTTTGCCAGAGAAAAGGGCTGTGGTTTTTGTTGGGGGCCTGTGGCTGAGAGTGGCCGGCTGGTCCCAGAAAAATCACGATAGGCAGGATGGTTCCCAGAGCCAAGGTGGAACCAGTGCCAAGTCGGGCTGGTTTGATGGTGCAAAGTGGGTCCTGCAATCTGCCATCCAGAAGCGGGGCAGCTTACTTTTGTTTGCCAGGGAAACGGGCCAAGGTTTGTGTCTGGGGGCCTATGGCTGGGAGTGCCTGGCTGGCTCCTGAAAAGCTACGATAGGCAGGATGGTGACCAGACCCATGGTGGCACCTGTGCCAAGTTGGGCTGGTTTGATAGTACCAAGTGGCTCCTGCAATCTTCCATCAAATAGTTGGCGGGCGAGTTTTGTTTTCCAGGGAAAAGCGCCCTTGTTTGTGTTTGGGGGTCTGTGGCTGGGAGTGGCCGGCTGGCTCCTTAGAACCCACGATATGCAGGATGGTTCCCAGACCAGAGGTGGCACCAGTGCCAAGTCGGGCTGGTTTGATGATGCAAAGTAGCTTTTGCAATCTGCCATCCAGGTGCGGGGCAGTTAAGTTTTCTTTGCCAGAAAAAGGTGCCGTGATTTCTTTTGGGAGCCTGTGGCTGGGAGTAGCCGGCTGGCTCCTGAAAATCCACGATACGCAGGATGGTTCCCAGAGCCAAGGTGGCACCAGTGCCAAGTCGGGCTGGTTTGATAGTACCAAGTGGCTCCTGCAATCTGCCATCCAGAAGCTGGGCAGCTGAGTTTTGTTTGCCAGAGTTAAGGGCCCTGGGTTGTGTTTGGGGGCATAAGGCTGGGAGTGGCCAGCTGGCTCCTTAAAATGCACGATACGCAGGATGGTTCCCAGAGCCATGGTGGAACCAGTGCCAAGTTGGGCTGGTTTGATAGTACCAAGTGGCTCCTGCAATCTGCCATCCAGAAGCGGGGCAGTTGAGTTTTATTTGCCCGAGTAAAGGGCCGTGGTTTTTGTTTGGGTGCCTATGGCCGAGAGTGGCCGGCTGGCCCCTGAAAATCCACGAGAGGCAGGATGGTTCCCAGATCCAAGGTGGCACCAGTGCCAAGTCGGGCTGCTTTGATGGTGCAAAGTGGCTCCTGCAATCTGCCATCCAGATGCAGGTCAGCTGATTTTAGTTTGAAGACAAAAGGTCCGTGGATTTTTTTTGGGGGCATATGGCTGGGAGTGGCAAGCTGGCTCCTTAAAAAGCTCGACACGCAGGATGGCTCCCAGACCCAAGATGGCAGCAGTGCCAAGTCGCGCTGTTTTTGTAGTACCAAGTGCGTCATGCAATTTGCCATCCATAAGAGGGGCAGTTGAGTCTTGTTTGCCAGAGAAAAGGGTCATGGTTTGTCTTTTGGGGCATATGGCTGAGAGTGGCCTGCTGGCCCCTGAAAATCCACGATAGGCAGGATGGTTCCCAGTGCCAAGTCGGGCTTGTTTGATGGTGCAAAGTGGCTCCTGCAATCTGCCATCCAGAAGCGGGGCAACTGAGTTATGTTTGCCGGGGAAATGGGCGGTGGTTTGTGTTTGGGGGCCTGTGCCTGGGAGTAGTTGGCTGGCTCCTTAGAATCCACGATACGCGGAATGGTTCCCAGAGCCAAGGTGGCACCAGTGCAAAGTCGGGCTGGTTTGATGGTGCAAAGTGTCTCCTGCAATCTGCCATCCAGAAGCGGGGTAGCTTACTTTTGTTTGCCAGGGAAACGGTCCGAGGTTTGTGTCTGGGGTCCTATGGCTGGGAGTGACCGGCTGGTTCCTGAAAAGCTACGATAGGCAGGATGGTGACCAGACCCATTGTGGCTCCAGTGCCAAGTCGGGCTGGTTTGATGGTGTAAAGTGGCTCCTGCAATCTGCCATCCAGAAGCGGGGCACCTGAGTTTTGATTGCCAGGGAAATGGGCGGTGGTTTCTGTTTGGGGGCCTATGGCTGGTAGTCGCCGCCTGGCTCCTTAGAGTCCACGATACGCAGGATGGTTCCCAGACCCAAGGTGGCACCAGTGCCAAGTCGGGCTGTTTTTGTAGTACCAAGTGCGTCCTGCATTTTGCCATCCAGAAGAGGGGCAGTTGAGTCTTGCTTGCCAGAGAAAAGGACTGTGGTTTTTGTTTGGGGGCATATCGCTGAGAGTGGCCGCCTGGTCCCTGTAAATCCTCGATAGGCAGGATGGTTCCCAGAGCAAAGGTGGCACCAGTGCCAAGTCGGGCTGGTTTGATGGTACCAAGTGGCTCCTGCAATCTGCCATCCAGAAGCGGGGCAGCTTAGATTTGTTTGCCAGGGAAACGGGCCAAAGTTTGTGTATGGGGGCCTATGGCTGGGAGTGACCGGCTGGCTCCTGAAAAGCTACGATAGGCAGGATGGTTACCAGACCCATGGTGGAACCAGTGCCAAGTTGGGCTGGTTTGATAGTACCAAGTGGCTCCTGCAATCTGTCATCAAAATGTTGGCAGGCGAGTTTTGTTTTCCAGGGAAAAGCGCCGTTGTTTGTGTTTGGGGGCCTGTGGCTGGGAGTGACCGGGTGGCTCCTTAGAATCCACGATACGCAGGATGGTTCCTAGACCCAAGGTGGCACCAGTGCAAAGTCGGGCTGGTTTGATGGTGCAACGTGGCTCCTGCAATCTGCCATCCAGAAGTGGGGTAGCTTACTTTTGTTTGCCAGGGAAACGGGCCGAGGTTTGTGTCTGGGGGCCTATGGCTGGGAGTGGCCGGCTGTCTCCTTAGAATCCACGATACACAGGATGGTGACCAGACCCATGGTGGCACCAGTGCCAAGTCGGGCTGGTTTGATACTACCAAGTGGCTCCTGCAATCTGCCATCCAGAAGCAGGGCAGCTGAGTTTTTTTTGCCAGAGGAAATGGCCGTGGGTTGGGTTTGTGGGCATATGGCTGAGAGTGGCCGGCTGGCCCCTAAAAATCCAAGATAGGCAGGATGGTTCCCAGACCCAAGGTGGCACCAGTGCCAAGTCGGGCTGGTTTGATAGTACCAAGTGGCTCCTGCAATCTGCCATCATAAAGTTGGCAGACGAGTTTTGTTTTCCAGGGAAAAGCGCCGTTGTTTGTGTTTGGGGGCCTGTAGCTGGAAGTGGCGGGCTGGCTCCTTAGAATCCACGATACGCAGGATGATTCCCAGACCAGAGGTGGCACCAGTGCCAAGTCGGGCTGGTTTGATGGTGCAAAGTGGCTCCTGCAATCTGCCATCCAGGTGCGGGGCAACTGAGTTTTTCTTGCCAGGGAAATGGGCGGTGGTTTGTGTTTGGGGGCCTATGGTGGGAGTGGCCGGCTGGCTCCTTAGAGTCCACGATATGCAGGATGGTTCCCAGACCAGAGGTGGCAGCCGTGCCAAGACGGGCTGATTTGATAGTACCAAGTGGCTCTTGCAATCTGCCATCCAGAAGCGGGGCAGCTTACTTTGGTTTCCAGGGAAACCGTCCGAGGTTTTTGTCTGGGGGCCTATGGCTGGGAGTGACCGGCTGGCTCCTGAAAAGCTACGATAGGCAGGATGTTTTCCAGACCCATGGTGGCACCAGTGCCAAGTTGGGCTGGTTTGATAGTACCAAGTGGCTCCTGCAATCTGCCATCCAGAAGTGGGGTAGCATACTTTTGTTTGCCAGCGAGACGGGTCGAGGTTTGTGTCTGGGGGACTATGGCTGGGAGTGACCGGCTGGCACATGAAAAGCTACGATAGGCAGGATGCTTACCAGACCCATGGTGGCACCAGTGCCAAGTTGGGCTGGTTTGATAGTACCAAGTGGCTCCTGCAATCTTCCATCAAAAAGTTGGCTGGCGAGTTTTGTTTTCCAGGGAAAAGCGCCGTTGTTTGTGTTTGGGGGCCTGTGGCTGGGAGTGGCCGGCTGGCTCCTTAGAATCCACCATACGCAGGATGGTTCCCAGACCAGAGGTGGCACCAGTGCCAAGTCGGGCTGGTTTGATGGTGCAACGTGGCTCCTGCAATCTGCCATCCAGAAGCGGGGTAGCTTACTTTTGTTTGCCAGGGAAACGGGCCGAGGTTTGTGTCTGGGGGACTATGGCTGGGAGTGACCGGCTGGCACATGAAAAGCTACGATAGGCAGGATGCTTACCAGACCCATGGTGGCACCAGTGCCAAGTTGGGCTGGTTTGATACTACCAAGTGGCTCCTGCAATCTGCCATCAAAAAGTTGGCAGGCAAGTTTTGTTTTCCAGGGAAAAGCGCCGTTGTTTGTGTTTGGGGGCCTGTGGCTTGGAGTGGCCCGCTGGCTCCTTAGAATCCACGATACGCAGGATGGTTCCCAGACCCGAGGTGGCACCAGTGCCAAGTCGGGCTGGTTTGATGGTGAAAAGTGGCTCCTGCAATCTGCCATCCAGAAGCGGGGTAGCTTAATTTTGTTTGCCAAGGAACAGGGCCGTGGTTTGTGTCTGGGGGCCTATTGCTGGGAGTGACCGGCTGGCTCCTGAAAAGCTACGATAGGCAGGAGGGTGACAAGACCCATGGTGGCACCAGTGCCAAGTTGGGCTGGTTTGATAGTACCAAGTGGCTCCTGCAATCTGCCATCAAAAATTTGGCAGGCGAGTTTTGTTTTCCAGGGAAAGGCACCGTTGTTTGTGTTTGGGCGCCTGTGGCTGGGTGTGGCCGGCTGGCTCCTGAAAATCCACGATACGCAGGATGGTTCCCAGACCAAGGTGGCACCAGTGCCAAGTCGGGCTGGTTTGATAGTTGCAAGAACGTCCTGCAAACTGCCATCAAGAAGCGGGGCAGCTTAATTTTGTTTGCCAGGGAAACGGGCCTAGGTTTGTGTCTGGGGGCCTATGGCTGGGAGTGACTGGCTGGCTCCTGAAAGCTACGATAGGCAGGATGGTGACCAGACCCATGGTGGCACCAGTGCCATGTTGGGCAGGTTTGATAGTACCAAGTGTCTCCTGCAATCTTCCATCAAAATTTGGCAGGCGAGTTTTATTTTCCAGGGAAAAGCGCCGTTCTTTGTGTTTGGGGGCCTGTGGCTGGGAGTGGCCGGCTGGCTCCTTAGAATCCACGATACGCAGGATGGTTCCCCGAGCCAAGGTGGCACCAGTGCCAAGTCGGGCTGGTTTGATAGTACCAAGTGGCTCCTGCAATCTGCCATCCAGAAGCGGGGCAGCTAAGTTTTGTTTGCCATAAAAAAGGGCCGTGGTTTTTGTTGGGGGCCTTTGACTGGGAGTGACCGGCTGGCTCCTTAGAATCCACGATACGCAGGATGGTTCCCAGACCCAAGGTGGCACCAGTGCCAAGTCGGGCTGGTTTGATAGTACCAAGTGGCTCCTGCAATCTGCCATCCAGAAGCGGGGAAGCTTACTTTTGTTTACCAGAAAAAAAAGCCGTGGTTTTTTTTGGGGGCCTATGGCTGGGAGTGACCGGCTGGCCCCTGAAAATCCACGATCGGCAGGATGGTTCCCAGTGCCAAGTCGGGCTGGTTTGATGGTGCAAAGTGGCTCCTGCAATCTGCCATCCAGAAGCGGGGCAACTGAGTTTTGTTTGCCAGGGCAATGGGCGATGGTTTGTGTTTGGCGGCCTGTGGCTGGGAGTGGCCGGGGGGCTCCTGAGAATCTACGATTCGCAGGATGGTTCCCAGAGCCAAGGTTGCACCAGTGCCAAGTCGGGCTGGTTTGATGGTGCAAAGTGGCTCCTGCAATCTGCCATCCAGAAGCGGGGCAGCTTAATTTTGTTTTCCAGGGAAACGGGCCTAGGTTTGTGTCTGGGGGCCTATGGCTGGGAGTGACCGGCTGGCTCCTGAAAGCTACGATAGGCAGGATGGTGACCAGACCCATGGTGGCACCAGTGCCAAGTCGGGCTGGTTGGATAGTACCAAGTGTCTCCTGCAATCTTCCATCAAAATTTGGCAGGCGAGTTTTGTTTTCCAGGGAAAAGCGCCGTTGTTTGTGTTTGGGGGCCTGTGGCTGGGAGTGGCCGGCTGGCTCCTTAGAATCCACGATACGCAGGATGGTTCCCCGAGCCAAGGTGGCACCAGTGCCAAGGCGGGCTGGTTTGATAGTACCAAGTGGCTCCTGCAATCTGCCATCCAGAAGCGGGGCAGCTAAGTTTTGTTTGCCATAAAAACGGGCCGTGGTATTTGTTGGGGGCCTTTGACTGGGAGTGACCGGCTGGCTCCTTAGAATCCACGATACGCAGCATGGTTCCCAGACCAGATGTGGCACCAGTGCCAAGTCGGGCTGGTTTGATGATGCAAAGTAGCTCCTGCAATCTGCCATCCAGAAGCGGGGCAGTTAAGTTTTCTTTGCCAGAAAAAGGTGCCGTGATTTCTGTTGGGGGCCTGTGGCTTGGAGTAGCCGGCTGGCTCCTGAAAATCCACGATACGCAGGATGGTTCCCAGACCCAAGGTGGCACCAGTGCCAAGTCGGGCTGGTTTGATACTACCAAGTGGCTCCTGCAATCTGCCATCCAGAAGCTGGGCAGCTGAGTTTTGTTTGCCAGAGTTAAGGGCCCTGGGTTTTGTTTGAGGACATAAGGCTGGGAGTGGCCAGCTGGCTCCTTAAAATGCACGATACGCAGGATGGTTCCCAGAGCCATGGTGGAACCAGTGCCAAGTTGGGCTGGTTTGATAGTACCAAGTGGCTCCTGCAATCTGCCATCCAGAAGCGGGGCAGCTGAGTTTTGTTGTCCAGAGTAAAGGGCCGTGGTTTTTGTTTGGGGGCCTATGGCTGTGAGTGGCCGGCTGGCCCCTGAAAATCCACGAGAGGCAGGATGGTTCCCAGATCCAAGGTGGCACCAGTGCCAAGTCGGGCTGCTTTGATGGTGCAAAGTGGCTCCTGCAATCTGCCATCCAGACGCAGGTCAGCTGATTTTAGTTTGAAGAGAAAAGGTCCGTGGATTTTTTTTGGGGGCATATGGCTGGGAGTGGCAAGCTGGCTCCTTAAAAAGCTCGACACGCAGGATGGCTCCCAGACCCAAGGTGGCAGCAGTGCCAAGTCACGCTGTTTTTGTAGTACCAAGTGCGTCATGCAATTTGCCATCCATAAGAGGGGCAGTTGAGTCTTGTTTGCCAGAGAAAAGGGCTGTGGTTTTTTGTTTAGGGGCATATGGCTGAGAGTGGCCGGCTGGTCCCGGAAAATCCACGATAGGCAGGATCGTTCCCAGAGCCAAGGTGGCACCAGTGCCAAGTTGGGCTGGTTTGATGGTGCAAAGTGGGTCCTGCTATCTGCCATCCAGAAGCGGGGCAGCTTGCTTTTGTTTGCCAGGGAAACGGGCCAAGGTTTGTGTCTGGGGGCCTATGGCTGGGAGTGACCGGCTGGCTCCTGAAAAGCTACGATAGGCAGGATGGTGACCAGACCCATGGTGGCACCAGTGCCAAGTTGAGCTGGTTTGATAGTAACAAGTGGCTCCTGCAATCTGCCATCAAAAATCTGGCAGGCGACTTTCGTTTTCCAGGGAAAAGCGCCGTTGTTTGTGTTTGGGGGCCTGGGGCTTGGAGTGGCCGGCTGGCTCCGGAAAATGCACGATACGCAGGATGGTTCCCTGTCCCAAGGTGGCACCAGTGCCAAGTTGGGCTGGTTTGATAGTAGCAAGTGGCTCCTGCAATCTGCCATCCAGAACCGGGGCAACTGAGTTTTGTTTGCCAGGGCAATGGGCGATGGTTTGTGTTTGGCGGCCTGTGGCTGGGAGTGGCCGGGGGGCTCCTGAGAATCTACGATTCGCAGGATGGTTCCCAGAGCCAAGGTTGCACCAGTGCCAAGTCGGGCTGGTTTGATGGTGCAAAGTGGCTCCTGCAATCTGCCATCCAGAAGCGGGGCAGCTTAATTTTGTTTTCCAGGGAAACGGGCCTAGGTTTGTGTCTGGGGGCCTATGGCTGGGAGTGACCGGCTGGCTCCTGAAAGCTACGATAGGCAGGATGGTGACCAGACCCATGGTGGCACCAGTGCCAAGTCGGGCTGGTTGGATAGTACCAAGTGTCTCCTGCAATCTTCCATCAAAATTTGGCAGGCGAGTTTTGTTTTCCAGGGAAAAGCGCCGTTGTTTGTGTTTGGGGGCCTGTGGCTGGGAGTGGCCGGCTGGCTCCTTAGAATCCACGATACGCAGGATGGTTCCCCGAGCCAAGGTGGCACCAGTGCCAAGTCGGGCTGGTTTGATAGTACCAAGTGGCTCCTGCAATCTGCCATCCAGAAGCGGGGCAGCTAAGTTTTGTTTGCCATAAAAACGGGCCGTGGTATTTGTTGGGGGCCTTTGACTGGGAGTGACCGGCTGGCTCCTTAGAATCCACGATACGCAGCATGGTTCCCAGACCAGATGTGGCACCAGTGCCAAGTCGGGCTGGTTTGATGATGCAAAGTAGCTCCTGCAATCTGCCATCCAGAAGCGGGGCAGTTAAGTTTTCTTTGCCAGAAAAAGGTGCCGTGATTTCTGTTGGGGGCCTGTGGCTTGGAGTAGCCGGCTGGCTCCTGAAAATCCACGATACGCAGGATGGTTCCCAGAGCCAAGGTGGCACCAGTGCCAAGTCGGGCTGGTTTGATACTACCAAGTGGCTCCTGCAATCTGCCATCCAGAAGCTGGGCAGCTGAGTTTTGTTTGCCAGAGTTAAGGGCCCTGGGTTTTGTTTGGGGACATAAGGCTGGGAGTGGCCAGCTGGCTCCTTAAAATGCACGATACGCAGGATGGTTCCCAGAGCCATGGTGGAACCAGTGCCAAGTTGGGCTGGTTTGATAGTACCAAGTGGCTCCTGCAATCTGCCATCCAGAAGCGGGGCAGCTGAGTTTTGTTGTCCAGAGTAAAGGGCCGTGGTTTTTGTTTGGGGGCCTATGGCTGTGAGTGGCCGGCTGGCCCCTGAAAATCCACGAGAGGCAGGATGGTTCCCAGATCCAAGGTGGCACCAGTGCCAAGTCGGGCTGCTTTGATGGTGCAAAGTGGCTCCTGCAATCTGCCATCCAGACGCAGGTCAGCTGATTTTAGTTTGAAGAGAAAAGGTCCGTGGATTTTTTTTGGGGGCATATGGCTGGGAGTGGCAAGCTGGCTCCTTAAAAAGCTCGACACGCAGGATGGCTCCCAGACCCAAGGTGGCAGCAGTGCCAAGTCACGCTGTTTTTGTAGTACCAAGTGCGTCATGCAATTTGCCATCCATAAGAGGGGCAGTTGAGTCTTGTTTGCCAGAGAAAAGGGCTGTGGTTTTTTGTTTAGGGGCATATGGCTGAGAGTGGCCGGCTGGTCCCGGAAAATCCACGATAGGCAGGATCGTTCCCAGAGCCAAGGTGGCACCAGTGCCAAGTTGGGCTGGTTTGATGGTGCAAAGTGGGTCCTGCTATCTGCCATCCAGAAGCGGGGCAGCTTGCTTTTGTTTGCCAGGGAAACGGGCCAAGGTTTGTGTCTGGGGGCCTATGGCTGGGAGTGACCGGCTGGCTCCTGAAAAGCTACGATAGGCAGGATGGTGACCAGACCCATGGTGGCACCAGTGCCAAGTTGGGCTGGTTTGACAGTACCAAGTGGCTCCTGCAATCTGCCATCAAATGTTGGCAGGTGAGTTTTGTTTTCCAGGGAAAAGCGCCGTTGTTTGTGTTTGGGGCCCTATGGCTGGGAGTGGCGCGCTGGCTCCTTAGAATCCACGATACGCAGGATGGTTCCCAGACCCAAGGTGGCACCAGTGCCAAGTCGGGCTGGTTTGATAGTACCAAGTGGCTCCTGCAATCTGCCATACAGAAGCGGGGTAGTTGACTTTTATTTGCCAGAGTAAAGGGCCGTGGTTTTTGTTTGGGGACCTATGGCTGAGAGTGGCCGGCTGGCCCCTGAAAATCCACGAGAGGCAGGATGGTTCCCAGATCCAAGGTGGCACCAGTGCCAAGTTGGGCTGGTTTGATGGTGCAAAGTGGCTCCTGCAATCTGCCATCCAGACGCAGGTCAGCTGATTTTAGTTTGAAGAGAAAAGGTCCGTGGATTTTTTTTGGGGGCATATGGCTGGGAGTGGCAAGCTGTATCCTTAAAAAGTTTGACACGCAGGATGGCTCCCAGACCCAAGGTGGCACCAGTGCCAAGTCGCGCTGTTTTTGTAGTACCAAGTGTGTCCTGCAATTTGCCATCCAGAAGAGGGGCAGTTGAGTTTTGTTTACCAGAAAAAAGGGTCATGGTTTGTCTTTTGGGGCATATGGCTGAGAGTGGCCGGCTGGCCCCTGAAAATCCACGATAGGCAGGATGGTTCCCAGTGCCAAGTCGGGCTTGTTTGATGGTGCAAAGTGGCTCCTGCAATCTGCCATCCAGAAGCGGGGCAACTGAGTTATGTTTGCCGGGGAAATGGGCGGTGGTTTGTGTTTGGGGGCCTGTGCCGGGGTGTAGTCGGCTGGCTCCTTAGAATCCACGATACGCGGAATGGTTCCCAGAGCCAAGGTGGCACCAGTGCAAAGTCGGGCTGGTTTGATGGTGCAAAGTGGCTCCTGCAATCTGCCATCCAGAAGCGGGGTAGCTTACTTTTGTTTGCCAGGGAAACGGTCCGAGGTTTGTGTCTGGGTTCCTATGGCTGGGAGTGACTGGCTGGTTCCTGAAAAGCTATGATAGGAAGGATGGTGACCAGACCCATTGTGGCTCCAGTGCCAAGTCGGGCTGGTTTGATGGTGTAAAGTGGCTCCTGCAATCTGCCATCCAGAAGCGGGGCACCTGAGTTTTGATTGCCAGGGAAATGGGCGGTGGTTTCTGTTTGGGGTCCTATGGCTTGTAGTCGCCGCCTGGCTCCTTAGAATCCACGATACGCAGGATGGTTCCCAGACCAGCGGTGGCACCAGTGCCAAGTTGGGCTGTTTTGATAGTACCAAGTGGCTCCTGCAATCTGCCATCCAGAAGCGGGGCAGCTTACTTTTGTTTGCCGGGGAAATGGACGGTGGTTTTTGTTTGGGGGCCTATGGCTGGGAGTGGCCGGCTGGCTCCTTAGAGTCCACGATACGCAGGATGGTTCCCAGACCCAAGGTGGCACAAGTGCCGAGTCGGGATGTTTTTGTAGTACCAAGTGCGTCCTGCATTTTGCCATCCAGAAGAGGGGCAGTTGAGTCTTGCTTGCCAGAGAAAAGGACTGTGGTTTTTGTTTGGGGGCATATCGCTGAGAGTTGCCGCCTGGTCCCTGTAAATCCTCGATAAGCAGGATGGTTCCCAGAGCCAAGGTGGCACCAGTGCCAAGTCGGGCTGGTTTGATGGTACCAAGTGGCTCCTGCAATCTGCCATCCAGAAGCGGGGCAGCTTAGATATGTTTGCCAGGGAAACGGGCCAAGGTTTGTGTCTGGGGGCCTATGGCTGGGAGTGACCGGCTGGCTCCTGAAAAGCTACGATAGGCAGGATGGTTACCAGACCCATGGTGGCACCAGTGCCAAGTTGGGCTGGTTTGATAGTACCAAGTGGTTCCTGCAATCTGTCATCAAAATGTTGGCAGGCGAGTTTTGTTTTCCAGGGAAAAGCGCCGTTGTTTGTGTTTGGGGGCCTGTGGCTGGGAGTGACCGGGTGGCTCCTTAGAATCCACGATACGCGGGATGGTTCCTAGACCCAAGGTGGCACCAGTGCAAAGTCGGGCTGGTTTGATGGTGCAACGTGGCTCCTGCAATCTGCCATCCAGAAGCGGGGTAGCTTACTTTTGTTTGCCAGGGAAACGGGCCGAGGTTTGTGTCTGGGGGCCTATGGCTGGGAGTGACCGGCTGGCTCCTGAAAAGCTACGATAGGCAGGATGGTTACCAGACCCATGGTGGCACCAGTGCCAAATTGGGCTGGTTTGATAGTACCAAGTGGCTCCTGCAATCTGTCATCAAAATGTTGGCAGGCCAGTTTTGTTTTCCAGGGAAAAGCGCCGTTGTTTGTGTTTTGGGGCCTCTGGCTGGGAGTGGCCGGCTGGCTCCTTAGAATCCACGATACGCAGCATGGTTCCCAGACCCAAGGTGGCACCAGTGCCAAGTCGGGCTGGTTTGATACTACCAAGTGGCTCCTGCAATCTGCCATCCAGAAGCAGGGCAGCTGAGTTTTTTTTGCCAGAGGAAATGGCCGTGGGTTGGGTTTGTGGGCATATGCCTGAGAGTGGCGGGCTGGCCCCTGAAAATCCAAGATAGGCAGGATGGTTCCCAGACCCAAGGTGGCACCAGTGCCAAGTCGGGCTGGTTTGATAGTACCAAGTGGCTCCTGCAATCTGCCATCATAAAGTTGGCAGACGAGTTTTGTTTTCCAGGGAAAAGCGCCGTTGTATGTGTTTGGGGGCCTGTGGCTGGAAGTGGCCGGCTGGCTCCTTAGAATCCACGATATGCAGGATGGTTCCCAGACCAGAGGTGGCACCAGTGCCAAGTCGGGCTCGTTTGATAGTACCAAGTGGCTCTTGCAATCTGCCATCCAGAAGCGGGGCACCTTACTTTGGTTTCCTGGGAAACGGTCCGAGGTTTGTGTCTGGGGGCCTATGGCTGGAGTGACCGGCTGGATCCTGAAAGGCTACGATAGGGAGGATGTTTTCCAGACCCATGGTGGCACCAGTGCCAAGTTGGGCTGGTTTGATAGTACCAAGTGGCTCCTGCAATCTTCCATCAAAAAGTTGGCAGGCGAGTTTTGTTTTCCAGGGAAAAGCGCCGTTGTTTGTGTTTGGGGGCCTGTGGCTGGGAGTGGCCAGCTGGCTCCTTAGAAACCACGATACGCAGGATGGTTCCTAGACCCAAGGTGGCACCAGTGCAAAGTCGGGCTGGTTTGATGGTGCAACGTGGCTCCTGCAATCTGCCATCCAGAAGCGGGGTAGCTTACTTTTGTTTGCCAGGGAAACGGGCCGAGGTTTGTGTCTGGGGGCCTATGGCTGGGAGTGACCGGCTGGCTCCTGAAAAGCTACGATAGGCAGGATGGTTACCAGACCCATGGTGGCACCAGTTCCAAATTGGGCTGGTTTGATAGTACCAAGTGGCTCCTGCAATCTGTCATCAAAATGTTGGAAGGCGAGTTTTGTTTTCCAGGGAAAAGCGCCCTTGTTTGTGTTTGGGGGCCTGTGGCTCGGAGTGGCCGGCTGGCTCCTTAGAATCCACGATACGCAGCATGGTTCCCAGACCCAAGGTGGCACCAGTGCCAAGTCGGGCTGGTTTGATACTACCAAGTGGCTCCTGCAACCTGCCATCCAGAAGCAGGGCAGCTGAGTTTTTTTTGCCAGAGGAAATGGCCGTGGGTTGGGTTTGTGGGCATATGGCTGAGAGTGGCCGGCTGGCCCCTGGAAATCCAAGATAGGCAGGATGGTTCCCAGACCCAAGGTGGCACCAGTGCCAAGTCGGGCTGGTTTGATAGTACCAAGTGGCTCCTGCAATCTGCCATCATAAAGTTGGCAGACGAGTTTTGTTTTCCAGGGAAAAGCGTCGTTGTTTGTGTTTGGGGGCCTGTGGCTGGAAGTGGCCGGCTGGCTCCTTAGAATCCACGATACGCAGGATGGTTCCCAGACCAGAGGTGGCACCAGTGCCAAGTCGGGCTGGTTTGATGGTGCAAAGTGGCTCCTGCAATCTGCCATCCAGGTGCGGGGCAACTGAGTTTTGTTTGCCAGGGAAATGGGCGGTGGTTTCTGTTTGGGGGCCTATGGCTGGGAGTGGCCGGCTGGCTCCTTAGAGTCCACGATATGCAGGATGGTTCCCAGACCCAAGGTGGCACCAGTGCCAAGTCGGGCTGGTTTGATAGTACCAAGTGTCTCCTGCAATCTGCCATCCAGAAGCGGGGCAGCTTACTTTAGTTTCCAGGGAAACGGTCCGAGGTTTGTGTCTGGGGGCCTATGGCTGGGAGTGACCGGCTGGCTCCTGAAAGGCTACGATAGGGAGGATGTTTTCCAGACCCATGGTGGCACCAGTGCCAAGTTGGGCTGGTTTGATAGTACCAAGTGGCTCCTGCAATCTGCCATCAAAAAGTTGGCAGGCGAGTTTTGTTTTCCAGGGAAAAGGGCCGTTTGTTGTGTTTGGGGGCCTGTGGCTGGGAGTGGCCAGCTGGCTCCTTAGAAACCACGATACGCAGGATGGTTCCCAGACCCAAGGTGGCACCAGTGCCAAGTCGGGCTGGTTTGATGGTGCAAAGTGGCTCCTGCAATCTGCCATCCAGAAGCGGGGCAACTGAGTTTTGTTTGCCAGGGCAATGGGCAATGGTTTGTGTTTGGCGGCCTGTGGCTGGGAGTGGCCGGGGGGCTCCTGAGAATCTACGATTCGCAGGATGGTTCCCAGAGCCAAGGTTGCACCAGTGCCAAGTCGGGCTGGTTTGATGGTGCAAAGTGGCTCCTGCAATCTGCCATCCAGAAGCGGGGCAGCTTAATTTTGTTTTCCAGGGAAACGGGCCTAGGTTTGTGTCTGGGGGCCTATGGCTGGGAGTGACCGGCTGGCCCCTGAAAAGCTAAGATAGGCAGGATGGTGACCACACCCATGGTGGCACCAGTGCCAAGTTGGGCTGGTTTGATAGTACCAAGTGGCTCCTGCAATCTGCCATCAAAAAGTTGGCAGGCGAATTTTGTTTTCCAGGGAAAAGCGCCGTTGTTTCTCTTCAGGGGCCTATGGCTTGGAGTGGCCGGCTGGCTCCTGAAAATCCACGATACGCAGGATGGTGACCAGAGCCAAGGTGGCACCAGTGCCAAGTTGGGCTGGTTTGATGGTGCAAATTGGCTCCTGCAATCTGCCATCCAGAAGCGGGGTAGCTTAATTTTGTTTGCCAGCGAAACAGGCCGAGGTTTGTGTCTGGGGGCCTATGGCTGAGAGTGACCGCCTGGCTCCTGAAAAGCTACGATAGGCAGGATGGTGACCAGACCCATGGTGGCACCAGTGCCAAGTTGGGCTGGTTTGATAGTACCAAGTGGCTCCTGCAATCTGCCATCCAGAAGTGGGGTAGCTTACTTTTGTTTGCCAGGAAACGGGCCGAGGTTTGTGTCTGGGGGACTATGGCTGGGAGTGACCGGCTGGCTCCTGAAAAGCTACGATAGGCAGGATGGTGACCAGACCCATGGTGGCACCAGTGCCAAGTTGGGCTGGTTTGATAGTACCAAGTGGCTCCTGCAATCTGCCATCAAAAAGTTGGCAGGCGAGTTTTGTTTTCCAGGGAAAAGCGCCGTTGTTTGTGTTTGGGGTCCTGTGGCTGGGAGTGGCCGGCTGGCTCCTTAGAATCCACGATACGCAGGATGGTTCCCAGACCAGAGGTGGCACCAGTGCCAAGTCGGGCTGGTTTGATGGTGCAAAGTGGCTCCTGCAATCTGCCATCCAGAAGCGGGGTAGCTTACTTTTTTTTGCCAGGGAAACGGGCCGAGGTTTGTGTCTGGGGGCCTATGGCTGGGAGTGACCGGCTGGCTCTTGAAAAGCTACGATAGGCAGGATGGTTACCAGACCCATGGTGGCACCAGTGCCAAGTATGGCTGGTTTGATACTACCAAGTGGCTCCTGCAATCTGCCATCCAGAAGCAGGGCTGCTGAGTTTTTTTTGCCAGAGGAAATGGCCGTGGGTTGGGTTTGTGGGCATGTGGCTGTGAGTGGCCGGCTGGCCCCTGAAAATCCAAGAGAGGCAGGATGGATCCCAGAGCCAAGGTGGCACCAGTGCCAAGTCGGGCTGGTTTGATAGTACCAAGTGGCTCCTGCAATCTGCCATCAAAAAGTTGGCAGGCGAGTTTTGTTTTCCAGGGAAAAGCGCCGTTGTTTGTGTTTGGGGGCCTGTGGCTGGAAGTGGCCGGCTGGCTCCTTAGAATCCACGATACGCAGGATGGTTCCCCGAGCCAAGGTGGCACCAGTGCCAAGTCGGGCTGGTTTGATAGTACCAAGTGGCTCCTGCAATCTGCCATCCAGAAGCGGGGTAGCTTACTTTTGTTTGCCAGGGGAACGGGCCGACCTTTGTGTCTGGGGCCTATGGCTGGGAGTGACCGGCTGGCCCCTGAAAATCCACGATCGGCAGGATGGTTCCCAGTGCCAAGTCGGGCTGGTTTGATGGTGCAAAGTGGCTCCTGCAATCTGCCATCCAGAAGCGGGGCAACTGAGTTTTGTTTGCCGGGGAAATGGGCGGTGGTTTGTGTTTGGGGGCCTGTGGCAGGGAGTGGCTGGCTGGCTCCTTAGAATCCACGGTACGAAGGATGGTTCCCGGAGCCAAGGCGGCACCAGTGCCAAGGCGGGCTGGTTTGATGGTGCAAAGTGGCTCCTGCAATCTGCCATCCAGAAGCGAGGTAGCTTACTTTTGTTTGCCAGGGAAACGGGCCTAGGTTTTTGTCTGGAGTCGTATGGCTGGGAGTGACAGGCTTGCTCCCTAATAGCTACGATAGGCAGGATGGTGACCAGACCCATGGTGGCACCAGTGCCAAGTCGGACTGGTTTGATGGTGCAAAGTGGCTCCTGCAATCTGCCATCCAGAAGCGGGGCACCTGAGTTTTGTTTGCCAGGGAAATGGGCGGTTGTTTCTGTTTGGGGGCCTATGGCTGGGAGTGGCCGGCTGGCTCCTTGGAATCCACGATACGCAGGATGGTTCCCAGAGCCAAGTTGGCACCAGTGCCAAGTCGGGCTGGTTTGATAGTACCAGGTGGTTCCTGCAATCTCCCATCCAGAAGTGGGGCAGCTGAGTTTTTTTTGCTATGAATCGGGCCGTTGTTTTTGATTGGGGTCTGTGGCCAAGAGTGGTCGGCTGGCTCCTGAATATCCACAGTTCGCAGGATGGTTCCCAGACCCAAGGTGGCACCAGTGCCAAGTCGGGCTGGTTTGATAGTACCAAGTGGCTCCTGCAATCTGCCATGCAGAAGCTGGGCACCTGAGTTTTGTTTGCCTGAGAAAAGGGCCATGGGTTCTGTTTGGAGGCATATGGCTGAGTGTGTCCGGCTGGCCCCTGAAAATCCACGATTGGCAGGATGGTTCCCAGAGCCAAGGTGGCACCAGTGCCAAGTCGGGCTGGTTTGATGGTGCAAAGTGGCTCCTGCAATCTGCCATCCAGACGCAGGGCAGCTGATTTTAGTTTGAAGAGAAAAGGTCCGGGGATTGTTTTTGGGGGCATATGGCTGGGAGTGGCCGGCTGGCTCCTTAAAAAGCTCGACACGCAGGATTGTTTCCAGACCCAAGGCGGCACCAGTGCCAAGTCGGGCTGTTTTTGTAGTACCAAGTGCGTCCTGCAATTTGCCAACCAGAAGGGGGGCAGTTGAGTTTTGTTTGCCAGAGAAAAGGGCGGTGGTTTTTGTTTGGGGGCATATGGCTGAGATGGCCGGCTGGTCCCTGAAAATCCACGATAGGCAGGATGGTTCCCAGACCAGAGGTGGCACCAGTGCCAAGTCGGGCTGGTTTGATAGTACTAAGTGGCTCCTGCAATCTGCCATCCAGAAGCGGGGCAGCTAAGTTTTTTTTGCCAGAGAAAAGGGCTGTGGTTTGTGTTTGGGGGCCTGTGGCTTGCAAGGGCCGTCTGGCTCCTGAAAATCCATGATACGAAGCATGTATCCCTGACCCAAGGTGGCACCAGTCCCAAGTAGGGCTGGTTTGACAGTGTCAAGTGCCTCCTGCAATCTCCCATCCAGAAGCGGGGCAGCTGAGTTTTGTTTGCCTGCGAAACGGGCCGTTGTTTTTGATTGGGGTCTGTGGCCGAGAGTGGTCGGCTGGCTCCTTAAAATCCACGATACGCAGGATGGTTCCCAGACCCAAGGTGGCACCAGTGCCAAGTTGGGCTCATTTGATAGTACAAGGAGCGTCCTGCTATCTGCCATCCAGAAGCGGGGCAGCTGAGTTGTGTTTGCCAGTGAAAAGGGCTGTGGTGTGTGTTTGGGGACCTGTGGCTGGCAGTGGCATGCTGGCTCCTGAAAATCCATGATACGCGGCATGGTTCCCTGACCCAAGGTGGCACCAGTGCCAAGTTGGGCTGGTTTGAGAGTGTCAAGTGGCTCCTGAAATCTGCGATCCAGAGGCGGGGCAACTGAGTTTTGTTTGCCAGGGCAATGGGCGGTGGTTTGTGTTTGGGGGCCTGTGGCTGGACGTGGCCGGCTGGCTCCTTAGAATCCACGATACGCAGGATGGTTCCCCGAGCCAAGGTGGCACCAGTGCCAAGTCGGGCTGGTTTGATAGTACCAAGTGGCTCCTGCAATCTGCCATCCAGAAGCGGGGCAGCTTACTTTTGTTTGCCAGGGGAACGGGCCGACCTTTGTGTCTGGGGCCTATGGCTGGGAGTGACCGGCTGGCCCCTGAAAATCCACGATCGGCAGGATGGTTCCCAGTGCCAAGGCGGGCTGGTTTGATGGTGCAAAGTGGCTCCTGCAATCTGCCATCCAGAAGCGGGGCAACTGAGTTTTGTTTGCCGGGGAAACGGGCGGTGGTTTGTGTTTGGGGGCCTGTGGCAGGGAGTGGCTGGCTGGCTCCTTAGAATCCACGGTACGAAGGATGGTTCCCAGAGCCAAGGCGGCACCAGTGCCAAGGCGGGCTGGTTTGATGGTGCAAAGTGGCTCCTGCAATCTGCCATCCAGAAGCGAGGTAGCTTACTTTTGTTTGCCAGGGAAACGGGCCTAGGTTTTTGTCTGGGGTCGTATGGCTGGGAGTGACAGGCTGGCTCCCTAATAGCTACGATAGGCAGGATGGTGACCAGACCCATGGTGGCACCAGTGCCAAGTCGGGCTGGTTTGATGGTGCAAAGTGGCTCCTGCAATCTGCCATCCAGAAGCGGGTCACCTGAGTTTTGTTTGCCAGGGAAATGGGCGGTTGTTTCTGTTTGGGGGCCTATGGCTGGGAGTGGCCGGCTGGCTCCTTGGAATCCACGATACGCAGGATAGTTCCCATAGCCAAGTTGGCACCAGTGCCAAGTTGGGCTGGTTTGATAGTACCAAGTGGTTCCTGCAATCTCCCATCCAGAAGTGGGGCAGCTGACTTTTTTTTGCCTGTGAATCGGGCCGTTGCTTTTGATTGGGGTCTGTGGCCAAGAGTGGTCGGCTGGCTCCTGAATATCCACAGTTCGCAGGATGGTTCCCAGACCCAAGGTGGCACCAGTGCCAAGTCGGGCTGGTTTGATAGTACCAAGTGGCTCCTGCAATCTGCCATGCAGAAGCTGGGCAGCTGAGTTTTGTTTGCCTGTGAAAAGGGCCGTGGATTCTGTTTGGAGGCATATGGCTGAGAGTGGCCAGCTGGCCCCTGAAAATCCACGATAGGCAGGATGGTTCCCAGAGCCAAGGTGGCACCAGTGCCAAGTCGGGCTGGTTTGATAGTACCAAGTGGCTCCTGCCATCTGCCATCCAGAAGCGGGGCAGCTTACTTTTGTTTACCAGAAAAAAGGGCCGTGGTTTTTTTTGGGGGCCTGTGGCTGGGAGTGGCCGGCTGGCTCTTTAGGATCCACGATACGCAGGATGGTTCCCAGACCCATGGTGGCACCAGTGCAAAGTCGGGCTGGTTTGATAGTACCAAGTGGCTCCTGCAATCTTCCATCAAAAAGTTGGCAGACGAGTTTTGTTTTCCAGGGAAAAGCGCTGTTGTTTGTGTTTGGGGGCCTGTGGCTGGGAGTGGCTGCCTGGCTGCTTAGAATCCATGATACGCAGGATGGTTCCCAGACCCAAGGTGGCACCAGTGCCAAGTCGGGCTGGTTTGATAGTACCAAGTGGCTCCTGCAATCTGCCATCCAGAAGCGGGGCAGCTTAATTTTGTTTGCCAGGGAACGGGGCCTAGGTTTGTGTCTGGGGGCCTAAGGCTGGGAGTGACTGGCTGGCTCCTGAAAAGCTACGGTATGCCGGATGGTGACCAGACCCATGGTGGCACCAGTGCCAAGTTGGGCTGGTTTGATAGTACCAAGTGGCTCCTGCAATCTGCCATCAAAACATGGCAGGCGAGTTTTGTTCTCCAGGGAAAAGCGCCGTTGTTTGTGTTTGGGGTCCTGTGGCTGGGAGTGGCCGGCTGGCCCCTTAGAATCCACGATACGCAGGATGGTTCCCCGAGCCAATGTGGCACCAGTGCCAAGTCGGGCTGGTTTGATAGTACCAAGTGACTCCTGCAATCTTCCATCAAAATTTGGCAGGCGAGTTTTGTTTTCCAGGGAAAAGCGCCGTTGTTTGTGTTTGGGGGCCTGGGGCTGGGAGTGGCCGGCTGGCTCCTTAGAATCCACGATACGCAGGATGGTTCCCAGACCAGAGGTGGCACCAGTGCCAAGTCGGACTGGTTTGATAGTACCAAGTGGCTCCTGCAATCTGCCATCCAGAAGCGGGGCAGCTAAGTTTTCTTTGCCATAAAATGGGCCGTGGCTTTTGTTGGGGGCCTTTGACTAGGAGTGACCGGCTGGCTCCTTAGAATCCACGATACGCAGGATGGTTCCCAGACCCAAGGTGGCACCAGTGCAGAGTCGGGCTGGTTTGATGGTGCAAAGTGGCTCCTGCAATCTGCCATCCAGAAGCGAGGCAACTGAGTTTTGTTTGCCGGGGAAATGGGCGGTGGTTTGTGTTTGGGGGCCTGTGGCTGGGAGTGGCCGGCTGGCTCCTTAGAATCCACCATACGCAGGATGGTTCCCAGACCCAAGGTGACACCAGTGCCAAGTCGGGCTGGTTTGATGGTGCAATGTGGCTCCTGCAATCTGCCATCCAGAAGCGAGGTAGCTTACTTTTGTTTGCCAGGGAAACGGGCCAAGGTTTGTGTCTGGGATCCTATGGCTGGGAGTGACAGGCTGGCTCCTGAAAAGCTACGATAGGCAGGATGGTGACCAGACCCATGGTGGCCCCAGTGCCAAGTTGGGCTGGTTTGATGGTGTAAAGTTGCTCCTGCAATCTGCCATCCAGAAGCGGGGCACCTGAGTTTTGTTTGCCAGGGAAATGGGCGGTTGTTTCTGTTTGGGGCCCTATGGCTGGGAGTGGCCGGCTGGCTCCTTAGAATCCACGATACGCAGGATGGTTCCCAGACCCAAGGTGGCACCAGTGCCAAGTCGGGCTGGTTTGATAGTACTAAAGAGCTCCTGCAATCTGCCATCCAGAAGCGGGGCAGCTTACTTTTATTTGCCAGGGAAACGGGCCAAGGTTTGTGTCTGGGGGCCTATGGCTGGCAGTGACCGGCTGGCTCCTGAAAAGCTACGATACGCAGCAGGTTTACCAGACCCATGGTGGCACCAGTGCCAAGATGGGCTGGTTTGACAGTGCCAAGTGGCTCCTGCAATCTGACATCAAAAAGTTGGCAGGCGAGTTTTGTTTTCCAGGGAAAAGCGCCGTTGTTTGTGTTTGGGGGCCTGTGGCTGGGAATGGCCGCCTGGCTCCTTAGAATCCACGATACGCAGGATGCTTCCCAGAGCCAAGGTGGCACCAGTGCCAAGTCGGGCTGGTTTGATGGTGCAAAGTGGCTCCTGCAATCTGCCATCCAGAAGCGGGGTAGCTTGCTTTTGTTTGCCTGGGAAAAGGGCCGAGGTTTGGGTCTGGGGGCCTATGGCTGAGAGCGACCGCCTGGCTCCTGAAAAGCTACGATAGGCAGGATGGTGACCAGACCCATGGTGGCCCCAGTGCCAAGTTGGGCTGGTTTGATAGTACCAAGTGGCGCCTGCAATCTGCCATCAAAAAGCTGGCAGGCGAGTTTTGTTTTCCAGGGAAAAGCGTCGTTGTTTGTGTTTGGGGGCCTGGGGCTGGGAGTGGCCGGCTGGCTCCTGAAAATGCACGATACGCAGGATGGTTCCCTGTCCCAAGGTGGCACCAGTGCCAAGTTGGGCTGGTTTGATAGTAGCAAGTGGCTCCTGCAATCTGCCATCCAGAAGCGGGGCAACTGAGTTTTGTTTGCCAGGGCAATGGGCGGTGGTTTGAGTTTGGTGGCCTGTGGCTGGGAGTGGCCGGGTGGCTCCTTAGAATCCACGAGTTGCAGGATGGTTCCCAGACCCAAGGTGGCACCAGTGCCAAGTCGGGCTGGTTTGATGGTGCAAAGTGGCTCCTGCAATCTGCCATCCAGAAGCGGGGTAGCTAAATTTGGTTTGCCAGCGAAACGGGCCGAGGTTTGTGTCTGGGGGCCTATGGCTGAGAGTGACCGGCTGGCTCCTGAAAAGCTATGATCGGCAGGATGGTGACCAGACCCATGGTGGCACCAGTGCCAAATTGGGCTGGTTTGACTGTGCCAAGTGGCTCCTGCAATCTGCCATCAAAAAGCTGGCAGGCGAGTTTTGTTTTCCAGGGAAAAGCGCCGTTGATTGTGTTTGGGGTCCTGTGGCTGGGAGTGGCCGGCTGGCTCCTTAGAATCCACGATACGCAGGATGGTTCCCAGAGCCAAGGTGGCACCAGTGCCAAGTCGGGCTGGTTTGATGGTGCAAAGTGGCTCCTGCAATCTTCCATCCAGAAGCGGGGTAGCTTAATTTGGTTTGCCAAGGAAACGGGCCGAGGTTTGTGTCTGGGGGCCTATGGCTTGGAGTGACCGGCTGGCTCCTGAAAAGCTACGATAGGCAGGATGCTTCCCAGACCCATGGTGCCAGCAGTGCCAAGTTGGGCTGGTTTGATAGTAAAAAGTGGCTCCTGCAATCTGCCATCCAGAAGCGGGGCAGCTTACTTTTGTTTGCCAGGGAAACGGGCCGAGGTTTGTGTCTGGGGGCCTATGGCTGGGAGTGACCGGCTGGCTCCTGAAAAGCTACGATAGGCAGGATGGTGACCAGACCCATGGTGGCACCAGTGCCAAGTTGGGCTGATTTGATAGTACCAAGTGGCTCCTGCAATCTGACATCAAAAAGTTGGCAGGCGAGTTTTGTTTTCCAGGGAAAAGCGCCGTTGTTTGTGTTTGGGGGCCTGTGGCTGGGTGTGGCCGGCTGGCTCCTTAGAATCCACGATACGCAGGATGGTTCCCAGACCAGAGGTGGCACCAGTACCAAGTCGGGCTGGTTTGATAGTACCAAGTGGTTCCTGCAATCTGCCATCCAGAAGCAGGGCAGCTTACTTTTGTTTGCCAGGGAAAAGGGCCGAGGTTTGTGTCTGGGGGCCTATGGCTTGGAGTGACCGGCTGGTTCCTAAAAAGCTACGATACGCAGCATGGTTCCCAGACCCAAAGTGGCACGAGTGCCAAGTAGGGCTGGTTTGATAGTACCAAGTGGCTCCTGCAATCTGCCATCCAGAAGCGGGGCAGCTTACTTTTGTTTGCCAGGGAAACGGGCCGAGGTTTGTGTCTGGGGGCCTATGGCTGCGAGTGACCGGCTGGCTCCTGAAAAGCTACGATAGGCAGGATGGTGACCAGACCCATGGTGGCACCAGTGCCAAGTTGGGCTGATTTGATAGTACCAAGTGGCTCCTGCAATCTGACATCAAAAAGTTGGCAGGCGAGTTTTGTTTTCCAGGGAAAAGCGCCGTTGATTGTGTTTGGGGGCCTGTGGCTGGGAGTGGCCGGATGGCTAGTTAGAATCCACGCTACGCAGGATGGTTCCCAGACCAGAGGTGGCACCAGTACCAAGTCGGGCTGGTTTGATAGTACCAAGTGGTTCCTGCAATCTGCCATCCAGAAGCAGGGCAGCTTACTTTTGTTTGCCAGGGAAACGGGCCGAGGTTTGTGTCTGGGGGCCTATGGCTTGGAGTGACCGGCTGGTTCCTAAAAAGCTACGATACGCAGCATGGTTCCCAGACCCAAGTTGGCACGAGTGCCAAGTCGGGCTGGTTTGATAGTACCAAGTGGCTCCTGCAATCTGCCATCCAGAAGCGGGGCAGCTTACTTTTGTTTGCCAGGGAAACCGGCCGAGGTTTGTGTCTGGGGGCCTATGGCAGGGAGTGACCGGTTGGCTCCTGAAAAGCTACGATAGGCAGGATGGTGACCAGACCCATGGTGGCACCAGTGCCAGGTTGGGCTGGTTTGATAGTACCAAGTGGCTCCTGCAATCTGCCATCAAAAAGTTGGCAGGCGAGTTTTGTTTTCCAGGGAAAAGCGCCGTGGTTTGTGTTTGGGGGCCTGTGGCTGGGAGTGGCCGGCTGGCTCCTTAGAATCCACGATTTGCAGGATGGTTCCCAGAGCCAAGGTGGCACCACTGCCAAGTCGGGCTGGTTTGATGGTGCAAAGTGGCTCCTGCAATCTGCCATCCAGAAGCGGGGTAGCTAAATTTGGTTTGCCAGCGAAACGGGCCGAGGTTTGTGTCTGGGGGCCTATGGCTGAGAGTGACCGGCTGGCTCCTGAAAAGCTATGATCGGCAGGATGGTGACCAGACCCATGGTGGCACCAGTGCCAAGTTGGGCTGGTTTGGTAGTACCAAGTGGCTCCTGCAATCTGCCATCAAAAAGCTGGCAGGCGAGTTTTGTTTTCCAGGGAAAAGCGCCGTTGATTGTGTTTGGGGTCCTGTGGCTGGGAGTGGCCGGCTGGCTCCTTAGAATCCACGATACGCAGGATGGTTCCCTGTCCCAAGGTGGCACCAGTGCCAAGTCGGGCTGGTTTGATAGTACTAAAGAGCTCCTGCAATCTGCCATCCAGAAGCGTGGCTGCTTACTTTTGTTTGCCAGGGAAATGGGCCAAGGTTTGTGTCTGGGGGCCTATGGCTGGGTGTGACCGGCTGGCTCCTGAAAAGCTACGATAGGCAGGATGGTAACCAGACCCATGGTGGCACCAGTGCCAAATTGGGCTGGTTTGACAGTGCCAAGTGGCTCCTGCAATCTGCCATCAAAAATTTGGCAGGCGAGTTTTGTTTTCCAGGGAAAAGCGCCGTTGTTTGTGTTTGGGGGCCTGTGGCTGGGAGTGGCCGCCTGGCTCCTTAGAATCCACGATACGCAGGATGGTTCCCAGAGCCAAGGTGGCACCAGTGCCAAGTCGGGCTGGTTTGATGGTGCAAAGTGGCTCCTGCAATCTTCCATCCAGAAGCGGGGTAGCTTAATTTGGTTTGCCAGCGAAACGGGCCGAGGTTTGTGTCTGGGGGCCTATGGCTGAGAGTGACCGCCTGGCTCCTGAAAAGCTACGATAGGCAGGATGGTGACCAGACCAGAGGTGGCACCAGTGCCAAGTTGAGCATGTTTGATAGTACCAAGTGGCTCCTGCAATCTGCCATCAAAAAGCTGGCAGGCGAGTTTTGTTTTCCAGGGAAAAGCGCCGTTGTTTTTGTTTGGGGGCCTGGGACTGGGAGTGGCCGGCTGGCTCCTGAAAATGCACGATACGCAGGATGGTTCCCTGTCCCAAGGTGGCACCAGTGCCATGTTGGGCTGGTTTGATAGCAGCAAGTGGCTCCTGCAATCTGCCATCCAGAAGCGGGGCAACTGAGTTTTGTTTGCCAGGGATATGGGCGGTGGTTTGTGTTTGGGGGCCTGTGGCTGGGAGTGGCCGGGTGGCTCCTTAGAATCCACGATTCGCAGGATGGTTCCCAGAGCCAAGGTGGCACCAGTGCCAAGTCGGGCTGGTTTGATGGTGCAAAGTGGCTCCTGCAATCTGCCATCCAGAAGCGGGGTAGTTTACTTTTGTTTGCCAGGGCAACGGGCCGAGGTTTTGTGTCGGCGGGCCTATGGCTGGGATGGACCGGCTGGGTGCTGAAAAGAGACGATAGGCAGGAGGGTGACCAGACCCATGGTGGCAACAGTGCAAAGTTGGGCTGGTTTGATAGTACCAAGTGGCTCCTGCAATCTGCCATCCAGAAGCGGGGCAGCTTAATTTTGTTTGCCAGCGAAACGGGCCGAGGTTTGTGTCTGGGGGCCTATGGCTGGGAATGGCCGCCTGGCTCCTGAAAAGCTACGATAGGCAGGATGTTTACCAGACCCATGGTGGCACCATTGCCACGTTGGGCTGGTTTTATAGTACCAAGTGGCTCCTGCAATCTGCCATCAAAAAGTTGGCAGGCGAGTTTTGTTTTCCAGGGAAAGGCGCCGTTGTTTGTGTTTGGGGTCCTGTGGCTGGGAGTGGCCGGCTTTCTCCTGAAAATCCACGATACGCAGGATGGTTCCCAGACCCAAGGTGGCACCAGTGCCAAGTTCGGCTGGTTTGATAGTCGCAAGAACGTCCTGCAAACAGCCATCCAGAAGCGGGATAGCTTAATTTTGTTTGCCAGGGAAAGGGGCCTAGGTTTTTGTCTGGGGGCCTAAGGCTGGGAGTGACCGGCTGGCTCCTGAAAAGCTACGATAGGCAGGATGGTGACCAGACACATGGTGGCACCAGTGCCAAGTTGGGCTGGTTGGATATTACCAAGTGGCTCCTGCAATCTTCCATCAAAACTTGGCAGGCGAGTTTTTTTTCCAAGGAAATGCGCCGTTGTTTGTGTTTGGGGTCCTGTGGCTGGGAGTGGCCGGCTGGCTCCTTAGAATCCACGATACGCAGGATGGTTCCCCGAGCCAAGGTGGCACCAGTGCCAAGTCGGGCTGGTTTGATAGTAGCAAGTGGCTCCTGCAATCTGCCATCCAGAAGTGGGGCAGCTAAGTTTTGTTTGCCAGAAAAAAGGGCCGTGGTTTTTGTTGAGGGCCTGAGGCTGGGAGTGACCGGCTGGCTCCTGAAAAGCTACGATAGGCAGGATGGTTACCAGACCCATGGTGGCACCAGTGCCAAGTTGGGCTGGTTTGGTATTAACAAGTGGCTCCTGCAATCTTCCATCAAAAAGTTGGCAGGCGAGTTTTGTTTTCCAGGGAAAAGCGCCGTTGTTTATGTTTGGGGGCCTATGGCTGGGATGGCCTCGTGGCGCCTTAGAATCTACGTTACGCAGCAAGGTTCGCAGTCCCAAAGTGACATCAGTGCCAAGTTCGGCTGGTTTGATAGTACCAAGTGGCTCCTGCAATCTGCCATCAAAAAGTTGGCGGGCGAGTTTTGTTTTCAAGGGAAAAGTTCCGTTGATTTTGTTTGGGTCCCTTTGGCAGGGAGTGGCCGGCTGGCTCCTTAGAATCCAAGATACGCAGGATGGTTCCCAGACCAGAGGTGGCACCAGTGCCAAGTCCGGCTGGTTTGACAGTACCAAGTGGCTCCTGCAATCTGCCATCCAGAAGCGGGGAAGCTGAGTTTTTTTTGCCAGAGAAAAGGGCTGTGGTTTGTGTTTGGGGGCCTGTGGCTGGCAAGGGCCGTCTGGCTCCTGAAAATCCATGATACGAAGCATGGTTCCCAGACCCAAGGTGGCACCATTGCCAAGTAGGGCTGGTTTGACAGTGTCAAGTGCCTCCTGCAATCTCCCATCCAGAAGCGGGGCAGCTGAGTTTTGTTTGCCTGTGAAACGGGCCGTTGTTTTTGATTGGGTTCTGTGGCCGAGAGTGGTCGGCTGGCTCCTGACAATCCACATTTCGCAGGATGGTTCCCAGACCCAAGGTGGCACCAGTGCCAAGTCAGGCTGGTTTGATAGTACCAAGTGGCTCCTGCAATCTGCCATGCAGAAGCTGGGCAGCTGAGTTTTGTTTGCCTGAGAAAGGGGCCGTGGGTTCTGTTTGGAGGCATATGGCTGGGCGTGGCCAGCTTGCTCCTTAAAATGAACGATACATAGTATGCTTCCCAGACCCAAGGTGGCACCAGTGCCACGTCGGTCTGGTTTCATAGTACCAAGTGGCTCCTGCAATTTGCCATCCAGAAGCGGGGCAGTTGAGTTTTTTTTGCCAGAGAAAAGGGCCGTGGTTTGTGTTTGGGGGCCTATGGCTGGGAGTGGCCGGCTGGCTCCTTATAATCTACGATACGCAGGATGGTTCCCAGACCCATGGTGGCACGAGTGCCAAGTTGGGCTGGTTTGATAGTACCAAGTGGCTCCTGCAATCTGCCATCAAAAAGTTGGCAGGCGAGTTTTGTTTTCCAGGGAAAAGCGCCGTTGTTTGTGTTTGGGGGCCTGTGGCTGGGAGCTGCTGCCTGGCTCCTTAGAATCCATGATACGCAGGATGGTTCCCAGACCCAAGGTGGCACCAGTGCCAAGTTGGGCTCATTTGATAGTGCAAAGAGCGTCTTGCAATCTGCCATCCAGAAGCGGGGCAGCTGAGTTGTGTTTGCCAGAGAAAAGGGCTGTGGTTTGAGTTTGGGGACCTGTGGCTGGCAGTGGCCGGCTGGCTCCTGAAAATCCACAATACGCAGGATGGTTCCCAGACCAATAGTGGCACCAGTGCCAAGTTGGGCTGGTTTGATAGTACCAAGTGGCTCCTGCAATCTGCCATCAAAATGTTGGCAGGCGAGTTTTGTTTTCCAGGGAAGGGCGCCGTTGTTTTTTTTCCGGGGGCCAGTGGCTGGGAGTGGCCGGCTGACTCCTGAAAAGCTACGATAGGCAGGATGTTTACCAGACCCATGGTGGCACCAGTGCCAAGTCAAGCTGGTTTGATAGTACCAAGTGGCTGCTGCAATCTGCCATCAAAAAGTTGGCAGGCGAGTTTTGTTTTCCAGGGAAAAGCGCCGATGTTTGTGTTTGGGGTCCTGTGGCTGGGAGTGGCCGGCTGGCTACTTAGAATCCACGATACGCAGGATGGTTCCCCGATCCAACGTGGCATAAGTGCCAAGTCGGGCTGGTTTGATAGTCCAAAGTGTCTCCTGCAATCTGCCATCCAGAAGCTGGGCAGCCAAGTTTTGCTTGCCAGATAATAGGGCCGTGGTTTTTTTTGGGGGCCTGTGGCTGGGAGTGGCCGGCTGGCTCCTTAGAATCCACGATACACAGGATGGTTCCCAGACCCAAGGTGGCACCAGTGCCAAGTCGGTCTCGTTTGATAGTACCAAGTGTCTACTGCAATCTGCCATCCAGAAGCGGGGCAGCTGAGTTTTGTTTGCTGGAGAAAAGGGCCGTTGTTTGATTTTGGGGACATATGGCTGAGAGTGGCCGGCTGGCTCCTGAAAATCAACGATATGCAGGATGCTGCCCAGAGCCACGTTGGCACCAGTACCAAGTCGGGCTGGTTTGATAGTACCAAGTGGCTCCCGCAATCTTCCATGAAAACTTGGCAGGCGAGTTTTGTTTTCCAGGGAAAAGCGCCGTTGATTGTGTTTGGGGTCCTGTGGCTGGGAGTGGCCGGCTGGCTCCTTAGAATCCACAATACGCAGGATGGTTCCCCTAGCCAAGGTCGCACCAGTGCCAAGTCGGGCTGATTTGATAGTACCAAGTGGCTCCTGCAATCTGCCATCCAGAAGCGGGGAAGCTTAATTTGGTTTGCCAGCGAAACGGGCCGAGGTTTGTGTCTGGGGTCCTATGGCTGAGAGTGACCGCCTGGCTCCTGAAAAGCTACTTTAGGCAGGATGTTGACCAGACCCATGGTGGCACCAGTGCCAAGTTGGGCTGGTTTGATAGTACCAAGTGGCTCCTGCAATCTGCCATCCAGAAGCAGGGCAGCTTACTTTTGTTTGCCAGCGAAACGGCCCGAGGTTTGTGTCTGGGGGCCTATGGCTGGGAGTGACCGGCTGGCACCTGAAAAGCTACGATAGGCAGGATGTTTACCAAACCCATGGTGGCACCTGTGCCAACTTGGGCTGGTTTGATAGTACCAAGTGGCTCCTGCAATCTGCCATCAAAAAGTTGGCAGGCGAGTTTTGTTTTCCAGGGAAAAGCGCCGTTGTTTCTGTTCGGGGGCCTATGGCTGGGAGTGGCCTGCTGGCTCCTTAGAATCCACGATACGCAGGATGGTTCCCAGACCAGAGGTGGCACCAGTGCCAGGTCAGGCTGGTTTGATGGTGAAAAGTTGCTCCTGCAATCTGCCATCCAGAAGCGGGGTAGCTTACTTTTGTTTGCCAGGGAAACGGGCCGAGGTTT
Source organism: Melospiza georgiana (assembly GCF_028018845.1). NCBI lineage: Eukaryota > Metazoa > Chordata > Aves > Passeriformes > Passerellidae > Melospiza > Melospiza georgiana. The sequence continues at coordinate 12,531,264 of NC_080450.1, forward strand.
GTGTATGGGGGCCTATGGCTGCGAGTGACCGGCTGGCTCCTGAAAAGCTACGATAGGCAGGATGGTGACCAGACCCATGGTGGCACCAGTGCCAAGTTGGGCTGGTTTGATAGTACCAAGTGGCTCCTGCAATCTTCCATCAAAATTTGGCAGGCGAGTTTTGTTTTCCAGGGAAAAGCGCCGTTGTTTGTGTTTGAGGGCCTGTGGCTGGGAGTGGCCGGCTGGCTCCTTAGAATCCACGATACGCAGGATGGTTCCCCGAGCCAAGGTGGCACCAGTGCCAAGTCGGGCTGGTTTGATAGTACCAAGTGGCTCCTGCAATCTGCCATCCAGAAGCGGGGCAGCTAAGTTTTGTTTGCCAGGGCAATGGGCGGTGGTTTGTGTTTGGGGACCTGTGGCTGGGAGTGGCCGCCTGACTCCTTAGATTCCACGATTCGCAGGATGGTTCTTAGAGCCAAGGTGGCACCAGTGCCAAGTCGGGCTGGTTTGATAGTACCAAGTGGCTCCTGCAATCTGCCATGCAGAAGCTGGGCAGCTGAGTTTTGTTTGCCTGAGAAAAGGGCCGTGGATTCTGTTTGGAGGCATATGGCTGAGAGTGGCCAGCTGGCCCCTGAAAATCCACGATAGGCAGGATGGTTCCCAGAGCCAAGGTGGCACCAGTGCCAAGTCGGGCTGGTTTGATAGTACCAAGTGGCTCCTGCAATCTGCCATCCAGAAGCGGGGCAGCTTACTTTTGTTTACCAGAAAAAAGGGCCGTGGTTTTTTTTGGGGGCCTGTGGCTGGGAGTGGCCGGCTGGCTCTTTAGGATCCACAATACGCAGGATGGTTCCCAGACCCATGGTGGCACCAGTGCAAAGTCGGGCTGGTTTGATAGTACCAAGTGGCTCCTGCAATCTTCCATCAAAAAGTTGGCAGACGAGTTTTGTTTTCCAGGGAAAAGCGCTGTTGTTTGTGTTTGGGGGCCTGTGGCTGGGAGTGGCTGCCTGGCTGCTTAGAATCCATGATACGCAGGATGGTTCCCAGACCCAAGGTGGCACCAGTGCCAAGTCGGGCTGGTTTGATAGTACCAAGTGGCTCCTGCAATCTGCCATCCAGAAGCGGGGCAGCTTAATTTTGTTTGCCAGGGAACGGGGCCTAGGTTTGTGTCTGGGGGCCTAAGGCTGGGAGTGACTGGCTGGCTCCTGAAAAGCTACGTTATGCCGGATGGTTCCCAGAGCCAAGGTGGCACCAGTGCCAAGTTGGGCTGGTTTGATAGTACCAAGTGGCTCCTGCAATCTTCCATCAAAACATGGCAGGCGAGTTTTGTTCTCCAGGGAAAAGCGCCGTTGTTTGTGTTTGGGGTCCTGTGGCTGGGAGTGGCCGGCTGGCCCCTTAGAATCCACGATACGCAGGATGGTTCCCCGAGCCAAGGTGGCACCAGTGCCAAGTCGGGCTGGTTTGATAGTACCAAGTGACTCCTGCAATCTTCCATCAAAATTTTGCAGGCGAGTTTTGTTTTCCAGGGAAAAGCGCCGTTGTTTGTGTTTGGGGGCCTGGGGCTGGGAGTGGCCGGCTGGCTCCTTAGAATCCACGATACGCAGGATGGTTCCCAGACCAGAGGTGGCACCAGTGCCAAGTCGGACTGGTTTGATAGTACCAAGTGGCTCCTGCAATCTGCCATCCAGAAGCGGGGCAGCTAAGTTTTGTTTGCCATAAAAAAGGGCCGTGGCTTTTGTTGGGGGCCTTTGACTGGGAGTGACCGGCTGGCTCCTTAGAATCCACGATACGCAGGATGGTTCCCAGACCCAAGGTGGCACCAGTGCAGAGTCGGGCTGGTTTGATGGTGCAAAGTGGCTCCTGCAATCTGCCATCCAGAAGCGAGGCAACTGAGTTTTGTTTGCCGGGGAAATGGGCGGTGGTTTGTGTTTGGGGGCCTGTGGCTGGGAGTGGCCGGCTGGCTCCTTAGAATCCACCATACGCAGGATGGTTCCCAGACCCAAGGTGACACCAGTGCCAAGTCGGGCTGGTTTGATGGTGCAATGTGGCTCCTGCAATCTGCCATCCAGAAGCGAGGTAGCTTACTTTTGTTTCCCAGGGAAACGGGCCAAGGTTTGTGTCTGGGATCCTATGGCTGGGAGTGACAGGCTGGCTCCTGAAAAGCTACGATAGGCAGGATGGTGACCAGACCCATGGTGGCCCCAGTGCCAAGTTGGGCTGGTTTGATGGTGTAAAGTTGCTCCTGCAATCTGCCATCCAGAAGCGGGGCACCTGAGTTTTGTTTGCCAGGGAAATGGGCGGTTGTTTCTGTTTGGGGCCCTATGGCTGGGAGTGGCCGGCTGGCTCCTTAGAATCCACGATACGCAGGATGGTTCCCAGACCCAAGGTGGCACCAGTGCCAAGTCGGGCTGGTTTGATAGTACTAAAGAGCTCCTGCAATCTGCCATCCAGAAGCGGGGCAGCTTACTTTTATTTGCCAGGGAAACGGGCCAAGGTTTGTGTCTGGGGGCCTATGGCTGGCAGTGACCGGCTGGCTCCTGAAAAGCTACGATACGCAGCAGGTTTACCAGACCCATGGTGGCACCAGTGCCAAGATGGGCTGGTTTGACAGTGCCAAGTGGCTCCTGCAATCTGACATCAAAAAGTTGGCAGGCGAGTTTTGTTTTCCAGGGAAAAGCGCCGTTGTTTGTGTTTGGGGGCCTGTGGCTGGGAATGGCCGCCTGGCTCCTTAGAATCCACGATACGCAGGATGCTTCCCAGAGCCAAGGTGGCACCAGTGCCAAGTCGGGCTGGTTTGATGGTGCAAAGTGGCTCCTGCAATCTGCCATCCAGAAGCGGGGTAGCTTGCTTTTGTTTGCCTGGGAAAAGGGCCGAGGTTTGGGTCTGGGGGCCTATGGCTGAGAGCGACCGCCTGGCTCCTGAAAAGCTACGATAGGCAGGATGGTGACCAGACCCATGGTGGCCCCAGTGCCAAGTTGGGCTGGTTTGATAGTACCAAGTGGCGCCTGCAATCTGCCATCAAAAATTTGGCAGGCGAGTTTTGTTTTCCAGGGAAAAGCGCCGTTGTTTGTGTTTGGGGGCCTGGGGCTGGGAGTGGCCGGCTGGCTCCTGAAAATGCACGATACGCAGGATGGTTCCCTGTCCCAAGGTGGCACCAGTGCCAAGTTGGGCTGGTTTGATAGTAGCAAGTGGCTCCTGCAATCTGCCATCCAGAAGCGGGGCAACTGAGTTTTGTTTGCCAGGGCAATGGGCGGTGGTTTGAGTTTGGTGGCCTGTGGCTGGGAGTGGCCGGGTGGCTCCTTAGAATCCACGAGTTGCAGGATGGTTCCCAGACCCAAGGTGGCACCAGTGCCAAGTCGGGCTGGTTTGATGGTGCAAAGTGGCTCCTGCAATCTGCCATCCAGAAGCGGGGTAGCTAAATTTGGTTTGCCAGCGAAACGGGCCGAGGTTTGTGTCTGGGGGCCTATGGCTGAGAGTGACCGGCTGGCTCCTGAAAAGCTATGATCGGCAGGATGGTGACCAGACCCATGGTGGCACCAGTGCCAAATTGGGCTGGTTTGACTGTGCCAAGTGGCTCCTGCAATCTGCCATCAAAAAGCTGGCAGGCGAGTTTTGTTTTCCAGGGAAAAGCGCCGTTGATTGTGTTTGGGGTCCTGTGGCTGGGAGTGGCCGGCTGGCTCCTTAGAATCCACGATACGCAGGATGGTTCCCAGAGCCAAGGTGGCACCAGTGCCAAGTCGGGCTGTTTTGATAGTACTAAAGAGCTCCTGCAATCTGCCATCCAGAAGCGTGGCTGCTTACTTTTGTTTGCCAGGGAAATGGGCCAAGTTTTGTGTCTGGGGGCCTATGGCTGGGAGTGACCGGCTGGCTCCTGAAAAGCTACGATAGGCAGGATGGTAACCAGACCCATGGTGGCACCAGTGCCAAATTGGGCTGGTTTGACTGTGCCAAGTGGCTCCTGCAATCTGCCATCAAAAATTTGGCAGGCGAGTTTTGTTTTCCAGGGAAAAGCGCCGTTGTTTTTGTTTTGGGGCCTGTGGCTGGGAGTGGCCGCCTGGCTCCTTAGAATCCACGATACGCAGGATGGTTCCGAGAGCCAAGGTGGCACCAGTGCCAAGTCGGGCTGGTTTGATGGTGCAAAGTGGCTCCTGCAATCTTCCATCCAGAAGCGGGGTAGCTTAATTTGGTTTGCCAAGGAAACGGGCCGAGGTTTGTGTCTGGGGGCCTATGGCTTGGAGTGACCGGCTGGCTCCTGAAAAGCTACGATAGGCAGGATGCTTCCCAGACCCATGGTGCCAGCAGTGCCAAGTTGGGCTGGTTTGATAGTAAAAAGTGGCTCCTGCAATCTGCCATCCAGAAGCGGGGCAGCTTACTTTTGTTTGCCAGGGAAACGGGCCGAGGTTTGTGTCTGGGGGCCTATGGCTGGGAGTGACCGGCTGGCTCCTGAAAAGCTACGATAGGCAGGATGGTGACCAGACCCATGGTGGCACCAGTGCCAAGTTGGGCTGATTTGATAGTACCAAGTGGCTCCTGCAATCTGACATCAAAAAGTTGGCAGGCGAGTTTTGTTTTCCAGGGAAAAGCGCCGTTGTTTGTGTTTGGGGGCCTGTGGCTGGGTGTGGCCGGCTGGCTCCTTAGAATCCACGATACGCAGGATGGTTCCCAGACCAGAGGTGGCACCAGTACCAAGTCGGGCTGGTTTGATAGTACCAAGTGGTTCCTGCAATCTGCCATCCAGAAGCAGGGCAGCTTACTTTTGTTTGCCAGGGAAAAGGGCCGAGGTTTGTGTCTGGGGGCCTATGGCTTGGAGTGACCGGCTGGTTCCTAAAAAGCTACGATACGCAGCATGGTTCCCAGACCCAAAGTGGCACGAGTGCCAAGTAGGGCTGGTTTGATAGTACCAAGTGGCTCCTGCAATCTGCCATCCAGAAGCGGGGCAGCTTACTTTTGTTTGCCAGGGAAACGGGCCGAGGTTTGTGTCTGGGGGCCTATGGCTGCGAGTGACCGGCTGGCTCCTGAAAAGCTACGATAGGCAGGATGGTGACCAGACCCATGGTGGCACCAGTGCCAAGTTGGGCTGATTTGATAGTACCAAGTGGCTCCTGCAATCTGACATCAAAAAGTTGGCAGGCGAGTTTTGTTTTCCAGGGAAAAGCGCCGTTGATTGTGTTTGGGGGCCTGTGGCTGGGAGTGGCCGGATGGCTAGTTAGAATCCACGCTACGCAGGATGGTTCCCAGACCAGAGGTGGCACCAGTACCAAGTCGGGCTGGTTTGATAGTACCAAGTGGTTCCTGCAATCTGCCATCCAGAAGCAGGGCAGCTTACTTTTGTTTGCCAGGGAAACGGGCCGAGGTTTGTGTCTGGGGGCCTATGGCTTGGAGTGACCGGCTGGTTCCTAAAAAGCTACGATACGCAGCATGGTTCCCAGACCCAAGTTGGCACGAGTGCCAAGTCGGGCTGGTTTGATAGTACCAAGTGGCTCCTGCAATCTGCCATCCAGAAGCGGGGCAGCTTACTTTTGTTTGCCAGGGAAACCGGCCGAGGTTTGTGTCTGGGGGCCTATGGCAGGGAGTGACCGGTTGGCTCCTGAAAAGCTACGATAGGCAGGATGGTGACCAGACCCATGGTGGCACCAGTGCCAGGTTGGGCTGGTTTGATAGTACCAAGTGGCTCCTGCAATCTGCCATCAAAAAGTTGGCAGGCGAGTTTTGTTTTCCAGGGAAAAGCGCCGTGGTTTGTGTTTGGGGGCCTGTGGCTGGGAGTGGCCGGCTGGCTCCTTAGAATCCACGATACGCAGGATGGTTCCCAGACCCAAGGTGGCACCAGTGCCAAGTTAGGCTGGTTTGATAGTACCAAGTGCGTCCTGCAATCTGCCATCCAGAAGCGGGGCAGCTTACTTTAGTTTGCCAGGGAAACGGGCCGAGGTTTGTGTCTGGGGGCCTATGGCTTGGAGTGACCGGCTGGCTCCTGAAAAGCTACGATAGGCAGGATGGTGACCAGACCCATGGAGGCACCAGTGCCAAGTTGGGCTGGTTTGATAGTACCAAGTGGCTCCTGCAATCTGCCATCAAAAAAGTTGGCAGACAAGTTTTGTTTTCCAGGGAAAAGCGCCGTTGTTTGTGTTTGGGGGCCTGTGGCTGGGAGTGGCCGGCTGGCTCCTTAGAATCCACGATACGCAGGATGGTTCCCAGACCAGAGGTGGCACCAGTGCCAAGTCGGGCTGGTTTGATGGTGCAAAGTGGCTCTTGCAATCTGCCATCCAGTAGCGGGGTAGCTTAATTTGGTTTGCCAGCGAAACGGGCCGAGGTTTGTGTCTGGCGGCCTATGGCTGAGAGTGACCGGCTGGCTCCTGAAAAGCTATGATCGGCAGGATGGTGACCAGACCCATGGTGGCCCCAGTGCCAAGTTGGGCTGGTTTGATAGTACCAAGTGGCTCCTGCAATCTGCCATCAAAATCTGGCAGGCGAGTTTTGTTTTCCAGGGAAAAGCGCCGTTGTTTGTGTTTGGGGGCCTGGGGCTGGGAGTGGCCGGCTGGCTCCTGAAAATGCACGATACTCAGGATGGTTCCCAGACCCAAGGTGGCACCAGTGCAAAGTCAGGCTGGTTTGATAGTAGCAAGTGGCTCCTGCAATCTGCCATCCAGAAGCGGGGCAACTGAGTTTTGTTTGCCGGGGAAATTGGCGGTGGTTTGTGTTTGGGGGCCTGTGGCTGGGAGTGGCTGGGTGGCTCCTTAGAATCCACGATTTGCAGGATGGTTCCCAGAGCCAAGGTGGCACCACTGCCAAGTCGGGCTGGTTTGATGGTGCAAAGTGGCTCCTGCAATCTGCCATCCAGAAGCGGGGTAGCTAAATTTGGTTTGCCAGCGAAACGGGCCGAGGTTTGTGTCTGGGGGCCTATGGCTGAGAGTGACCGGCTGGCTCCTGAAAAGCTATGATCGGCAGGATGGTGACCAGACCCATGGTGGCACCAGTGCCAAGTTGGGCTGGTTTGGTAGTACCAAGTGGCTCCTGCAATCTGCCATCAAAAAGCTGGCAGGCGAGTTTTGTTTTCCAGGGAAAAGCGCCGTTGATTGTGTTTGGGGTCCTGTGGCTGGGAGTGGCCGGCTGGCTCCTTAGAATCCACGATACGCAGGATGGTTCCCTGTCCCAAGGTGGCACCAGTGCCAAGTCGGGCTGGTTTGATAGTACTAAAGAGCTCCTGCAATCTGCCATCCAGAAGTTTGGCTGCTTACTTTTGTTTGCCAGGGAAATGGGCCAAGGTTTGTGTCTGGGGGCCTATGGCTGGGTGTGACCGGCTGGCTCCTGAAAAGCTACGATAGGCAGGATGGTAACCAGACCCATGGTGGCACCAGTGCCAAATTGGGCTGGTTTGACAGTGCCAAGTGGCTCCTGCAATCTGCCATCAAAAATTTGGCAGGCGAGTTTTGTTTTCCAGGGAAAAGCGCCGTTGTTTTTGTTTGGGGGCCTGTGGCTGGGAGTGGCCGCCTGGCTCCTTAGAATCCACGATACGCAGGATGGTTCCCAGAGCCAAGGTGGCACCAGTGCCAAGTCGGGCTGGTTTGATGGTGCAAAGTGTCTCCTGCAATCTTCCATCCAGAAGCGGGGTAGCTTAATTTGGTTTGCCAGCGAAACGGGCCGAGGTTTGTGTCTGGGGGCCTATGGCTGAGAGTGACCGCCTGGCTCCTGAAAAGCTACGATAGGCAGGATGGTGACCAGACCCATGGTGGCACCAGTGCCAAGTTGAGCATGTTTGATAGTACCAAGTGGCTCCTGCAATCTGCCATCAAAAAGCTGGCAGGCGAGTTTTGTTTTCCAGGGAAAAGCGCCGTTGTTTTTGTTTGGGGGCCTGGGACTGGGAGTGGCCGGCTGGCTCCTGAAAATGCACGATACGCAGGATGGTTCCCTGTCCCAAGGTGGCACCAGTGCCATGTTGGGCTGGTTTGATAGCAGCAAGTGGCTCCTGCAATCTGCCATCCAGAACCGGGGCAACTGAGTTTTGTTTGCCAGGGATATGGGCGGTGGTTTGTGTTTGGGGGCCTGTGGCTGGGAGTGGCCGGGTGGCTCCTTAGAATCCACGATTCGCAGGATGGTTCCCAGAGCCAAGGTGGCACCAGTGCCAAGTCGGGCTGGTTTGATGGTGCAAAGTGGCTCCTGCAATCTGCCATCCAGAAGCGGGGTAGTTTACTTTTGTTTGCCAGGGCAACGGGCCGAGGTTTTGTGTCGGCGGGCCTATGGCTGGGATGGACCGGCTGGGTGCTGAAAAGAGACGATAGGCAGGAGGGTGACCAGACCCATGGTGGCAACAGTGCCAAGTTGGGCTGGTTTGATAGTACCAAGTGGCTCCTGCAATCTGCCATCCAGAAGCGGGGCAGCTTAATTTTGTTTGCCAGCGAAACGGGCCGAGGTTTGTGTCTGGGGGCCTATGGCTGGGAATGGCCGCCTGGCTCCTGAAAAGCTACGATAGGCAGGATGTTTACCAGACCCATGGTGGCACCATTGCCACGTTGGGCTGGTTTTATAGTACCAAGTGGCTCCTGCAATCTGCCATCAAAAAGTTGGCAGGCGAGTTTTGTTTTCCAGGGAAAGGCGCCGTTGTTTGTGTTTGGGGTCCTGTGGCTGGGAGTGGCCGGCTTTCTCCTGAAAATCCACGATACGCAGGATGGTTCCCAGACCCAAGGTGGCACCAGTGCCAAGTTCGGCTGGTTTGATAGTCGCAAGAAGGTCCTGCAAACAGCCATCCAGAAGCGGGATAGCTTAATTTTGTTTGCCAGGGAAAGGGGCCTAGGTTTGTGTCTGGGGGCCTAAGGCTGGGAGTGACCGGCTGGCTCCTGAAAAGCTACGATAGGCAGGATGGTGACCAGACACATGGTGGCACCAGTGCCAAGTTGGGCTGGTTGGATATTACCAAGTGGCTCCTGCAATCTTCCATCAAAACTTGGCAGGCAAGTTTTTTTTCCAAGGTAATGCGCCGTTGTTTGTGTTTGGGGTCCTGTGGCTGGGAGTGGCCGGCTGGCTCCTTAGAATCCACGATACGCAGGATGGTTCCCCGAGCCAAGGTGGCACCAGTGCCAAGTCGGGCTGGTTTGATAGTAGCAAGTGGCTCCTGCAATCTGCCATCCAGAAGTGGGGCAGCTAAGTTTTGTTTGCCAGAAAAAAGGGCCGTGGTTTTTGTTGAGGGCCTGAGGCTGGGAGTGACCGGCTGGCTCCTGAAAAGCTACGATAGGCAGGATGGTTACCAGACCCATGGTGGCACCAGTGCCAAGTTGGGCTGGTTTGGTATTAACAAGTGGCTCCTGCAATCTTCCATCAAAAAGTTGGCAGGCGAGTTTTGTTTTCCAGGGAAAAGCGCCGTTGTTTTTGTTTGGGGGCCTATGGCTGGGATGGCCTCGTGGCGCCTTAGAATCTACGTTACGCAGCAAGGTTCGCAGTCCCAAAGTGACATCAGTGCCAAGTTCGGCTGGTTTGATAGTACCAAGTGGCTCCTGCAATCTGCCATCAAAAAGTTGGCAGGCGAGTTTTGTTTTCAAGGGAAAAGTTCCGTTGATTTTGTTTGGGTCCCTTTGGCAGGGAGTGGCCGGCTGGCTCCTTAGAATCCAAGATACGCAGGATGCTTCCCAGACCAGAGGTGGCACCAGTGCCAAGTCCGGCTGGTTTGACAGTACCAAGTGGCTCCTGCAATCTGCCATCCAGAAGCGGGGAAGCTGAGTTTTTTTTTCCAGAGAAAAGGGCTGTGGTTTGTGTTTGGGGGCCTGTGGCTGGCAAGGGCCGTCTGGCTCCTGAAAATCCATGATACGAAGCATGGTTCCCAGACCCAAGGTGGCACCATTGCCAAGTAGGGCTGGTTTGACAGTGTCAAGTGCCTCCTGCAATCTCCCATCCAGAAGCGGGGCAGCTGAGTTTTGTTTGCCTGTGAAACGGGCCGTTGTTTTTGATTGGGTTCTGTGGCCGAGAGTGGTCGGCTGGCTCCTGACAATCCACATTTCGCAGGATGGTTCCCAGACCCAAGGTGGCACCAGTGCCAAGTCAGGCTGGTTTGATAGTACCAAGTGGCTCCTGCAATCTGCCATGCAGAAGCTGGGCAGCTGAGTTTTGTTTGCCTGAGAAAGGGGCCGTGGGTTCTGTTTGGAGGCATATGGCTGGGCGTGGACAGCTTGCTCCTTAAAATGAACGATACATAGTATGCTTCCCAGACCCAAGGTGGCACCAGTGCCACGTCGGTCTGGTTTCATAGTACCAAGTGGCTCCTGCAATTTGCCATCCAGAAGCGGGGCAGTTGAGTTTTTTTTGCCAGAGAAAAGGGCCGTGGTTTGTGTTTGGGGGCCTATGGCTGGGAGTGGCCGGCTGGCTCCTTATAATCTACGATACGCAGGATGGTTCCCAGACCCATGGTGGCACGAGTGCCAAGTTGGGCTGGTTTGATAGTACCAAGTGGCTCCTGCAATCTGCCATCAAAAAGTTGGCAGGCGAGTTTTGTTTTCCAGGGAAAAGCGCCGTTGTTTGTGTTTGGGGGCCTGTGGCTGGGAGCTGCTGCCTGGCTCCTTAGAATCCATGATACGCAGGATGGTTCCCAGACCCAAGGTGGCACCAGTGCCAAGTTGGGCTCATTTGATAGTTCAAAGAGCGTCTTGCAATCTGCCATCCAGAAGCGGGGCAGCTGAGTTGTGTTTGCCAGAGAAAAGGGCTGTGGTTTGAGTTTGGGGACCTGTGGCTGGCAGTGGCCGGCTGGCTCCTGAAAATCCACAATACGCAGGATGGTTCCCAGACCAATAGTGGCACCAGTGCCAAGTTGGGCTGGTTTGATAGTACCAAGTGGCTCCTGCAATCTGCCATCAAAATGTTGGCAGGCGAGTTTTGTTTTCCAGGGAAGGGCGCCGTTGTTTTTTTTCCGGGGGCCAGTGGCTGGGAGTGGCCGGCTGACTCCTGAAAAGCTACGATAGGCAGGATGTTTACCAGACCCATGGTGGCACCAGTGCCAAGTCAAGCTGGTTTGATAGTACCAAGTGGCTGCTGCAATCTGCCATCAAAAAGTTGGCAGGCGAGTTTTGTTTTCCAGGGAAAAGCGCCGATGTTTGTGTTTGGGGTCCTGTGGCTGGGAGTGGCCGGCTGGCTACTTAGAATCCACGATACGCAGGATGGTTCCCCGACCCAACGTGGCATAAGTGCCAAGTCGGGCTGGTTTGATAGTCCAAAGTGTCTCCTGCAATCTGCCATCCAGAAGCTGGGCAGCCAAGTTTTGCTTGCCAGATAATAGGGCCGTGGTTTTTTTTGGGGGCCTGTGGCTGGGAGTGGCCGGCTGGCTCCTTAGAATCCACGATACACAGGATGGTTCCCAGACCCAAGGTGGCACCAGTGCCAAGTCGGTCTCGTTTCATAGTACCAAGTGTCTACTGCAATCTGCCATCCAGAAGCGGGGCAGCTGAGTTTTGTTTGCTGGAGAAAAGGGCCGTTGTTTGATTTTGGGGTCATATGGCTTAGAGTGGCCGGCTGGCTCCTGAAAATCAACGATATGCAGGATGCTGCCCAGAGCCACGTTGGCACCAGTACCAAGTCGGGCTGGTTTGATAGTACCAAGTGGCTCCCGCAATCTTCCATGAAAACTTGGCAGGCGAGTTTTGTTTTCCAGGGAAAAGCGCCGTTGTTTGTGTTTGGGGTCCTGTGGCTGGGAGTGGCCGGCTGGCTCCTTAGAATCCACAATACGCAGGATGGTTCCCCTAGCCAAGGTCGCACCAGTGCCAAGTCGGGCTGATTTGATAGTACCAAGTGGCTCCTGCAATCTGCCATCCAGAAGCGGGGCAACTGAGTTTTGTTTTCCAGGGAAAAGCGCCGTTGTTTGTGTTTGGGGTCCTGTGGTTGGGAGTGGCCGGCTGGCTCCTTTGAATCCACGATACGCAGGATGGTTCCCCTAGCCAAGGTGGCACCAGTGCCAAGTCGGGCTGGTTTGATAGTACCAAGTGGCTCCTGCAATCTGCCATCCAGAAGCGGGGAAGCTTAATTTGGTTTGCCAGCGAAACGGGCCGAGGTTTGTGTCTGGGGTCCTATGGCTGAGAGTGACCGCCTGGCTCCTGAAAAGCTACTTTAGGCAGGATGTTGACCAGACCCATGGTGGCACCAGTGCCAAGTTGGGCTGGTTTGATAGTACCAAGTGGCTCCTGCAATCTGCCATCCAGAAGCAGGGCAGCTTACTTTTGTTTGCCAGCGAAACGGGCCGAGGTTTGTGTCTGGGGGCCTATGGCTGGGAGTGACCGGCTGGCTCCTGAAAAGCTACGATAGGCAGGATGTTTACCAGACCCATGGTGGCACCTGTGCCAACTTGGGCTGTTTTGATAGTACCAAGTGGCTCCTGCAATCTGCCATCAAAAAGTTGGCAGGCGGGTTTTGTTTTCCAGGGAAAAGCGCCGTTGTTTCTGTTCGGGGGCCTATGGCTGGGAGTGGCCTGCTGGCTCCTTAGAATCCACCATACGCAGGATGGTTCCCAGACCAGAGGTGGCACCAGTGCCAGGTCAGGCTGGTTTGATGGTGAAAAGTTGCTCCTGCAATCTGCCATCCAGAAGCGGGGTAGCTTACTTTTGTTTGCCAGGGAAACGGGCCGAGGTTTGTGTCTGGGGGCCTATGGCTGCGAGTGACCGGCTGGCTCCTGAAAAGCTACGATAGGCAGGATGGTGACCAGACCCATGGTGGCACCAGTGCCAAGTTGGGCTGGTTTGATAGTACCAAGTGGCTCCTGCAATCTGCCATCAAAAATTTGGCGGGCGAGTTTTGTTTTTCAGGGAAAGGCACCGTTGTTTGTGTTTGGGGGCCTGTGGCTGGGAGTGACCGCCTGGCTCCTGAAAATCCACGATACGCAGGATGGTTCCCAGACCCAAGGTGGCACCAGTGCCAAGTTCGGCTGGTTTCATAGTAGCCATAACGTCCTGCAAACTGCCATCCAGAAGCGGGCCAGCTTAATATTGTTTGCCAGGGAAACGGGCCTAGGTTTGTGTCTGGGGGCCTATGGCTGGGAGTGACCGGCTGGGTCCTGAAAGCTACGATAGGCAGGATATTTACCAGACCCATGGTGGCACCAGTGCCAAGTTGGGCTGGTTTGATAGTACCAAGTGGCTCCTGCAATCTTCCATCAAAATTTGGCAGGCGAGTTTTGTTTTCCAGGGAAAAGCGCCGTTGTTTGTGTTTGAGGGCCTGTGGCTGGGAGTGGCCGGCTGGCTCCTTAGAATCCACGATACGCAGGATGGTTCCCCGAGCCAAGGTGGCACCAGTGCCAAGTCGGGCTGGTTTGATAGTACCAAGTGGCTCCTGCAATCTGCCATCCAGAAGCGGGGCAGCTAAGTTTTGTTTGCCAGGGCAATGGGCGGTGGTTTGTGTTTGGGGACCTGTGGCTGGGAGTGGCCGCCTGACTCCTTAGATTCCACGATTCGCAGGATGGTTCCCAGAGCCAAGGTGGCACCAGTGCCAAGTCGGGCTGGTTTGATGGTGCAAAGTGGCTCCTGCAATCTGCCATCCAGAAGCGGGGTAGCTTAATTTGGTTTGCCAGCGAAACGGGCCGAGGTTTGTGTCTGGGGGCCTATGGCTCAGAGTGACCGCCTGGCTCCGGAAAAGCTACGATAGGCAGGATGGTGACGAGACCCATGGTGGCACCAGTGCCAAGTTGGGCTGGTTTGATAGTAACAAGTGGCTCCTGCAATCTGCCATCCAAAAGCGGGGCAGCTTACTTTTGTTTGCCAGCGAAACGGGCCGAGGTTTGTGTCTGGGGGCCTATGGCTGGGAGTGACCGGCTGGCACCTGAAATCTATGATCGGCAGGATGTTTACCAGACCCATGGTGGCACCATTGCCAAGTTGGGCTGGTTTGATAGTACCAAGTGGCTCCTGCAATCTGCCATCAAAAAGTTGGCAGGCGAGTTTTGTTTTCCAGGGAAAAGCGCCGTTGTTTGTGTTTGGGGGCCTGTGGCTGGGAGTGGCAGGCTGGCTCCTTAGAATCCACCTTACGCAGGATGGTTCCCAGACCAGAGGTGGCACCAGTGCCAGGTCGGGCTGGTTTGATGGTGAAAAGTGGCTCCTGCAATCTGCCATCCAGAAGCGGGGTAGCTTAATTTTGTTTGCCGGGGAAATGGGCCGAGGTTTGTGTCTGTGGGCCTATGGCTGGGAGTGACCACCTGGCTCCTGAAAAGCTACGATAGGCAGGATGGTGACCAGACCCATGGTGGCACCAGTGCCAGGTTGGGCTGGTTTGATAGTACCAAGTGGCTCCTGCAATCTGCCATCAAAAAGTTGGCAGGCGAGTTTTGTTTTCCAGGGAAAAGCGCCGTGGTTTGTGTTTGGGGGCCTGTGGCTGGGAGTGGCCGGCTGGCTCCTTAGAATCCACGATACGCAGGATGGTTCCCAGACCCAAGGTGGCACCAGTGCCAAGTTAGGCTGGTTTGATAGTACCAAGTGCGTCCTGCAATCTGCCATCCAGAAGCGGGGCAGCTTACTTTAGTTTGCCAGGGAAACGGGCCGAGGTTTGTGTCTGGGGGCCTATGGCTTGGAGTGACCGGCTGGCTCCTGAAAAGCTACGATAGGCAGGATGGTGACCAGACCCATGGAGGCACCAGTGCCAAGTTGGGCTGGTTTGATAGTACCAAGTGGCTCCTGCAATCTGCCATCAAAAAAGTTGGCAGACAAGTTTTGTTTTCCAGGGAAAAGCGCCGTTGTTTGTGTTTGGGGGCCTGTGGCTGGGAGTGGCCGGCTGGCTCCTTAGAATCCACGATACGCAGGATGGTTCCCAGACCAGAGGTGGCACCAGTGCCAAGTCGGGCTGGTTTGATGGTGCAAAGTGGCTCTTGCAATCTGCCATCCAGTAGCGGGGTAGCTTAATTTGGTTTGCCAGCGAAACGGGCCGAGGTTTGTGTCTGGCGGCCTATGGCTGAGAGTGACCGGCTGGCTCCTGAAAAGCTATGATCGGCAGGATGGTGACCAGACCCATGGTGGCCCCAGTGCCAAGTTGGGCTGGTTTGATAGTACCAAGTGGCTCCTGCAATCTGCCATCAAAATCTGGCAGGCGAGTTTTGTTTTCCAGGGAAAAGCGCCGTTGTTTGTGTTTGGGGGCCTGGGGCTGGGAGTGGCCGGCTGGCTCCTGAAAATGCACGATACTCAGGATGGTTCCCAGACCCAAGGTGGCACCAGTGCAAAGTCAGGCTGGTTTGATAGTAGCAAGTGGCTCCTGCAATCTGCCATCCAGAAGCGGGGCAACTGAGTTTTGTTTGCCGGGGAAATTGGCGGTGGTTTGTGTTTGGGGGCCTGTGGCTGGGAGTGGCTGGGTGGCTCCTTAGAATCCACGATTTGCAGGATGGTTCCCAGAGCCAAGGTGGCACCACTGCCAAGTCGGGCTGGTTTGATGGTGCAAAGTGGCTCCTGCAATCTGCCATCCAGAAGCGGGGTAGCTAAATTTGGTTTGCCAGCGAAACGGGCCGAGGTTTGTGTCTGGGGGCCTATGGCTGAGAGTGACCGGCTGGCTCCTGAAAAGCTATGATCGGCAGGATGGTGACCAGACCCATGGTGGCACCAGTGCCAAGTTGGGCTGGTTTGGTAGTACCAAGTGGCTCCTGCAATCTGCCATCAAAAAGCTGGCAGGCGAGTTTTGTTTTCCAGGGAAAAGCGCCGTTGATTGTGTTTGGGGTCCTGTGGCTGGGAGTGGCCGGCTGGCTCCTTAGAATCCACGATACGCAGGATGGTTCCCTGTCCCAAGGTGGCACCAGTGCCAAGTCGGGCTGGTTTGATAGTACTAAAGAGCTCCTGCAATCTGCCATCCAGAAGTTTGGCTGCTTACTTTTGTTTGCCAGGGAAATGGGCCAAGGTTTGTGTCTGGGGGCCTATGGCTGGGTGTGACCGGCTGGCTCCTGAAAAGCTACGATAGGCAGGATGGTAACCAGACCCATGGTGGCACCAGTGCCAAATTGGGCTGGTTTGACAGTGCCAAGTGGCTCCTGCAATCTGCCATCAAAAATTTGGCAGGCGAGTTTTGTTTTCCAGGGAAAAGCGCCGTTGTTTTTGTTTGGGGGCCTGTGGCTGGGAGTGGCCGCCTGGCTCCTTAGAATCCACGATACGCAGGATGGTTCCCAGAGCCAAGGTGGCACCAGTGCCAAGTCGGGCTGGTTTGATGGTGCAAAGTGTCTCCTGCAATCTTCCATCCAGAAGCGGGGTAGCTTAATTTGGTTTGCCAGCGAAACGGGCCGAGGTTTGTGTCTGGGGGCCTATGGCTGAGAGTGACCGCCTGGCTCCTGAAAAGCTACGATAGGCAGGATGGTGACCAGACCCATGGTGGCACCAGTGCCAAGTTGAGCATGTTTGATAGTACCAAGTGGCTCCTGCAATCTGCCATCAAAAAGCTGGCAGGCGAGTTTTGTTTTCCAGGGAAAAGCGCCGTTGTTTTTGTTTGGGGGCCTGGGACTGGGAGTGGCCGGCTGGCTCCTGAAAATGCACGATACGCAGGATGGTTCCCTGTCCCAAGGTGGCACCAGTGCCATGTTGGGCTGGTTTGATAGCAGCAAGTGGCTCCTGCAATCTGCCATCCAGAACCGGGGCAACTGAGTTTTGTTTGCCAGGGATATGGGCGGTGGTTTGTGTTTGGGGGCCTGTGGCTGGGAGTGGCCGGGTGGCTCCTTAGAATCCACGATTCGCAGGATGGTTCCCAGAGCCAAGGTGGCACCAGTGCCAAGTCGGGCTGGTTTGATGGTGCAAAGTGGCTCCTGCAATCTGCCATCCAGAAGCGGGGTAGTTTACTTTTGTTTGCCAGGGCAACGGGCCGAGGTTTTGTGTCGGCGGGCCTATGGCTGGGATGGACCGGCTGGGTGCTGAAAAGAGACGATAGGCAGGAGGGTGACCAGACCCATGGTGGCAACAGTGCCAAGTTGGGCTGGTTTGATAGTACCAAGTGGCTCCTGCAATCTGCCATCCAGAAGCGGGGCAGCTTAATTTTGTTTGCCAGCGAAACGGGCCGAGGTTTGTGTCTGGGGGCCTATGGCTGGGAATGGCCGCCTGGCTCCTGAAAAGCTACGATAGGCAGGATGTTTACCAGACCCATGGTGGCACCATTGCCACGTTGGGCTGGTTTTATAGTACCAAGTGGCTCCTGCAATCTGCCATCAAAAAGTTGGCAGGCGAGTTTTGTTTTCCAGGGAAAGGCGCCGTTGTTTGTGTTTGGGGTCCTGTGGCTGGGAGTGGCCGGCTTTCTCCTGAAAATCCACGATACGCAGGATGGTTCCCAGACCCAAGGTGGCACCAGTGCCAAGTTCGGCTGGTTTGATAGTCGCAAGAAGGTCCTGCAAACAGCCATCCAGAAGCGGGATAGCTTAATTTTGTTTGCCAGGGAAAGGGGCCTAGGTTTGTGTCTGGGGGCCTAAGGCTGGGAGTGACCGGCTGGCTCCTGAAAAGCTACGATAGGCAGGATGGTGACCAGACACATGGTGGCACCAGTGCCAAGTTGGGCTGGTTGGATATTACCAAGTGGCTCCTGCAATCTTCCATCAAAACTTGGCAGGCAAGTTTTTTTTCCAAGGTAATGCGCCGTTGTTTGTGTTTGGGGTCCTGTGGCTGGGAGTGGCCGGCTGGCTCCTTAGAATCCACGATACGCAGGATGGTTCCCCGAGCCAAGGTGGCACCAGTGCCAAGTCGGGCTGGTTTGATAGTAGCAAGTGGCTCCTGCAATCTGCCATCCAGAAGTGGGGCAGCTAAGTTTTGTTTGCCAGAAAAAAGGGCCGTGGTTTTTGTTGAGGGCCTGAGGCTGGGAGTGACCGGCTGGCTCCTGAAAAGCTACGATAGGCAGGATGGTTACCAGACCCATGGTGGCACCAGTGCCAAGTTGGGCTGGTTTGGTATTAACAAGTGGCTCCTGCAATCTTCCATCAAAAAGTTGGCAGGCGAGTTTTGTTTTCCAGGGAAAAGCGCCGTTGTTTTTGTTTGGGGGCCTATGGCTGGGATGGCCTCGTGGCGCCTTAGAATCTACGTTACGCAGCAAGGTTCGCAGTCCCAAAGTGACATCAGTGCCAAGTTCGGCTGGTTTGATAGTACCAAGTGGCTCCTGCAATCTGCCATCAAAAAGTTGGCAGGCGAGTTTTGTTTTCAAGGGAAAAGTTCCGTTGATTTTGTTTGGGTCCCTTTGGCAGGGAGTGGCCGGCTGGCTCCTTAGAATCCAAGATACGCAGGATGCTTCCCAGACCAGAGGTGGCACCAGTGCCAAGTCCGGCTGGTTTGACAGTACCAAGTGGCTCCTGCAATCTGCCATCCAGAAGCGGGGAAGCTGAGTTTTTTTTTCCAGAGAAAAGGGCTGTGGTTTGTGTTTGGGGGCCTGTGGCTGGCAAGGGCCGTCTGGCTCCTGAAAATCCATGATACGAAGCATGGTTCCCAGACCCAAGGTGGCACCATTGCCAAGTAGGGCTGGTTTGACAGTGTCAAGTGCCTCCTGCAATCTCCCATCCAGAAGCGGGGCAGCTGAGTTTTGTTTGCCTGTGAAACGGGCCGTTGTTTTTGATTGGGTTCTGTGGCCGAGAGTGGTCGGCTGGCTCCTGACAATCCACATTTCGCAGGATGGTTCCCAGACCCAAGGTGGCACCAGTGCCAAGTCAGGCTGGTTTGATAGTACCAAGTGGCTCCTGCAATCTGCCATGCAGAAGCTGGGCAGCTGAGTTTTGTTTGCCTGAGAAAGGGGCCGTGGGTTCTGTTTGGAGGCATATGGCTGGGCGTGGACAGCTTGCTCCTTAAAATGAACGATACATAGTATGCTTCCCAGACCCAAGGTGGCACCAGTGCCACGTCGGTCTGGTTTCATAGTACCAAGTGGCTCCTGCAATTTGCCATCCAGAAGCGGGGCAGTTGAGTTTTTTTTGCCAGAGAAAAGGGCCGTGGTTTGTGTTTGGGGGCCTATGGCTGGGAGTGGCCGGCTGGCTCCTTATAATCTACGATACGCAGGATGGTTCCCAGACCCATGGTGGCACGAGTGCCAAGTTGGGCTGGTTTGATAGTACCAAGTGGCTCCTGCAATCTGCCATCAAAAAGTTGGCAGGCGAGTTTTGTTTTCCAGGGAAAAGCGCCGTTGTTTGTGTTTGGGGGCCTGTGGCTGGGAGCTGCTGCCTGGCTCCTTAGAATCCATGATACGCAGGATGGTTCCCAGACCCAAGGTGGCACCAGTGCCAAGTTGGGCTCATTTGATAGTTCAAAGAGCGTCTTGCAATCTGCCATCCAGAAGCGGGGCAGCTGAGTTGTGTTTGCCAGAGAAAAGGGCTGTGGTTTGAGTTTGGGGACCTGTGGCTGGCAGTGGCCGGCTGGCTCCTGAAAATCCACAATACGCAGGATGGTTCCCAGACCAATAGTGGCACCAGTGCCAAGTTGGGCTGGTTTGATAGTACCAAGTGGCTCCTGCAATCTGCCATCAAAATGTTGGCAGGCGAGTTTTGTTTTCCAGGGAAGGGCGCCGTTGTTTTTTTTCCGGGGGCCAGTGGCTGGGAGTGGCCGGCTGACTCCTGAAAAGCTACGATAGGCAGGATGTTTACCAGACCCATGGTGGCACCAGTGCCAAGTCAAGCTGGTTTGATAGTACCAAGTGGCTGCTGCAATCTGCCATCAAAAAGTTGGCAGGCGAGTTTTGTTTTCCAGGGAAAAGCGCCGATGTTTGTGTTTGGGGTCCTGTGGCTGGGAGTGGCCGGCTGGCTACTTAGAATCCACGATACGCAGGATGGTTCCCCGACCCAACGTGGCATAAGTGCCAAGTCGGGCTGGTTTGATAGTCCAAAGTGTCTCCTGCAATCTGCCATCCAGAAGCTGGGCAGCCAAGTTTTGCTTGCCAGATAATAGGGCCGTGGTTTTTTTTGGGGGCCTGTGGCTGGGAGTGGCCGGCTGGCTCCTTAGAATCCACGATACACAGGATGGTTCCCAGACCCAAGGTGGCACCAGTGCCAAGTCGGTCTCGTTTCATAGTACCAAGTGTCTACTGCAATCTGCCATCCAGAAGCGGGGCAGCTGAGTTTTGTTTGCTGGAGAAAAGGGCCGTTGTTTGATTTTGGGGTCATATGGCTTAGAGTGGCCGGCTGGCTCCTGAAAATCAACGATATGCAGGATGCTGCCCAGAGCCACGTTGGCACCAGTACCAAGTCGGGCTGGTTTGATAGTACCAAGTGGCTCCCGCAATCTTCCATGAAAACTTGGCAGGCGAGTTTTGTTTTCCAGGGAAAAGCGCCGTTGTTTGTGTTTGGGGTCCTGTGGCTGGGAGTGGCCGGCTGGCTCCTTAGAATCCACAATACGCAGGATGGTTCCCCTAGCCAAGGTCGCACCAGTGCCAAGTCGGGCTGATTTGATAGTACCAAGTGGCTCCTGCAATCTGCCATCCAGAAGCGGGGCAACTGAGTTTTGTTTTCCAGGGAAAAGCGCCGTTGTTTGTGTTTGGGGTCCTGTGGTTGGGAGTGGCCGGCTGGCTCCTTTGAATCCACGATACGCAGGATGGTTCCCCTAGCCAAGGTGGCACCAGTGCCAAGTCGGGCTGGTTTGATAGTACCAAGTGGCTCCTGCAATCTGCCATCCAGAAGCGGGGAAGCTTAATTTGGTTTGCCAGCGAAACGGGCCGAGGTTTGTGTCTGGGGTCCTATGGCTGAGAGTGACCGCCTGGCTCCTGAAAAGCTACTTTAGGCAGGATGTTGACCAGACCCATGGTGGCACCAGTGCCAAGTTGGGCTGGTTTGATAGTACCAAGTGGCTCCTGCAATCTGCCATCCAGAAGCAGGGCAGCTTACTTTTGTTTGCCAGCGAAACGGGCCGAGGTTTGTGTCTGGGGGCCTATGGCTGGGAGTGACCGGCTGGCTCCTGAAAAGCTACGATAGGCAGGATGTTTACCAGACCCATGGTGGCACCTGTGCCAACTTGGGCTGTTTTGATAGTACCAAGTGGCTCCTGCAATCTGCCATCAAAAAGTTGGCAGGCGGGTTTTGTTTTCCAGGGAAAAGCGCCGTTGTTTCTGTTCGGGGGCCTATGGCTGGGAGTGGCCTGCTGGCTCCTTAGAATCCACCATACGCAGGATGGTTCCCAGACCAGAGGTGGCACCAGTGCCAGGTCAGGCTGGTTTGATGGTGAAAAGTTGCTCCTGCAATCTGCCATCCAGAAGCGGGGTAGCTTACTTTTGTTTGCCAGGGAAACGGGCCGAGGTTTGTGTCTGGGGGCCTATGGCTGCGAGTGACCGGCTGGCTCCTGAAAAGCTACGATAGGCAGGATGGTGACCAGACCCATGGTGGCACCAGTGCCAAGTTGGGCTGGTTTGATAGTACCAAGTGGCTCCTGCAATCTGCCATCAAAAATTTGGCGGGCGAGTTTTGTTTTTCAGGGAAAGGCACCGTTGTTTGTGTTTGGGGGCCTGTGGCTGGGAGTGACCGCCTGGCTCCTGAAAATCCACGATACGCAGGATGGTTCCCAGACCCAAGGTGGCACCAGTGCCAAGTTCGGCTGGTTTCATAGTAGCCATAACGTCCTGCAAACTGCCATCCAGAAGCGGGCCAGCTTAATATTGTTTGCCAGGGAAACGGGCCTAGGTTTGTGTCTGGGGGCCTATGGCTGGGAGTGACCGGCTGGGTCCTGAAAGCTACGATAGGCAGGATATTTACCAGACCCATGGTGGCACCAGTGCCAAGTTGGGCTGGTTTGATAGTACCAAGTGGCTCCTGCAATCTTCCATCAAAATTTGGCAGGCGAGTTTTGTTTTCCAGGGAAAAGCGCCGTTGTTTGTGTTTGAGGGCCTGTGGCTGGGAGTGGCCGGCTGGCTCCTTAGAATCCACGATACGCAGGATGGTTCCCCGAGCCAAGGTGGCACCAGTGCCAAGTCGGGCTGGTTTGATAGTACCAAGTGGCTCCTGCAATCTGCCATCCAGAAGCGGGGCAGCTAAGTTTTGTTTGCCAGGGCAATGGGCGGTGGTTTGTGTTTGGGGACCTGTGGCTGGGAGTGGCCGCCTGACTCCTTAGATTCCACGATTCGCAGGATGGTTCCCAGAGCCAAGGTGGCACCAGTGCCAAGTCGGGCTGGTTTGATGGTGCAAAGTGGCTCCTGCAATCTGCCATCCAGAAGCGGGGTAGCTTAATTTGGTTTGCCAGCGAAACGGGCCGAGGTTTGTGTCTGGGGGCCTATGGCTCAGAGTGACCGCCTGGCTCCGGAAAAGCTACGATAGGCAGGATGGTGACGAGACCCATGGTGGCACCAGTGCCAAGTTGGGCTGGTTTGATAGTAACAAGTGGCTCCTGCAATCTGCCATCCAAAAGCGGGGCAGCTTACTTTTGTTTGCCAGCGAAACGGGCCGAGGTTTGTGTCTGGGGGCCTATGGCTGGGAGTGACCGGCTGGCACCTGAAATCTATGATCGGCAGGATGTTTACCAGACCCATGGTGGCACCATTGCCAAGTTGGGCTGGTTTGATAGTACCAAGTGGCTCCTGCAATCTGCCATCAAAAAGTTGGCAGGCGAGTTTTGTTTTCCAGGGAAAAGCGCCGTTGTTTGTGTTTGGGGGCCTGTGGCTGGGAGTGGCAGGCTGGCTCCTTAGAATCCACCTTACGCAGGATGGTTCCCAGACCAGAGGTGGCACCAGTGCCAGGTCGGGCTGGTTTGATGGTGAAAAGTGGCTCCTGCAATCTGCCATCCAGAAGCGGGGTAGCTTAATTTTGTTTGCCGGGGAAATGGGCCGAGGTTTGTGTCTGTGGGCCTATGGCTGGGAGTGACCACCTGGCTCCTGAAAAGCTACGATAGGCAGGATGGTGACCAGACCCATGGTGGCAGCAGTGCCAAGTTGGGCTGGTTTGATAGTACCAAGTGGCCCCTGCAATCTTCCATCAAAAGTTGGCAGGCGAATTTTTTTTTCCAGGGAAAAGCGCCGTTGTTTGTGTTTGGGGGCCTGTGGCTGGGAGTGGCCGGCTGGGTCCTTAGAATCCACGATACGCAGGATGGTTCCCCGAGCCAAGGTGGCACCAGTGCCAAGTCGGGCTGGTTTGGTAGTACCAAGTGGCTCCTGCAATCTGCCATCCAGAAGCGGGGCAGCTAAGTTTTGTTTGCCATAAAAAAGGGCCGTCGTTTTTGTTGGGGGCCTTTGGCTGGGAGTGAGCGGCTGGCTCCTTAGAATCCACGATATGCAGGATGGTTCCCAGACCCAAGGTGGCACCAGTGCCAAGTCGGGCTGGTTTGATAGTATTAAATAGCTCCTGCAATCTGCCATCCAGAAGCGGGGCAGCTTACTTTTGTTTGCCAGGGGAACGGGCCGAGCTTTGTGTCTGGGGCCTATGGCTGGGAGTGACCGGCTGGCTCCTGAAAAGCTACGATAGGCAGGATGGTGACCAGACCCATGGAGGCACCAGTGCCAAGTTGGGCTGGTTTGATAGTACCAAGTGGCTCCTGCAATCTGCCATCAAAAAAGTTGGCAGACAAGTTTTGTTTTCCAGGGAAAAGCGCCGTTGTTTGTGTTTGGGGGCCTGTGGCTGGGAGTGGCCGGCTGGCTCCTTAGAATCCACGATACGCAGGATGGTTCCCAGACCAGAGGTGGCACCAGTGCCAAGTCGGGCTGGTTTGATGGTGCAAAGTGGCTCTTGCAATCTGCCATCCAGTAGCGGGGTAGCTTAATTTGGTTTGCCAGCGAAACGGGCCGAGGTTTGTGTCTGGCGGCCTATGGCTGAGAGTGACCGGCTGGCTCCTGAAAAGCTATGATCGGCAGGATGGTGACCAGACCCATGGTGGCCCCAGTGCCAAGTTGGGCTGGTTTGATAGTACCAAGTGGCTCCTGCAATCTGCCATCAAAATCTGGCAGGCGAGTTTTGTTTTCCAGGGAAAAGCGCCGTTGTTTGTGTTTGGGGGCCTGGGGCTGGGAGTGGCCGGCTGGCTCCTGAAAATGCACGATACTCAGGATGGTTCCCAGACCCAAGGTGGCACCAGTGCAAAGTCAGGCTGGTTTGATAGTAGCAAGTGGCTCCTGCAATCTGCCATCCAGAAGCGGGGCAACTGAGTTTTGTTTGCCGGGGAAATTGGCGGTGGTTTGTGTTTGGGGGCCTGTGGCTGGGAGTGGCCGGGTGGCTCCTTAGAATCCACGATTTGCAGGATGGTTCCCAGAGCCAAGGTGGCACCACTGCCAAGTCGGGCTGGTTTGATGGTGCAAAGTGGCTCCTGCAATCTGCCATCCAGAAGCGGGGTAGCTAAATTTGGTTTGCCAGCGAAACGGGCCGAGGTTTGTGTCTGGGGGCCTATGGCTGAGAGTGACCGGCTGGCTCCTGAAAAGCTATGATCGGCAGGATGGTGACCAGACCCATGGTGGCACCAGTGCCAAGTTGGGCTGGTTTGGTAGTACCAAGTGGCTCCTGCAATCTGCCATCAAAAAGCTGGCAGGCGAGTTTTGTTTTCCAGGGAAAAGCGCCGTTGATTGTGTTTGGGGTCCTGTGGCTGGGAGTGGCCGGCTGGCTCCTTAGAATCCACGATACGCAGGATGGTTCCCTGTCCCAAGGTGGCACCAGTGCCAAGTCGGGCTGGTTTGATAGTACTAAAGAGCTCCTGCAATCTGCCATCCAGAAGTTTGGCTGCTTACTTTTGTTTGCCAGGGAAATGGGCCAAGGTTTGTGTCTGGGGGCCTATGGCTGGGTGTGACCGGCTGGCTCCTGAAAAGCTACGATAGGCAGGATGGTAACCAGACCCATGGTGGCACCAGTGCCAAATTGGGCTGGTTTGACAGTGCCAAGTGGCTCCTGCAATCTGCCATCAAAAATTTGGCAGGCGAGTTTTGTTTTCCAGGGAAAAGCGCCGTTGTTTTTGTTTGGGGGCCTGTGGCTGGGAGTGGCCGCCTGGCTCCTTAGAATCCACGATACGCAGGATGGTTCCCAGAGCCAAGGTGGCACCAGTGCCAAGTCGGGCTGGTTTGATGGTGCAAAGTGTCTCCTGCAATCTTCCATCCAGAAGCGGGGTAGCTTAATTTGGTTTGCCAGCGAAACGGGCCGAGGTTTGTGTCTGGGGGCCTATGGCTGAGAGTGACCGCCTGGCTCCTGAAAAGCTACGATAGGCAGGATGGTGACCAGACCCATGGTGGCACCAGTGCCAAGTTGAGCATGTTTGATAGTACCAAGTGGCTCCTGCAATCTGCCATCAAAAAGCTGGCAGGCGAGTTTTGTTTTCCAGGGAAAAGCGCCGTTGTTTTTGTTTGGGGGCCTGGGACTGGGAGTGGCCGGCTGGCTCCTGAAAATGCACGATACGCAGGATGGTTCCCTGTCCCAAGGTGGCACCAGTGCCATGTTGGGCTGGTTTGATAGCAGCAAGTGGCTCCTGCAATCTGCCATCCAGAACCGGGGCAACTGAGTTTTGTTTGCCAGGGATATGGGCGGTGGTTTGTGTTTGGGGGCCTGTGGCTGGGAGTGGCCGGGTGGCTCCTTAGAATCCACGATTCGCAGGATGGTTCCCAGAGCCAAGGTGGCACCAGTGCCAAGTCGGGCTGGTTTGATGGTGCAAAGTGGCTCCTGCAATCTGCCATCCAGAAGCGGGGTAGTTTACTTTTGTTTGCCAGGGCAACGGGCCGAGGTTTTGTGTCGGCGGGCCTATGGCTGGGATGGACCGGCTGGGTGCTGAAAAGAGACGATAGGCAGGAGGGTGACCAGACCCATGGTGGCAACAGTGCCAAGTTGGGCTGGTTTGATAGTACCAAGTGGCTCCTGCAATCTGCCATCCAGAAGCGGGGCAGCTTAATTTTGTTTGCCAGCGAAACGGGCCGAGGTTTGTGTCTGGGGGCCTATGGCTGGGAATGGCCGCCTGGCTCCTGAAAAGCTACGATAGGCAGGATGTTTACCAGACCCATGGTGGCACCATTGCCACGTTGGGCTGGTTTTATAGTACCAAGTGGCTCCTGCAATCTGCCATCAAAAAGTTGGCAGGCGAGTTTTGTTTTCCAGGGAAAGGCGCCGTTGTTTGTGTTTGGGGTCCTGTGGCTGGGAGTGGCCGGCTTTCTCCTGAAAATCCACGATACGCAGGATGGTTCCCAGACCCAAGGTGGCACCAGTGCCAAGTTCGGCTGGTTTGATAGTCGCAAGAACGTCCTGCAAACAGCCATCCAGAAGCGGGATAGCTTAATTTTGTTTGCCAGGGAAAGGGGCCTAGGTTTGTGTCTGGGGGCCTAAGGCTGGGAGTGACCGGCTGGCTCCTGAAAAGCTACGATAGGCAGGATGGTGACCAGACACATGGTGGCACCAGTGCCAAGTTGGGCTGGTTTGATAGTACCAAGTGGCTCCTGCAATCTTCCATCAAAACCTGGCAGGCAAGTTTTTTTTCCAAGGTAATGCGCCGTTGTTTGTGTTTGGGGTCCTGTGGCTGGGAGTGGCCGGCTGGCTCCTTAGAATCCACGATACGCAGGATGGTTCCCCGAGCCAAGGTGGCACCAGTGCCAAGTCGGGCTGGTTTGATAGTAGCAAGTGGCTCCTGCAATCTGCCATCCAGAAGTGGGGCAGCTAAGTTTTGTTTGCCAGAAAAAAGGGCCGTGGTTTTTGTTGAGGGCCTGAGGCTGGGAGTGACCGGCTGGCTCCTGAAAAGCTACGATAGGCAGGATGGTTACCAGACCCATGGTGGCACCAGTGCCAAGTTGGGCTGGTTTGGTATTAACAAGTGGCTCCTGCAATCTTCCATCAAAAAGTTGGCAGGCGAGTTTTGTTTTCCAGGGAAAAGCGCCGTTGTTTTTGTTTGGGGGCCTATGGCTGGGATGGCCTCGTGGCGCCTTAGAATCTACGTTACGCAGCAAGGTTCGCAGTCCCAAAGTGACATCAGTGCCAAGTTCGGCTGGTTTGATAGTACCAAGTGGCTCCTGCAATCTGCCATCAAAAAGTTGGCAGGCGAGTTTTGTTTTCAAGGGAAAAGTTCCGTTGATTTTGTTTGGGTCCCTTTGGCAGGGAGTGGCCGGCTGGCTCCTTAGAATCCAAGATACGCAGGATGGTTCCCAGACCAGAGGTGGCACCAGTGCCAAGTCCGGCTGGTTTGACAGTACCAAGTGGCTCCTGCAATCTGCCATCCAGAAGCGGGGAAGCTGAGTTTTTTTTTCCAGAGAAAAGGGCTGTGGTTTGTGTTTGGGGGCCTGTGGCTGGCAAGGGCCGTCTGGCTCCTGAAAATCCATGATACGAAGCATGGTTCCCAGACCCAAGGTGGCACCATTGCCAAGTAGGGCTGGTTTGACAGTGTCAAGTGCCTCCTGCAATCTCCCATCCAGAAGCGGGGCAGCTGAGTTTTGTTTGCCTGTGAAACGGGCCGTTGTTTTTGATTGGGTTCTGTGGCCGAGAGTGGTCGGCTGGCTCCTGACAATCCACATTTCGCAGGATGGTTCCCAGACCCAAGGTGGCACCAGTGCCAAGTCAGGCTGGTTTGATAGTACCAAGTGGCTCCTGCAATCTGCCATGCAGAAGCTGGGCAGCTGAGTTTTGTTTGCCTGAGAAAGGGGCCGTGGGTTCTGTTTGGAGGCATATGGCTGGGCGTGGCCAGCTTGCTCCTTAAAATGAACGATACATAGTATGCTTCCCAGACCCAAGGTGGCACCAGTGCCACGTCGGTCTGGTTTCATAGTACCAAGTGGCTCCTGCAATTTGCCATCCAGAAGCGGGGCAGTTGAGTTTTTTTTGCCAGAGAAAAGGGCCGTGGTTTGTGTTTGGGGGCCTATGGCTGGGAGTGGCCGGCTGGCTCCTTATAATCTACGATACGCAGGATGGTTCCCAGACCCATGGTGGCACGAGTGCCAAGTTGGGCTGGTTTGATAGTACCAAGTGGCTCCTGCAATCTGCCATCAAAAAGTTGGCAGGCGAGTTTTGTTTTCCAGGGAAAAGCGCCGTTGTTTGTGTTTGGGGGCCTGTGGCTGGGAGCTGCTGCCTGGCTCCTTAGAATCCATGATACGCAGGATGGTTCCCAGACCCAAGGTGGCACCAGTGCCAAGTTGGGCTCATTTGATAGTGCAAAGAGCGTCTTGCAATCTGCCATCCAGAAGCGGGGCAGCTGAGTTGTGTTTGCCAGAGAAAAGGGCTGTGGTTTGAGTTTGGGGACCTGTGGCTGGCAGTGGCCGGCTGGCTCCTGAAAATCCACAATACGCAGGATGGTTCCCAGACCAATAGTGGCACCAGTGCCAAGTTGGGCTGGTTTGATAGTACCAAGTGGCTCCTGCAATCTGCCATCAAAATGTTGGCAGGCGAGTTTTGTTTTCCAGGGAAGGGCGCCGTTGTTTTTTTTCCGGGGGCCAGTGGCTGGGAGTGGCCGGCTGACTCCTGAAAAGCTACGATAGGCTGGATGTTTACCAGACCCATGGTGGCACCAGTGCCAAGTCAAGCTGGTTTGATAGTACCAAGTGGCTGCTGCAATCTGCCATCAAAAAGTTGGCAGGCGAGTTTTGTTTTCCAGGGAAAAGCGCCGATGTTTGTGTTTGGGGTCCTGTGGCTGGGAGTGGCCGGCTGGCTACTTAGAATCCACGATACGCAGGATGGTTCCCCGATCCAACGTGGCATAAGTGCCAAGTCGGGCTGGTTTGATAGTCCAAAGTGTCTCCTGCAATCTGCCATCCAGAAGCTGGGCAGCCAAGTTTTGCTTGCCAGATAATAGGGCCGTGGTTTTTTTTGGGGGCCTGTGGCTGGGAGTGGCCGGCTGGCTCCTTAGAATCCACGATACACAGGATGGTTCCCAGACCCAAGGTGGCACCAGTGCCAAGTCGGTCTCGTTTGATAGTACCAAGTGTCTACTGCAATCTGCCATCCAGAAGCGGGGCAGCTGAGTTTTGTTTGCTGGAGAAAAGGGCCGTTGTTTGATTTTGGGGACATATGGCTGAGAGTGGCCGGCTGGCTCCTGAAAATCAACGATATGCAGGATGCTGCCCAGAGCCACGTTGGCACCAGTACCAAGTCGGGCTGGTTTGATAGTACCAAGTGGCTCCCGCAATCTTCCATGAAAACTTGGCAGGCGAGTTTTGTTTTCCAGGGAAAAGCGCCGTTGATTGTGTTTGGGGTCCTGTGGCTGGGAGTGGCCGGCTGGCTCCTTAGAATCCACAATACGCAGGATGGTTCCCCTAGCCAAGGTCGCACCAGTGCCAAGTCGGGCTGATTTGATAGTACCAAGTGGCTCCTGCAATCTGCCATCCAGAAGCGGGGCAACTGAGTTTTGTTTTCCAGGGAAAAGCGCCGTTGTTTGTGTTTGGGGTCCTGTGGTTGGGAGTGGCCGGCTGGCTCCTTTGAATCCACGATACGCAGGATGGTTCCCCTAGCCAAGGTGGCACCAGTGCCAAGTCGGGCTGGTTTGATAGTACCAAGTGGCTCCTGCAATCTGCCATCCAGAAGCGGGGAAGCTTAATTTGGTTTGCCAGCGAAACGGGCCGAGGTTTGTGTCTGGGGTCCTATGGCTGAGAGTGACCGCCTGGCTCCTGAAAAGCTACTTTAGGCAGGATGTTGACCAGACCCATGGTGGCACCAGTGCCAAGTTGGGCTGGTTTGATAGTACCAAGTGGCTCCTGCAATCTGCCATCCAGAAGCAGGGCAGCTTACTTTTGTTTGCCAGCGAAACGGCCCGAGGTTTGTGTCTGGGGGCCTATGGCTGGGAGTGACCGGCTGGCACCTGAAAAGCTACGATAGGCAGGATGTTTACCAGACCCATGGTGGCACCTGTGCCAACTTGGGCTGTTTTGATAGTACCAAGTGGCTCCTGCAATCTGCCATCAAAAAGTTGGCAGGCGGGTTTTGTTTTCCAGGGAAAAGCGCCGTTGTTTCTGTTCGGGGGCCTATGGCTGGGAGTGGCCTGCTGGCTCCTTAGAATCCACCATACGCAGGATGGTTCCCAGACCAGAGGTGGCACCAGTGCCAGGTCAGGCTGGTTTGATGGTGAAAAGTTGCTCCTGCAATCTGCCATCCAGAAGCGGGGTAGCTTACTTTTGTTTGCCAGGGAAACGGGCCGAGGTTTGTGTCTGGGGGCCTATGGCTGCGAGTGACCGGCTGGCTCCTGAAAAGCTACGATAGGCAGGATGGTGACCAGACCCATGGTGGCACCAGTGCCAAGTTGGGCTGGTTTGATAGTACCAAGTGGCTCCTGCAATCTGCCATCAAAAATTTGGCGGGCGAGTTTTGTTTTTCAGGGAAAGGCACCGTTGTTTGTGTTTGGGGGCCTGTGGCTGGGAGTGACCGCCTGGCTCCTGAAAATCCACGATACGCAGGATGGTTCCCAGACCCAAGGTGGCACCAGTGCCAAGTTCGGCTGGTTTCATAGTAGCCATAACGTCCTGCAAACTGCCATCCAGAAGCGGGCCAGCTTAATATTGTTTGCCAGGGAAACGGGCCTAGGTTTGTGTCTGGGGGCCTATGGCTGGGAGTGACCGGCTGGGTCCTGAAAGCTACGATAGGCAGGATATTTACCAGACCCATGGTGGCACCAGTGCCAAGTTGGGCTGGTTTGATAGTACCAAGTGGCTCCTGCAATCTTCCATCAAAATTTGGCAGGCGAGTTTTGTTTTCCAGGGAAAAGCGCCGTTGTTTGTGTTTGAGGGCCTGTGGCTGGGAGTGGCCGGCTGGCTCCTTAGAATCCACGATACGCAGGATGGTTCCCCGAGCCAAGGTGGCACCAGTGCCAAGTCGGGCTGGTTTGATAGTACCAAGTGGCTCCTGCAATCTGCCATCCAGAAGCGGGGCAGCTAAGTTTTGTTTGCCAGGGCAATGGGCGGTGGTTTGTGTTTGGGGACCTGTGGCTGGGAGTGGCCGCCTGACTCCTTAGATTCCACGATTCGCAGAATGGTTCCCAGAGCCAAGGTGGCACCAGTGCCAAGTCGGGCTGGTTTGATGGTGCAAAGTGGCTCCTGCAATCTGCCATCCAGAAGCGGGGTAGCTTAATTTGGTTTGCCAGCGAAACGGGCCGAGGTTTGTGTCTGGGGGCCTATGGCTCAGAGTGACCGCCTGGCTCCTGAAAAGCTACGTTAGGCAGGATGGTGACGAGACCCATGGTGGCACCAGTGCCAAGTTGGGCTGGTTTGATAGTAACAAGTGGCTCCTGCAATCTGCCATCCAAAAGCGGGGCAGCTTACTTTTGTTTGCCAGCGAAACGGGCCGAGGTTTGTGTCTGGGGGCCTATGGCTGGGAGTGACCGGCTGGCACCTGAAATCTATGATCGGCAGGATGTTTACCAGACCCATGGTGGCACCATTGCCAAGTTGGGCTGGTTTGATAGTACCAAGTGGCTCCTGCAATCTGCCATCAAAAAGTTGGCAGGCGAGTTTTGTTTTCCAGGGAAAAGCGCCGTTGTTTGTGTTTGGGGGCCTGTGGCTGGGAGTGGCAGGCTGGCTCCTTAGAATCCACCTTACGCAGGATGGTTCCCAGACCAGAGGTGGCACCAGTGCCAGGTCGGGCTGGTTTGATGGTGAAAAGTGGCTCCTGCAATCTGCCATCCAGAAGCGGGGTAGCTTAATTTTGTTTGCCGGGGAAATGGGCCGAGGTTTGTGTCTGTGGGCCTATGGCTGGGAGTGACCACCTGGCTCCTGAAAAGCTACGATAGGCAGGATGGTGACCAGACCCATGGTGGCAGCAGTGCCAAGTTGGGCTGGTTTGATAGTACCAAGTGGCCCCTGCAATCTTCCATCAAAAGTTGGCAGGCGAATTTTTTTTTCCAGGGAAAAGCGCCGTTGTTTGTGTTTGGGGGCCTGTGGCTGGGAGTGGCCGGCTGGGTCCTTAGAATCCACGATACGCAGGATGGTTCCCCGAGCCAAGGTGGCACCAGTGCCAAGTCGGGCTGGTTTGGTAGTACCAAGTGGCTCCTGCAATCTGCCATCCAGAAGCGGGGCAGCTAAGTTTTGTTTGCCATAAAAAAGGGCCGTCGTTTTTGTTGGGGGCCTTTGGCTGGGAGTGAGCGGCTGGCTCCTTAGAATCCACGATATGCAGGATGGTTCCCAGACCCATGGTGGCACCAGTGCCAAGTCGGGCTGGTTTGATAGTATTAAATAGCTCCTGCAATCTGCCATCCAGAAGCGGGGCAGCTTACTTTTGTTTGCCAGGGGAACGGGCCGAGCTTTGTGTCTGGGGCCTATGGCTGGGAGTGACCGGCTGGCTCTTCAAAAAGCTACGATAGGCAGGATGGTTCCCACACCCATGGTGACACCAGTGCCAAGTTGGGCTGGTTTGATAGTAGCAAGTGCCTCCTGCAATCTGCCATCAAAAATTTGGCAGGCGAGTTTTGTTTTCCAGGGAAAAGCGCCGTTGTTTGTGTTTGGGGGACTGTGGCTGGGAGTGGCCGGCTGGCTCCTTAGAATGCACGATACGCAGGATGGTTCCCAGACCCAAGGTGGCACCAGTGCCAATTCGGGCTGGTTTTTGTAGTACCAAGTGCGTCCTGCAATTTGCCATCCAGAAGAGGAGCAGTTGAGTTTTGTTTGCCAGAGAAAAGGGTCTTGGTTTGTGTTTGGGGGCATAAAGCTGAGAGTGGCCGGCTGGCCCCTGAAAATCTACGATAGGCAGGATGCTTCCCAGTGCCAAGTCGGGCTGGTTTGATGGTGCAAAGTGGCTCCTGCAATCTGCCATCCAGAAGCGGGGCACCTCAGTTTTGTTTGCCAGGGAAATGGGCAGTGGTTTCTGTTTGGGGGCCTATGGCTGGGAGTGGCCGGCTGGCTCCTTAGAATCCACGATACTCAGGATGGTTCCCAGAGCCAAGGTGGCACCAGTGCCAAGTCGGGCTTGTTTGATAGTACTAAAGAGCTCCTGCAATCTGCCATCCAGAAGCGGGGCAGCTTACTTTTGTTTGCCAGGGAAATGGGCCAAGGTTTGTGTCTGGGGGCCTATGGCTGGGAGTGACCACCTGGCTCCTGAAAAGCTACGATAGGCAGGATGTTTACCAGACCCATGGTGGCACCAGTGCCAAGTTGGGCTGGTTTGACAGTGCCAAGTGGCTCCTGCAATCTGCCATCAAAAAGCTGGCAGGCGAGTTTTGTTTTCCAGGGAAAAGCACCGTTGTTTGTGTTTAGGGGCCTGTGGCTGGGAGTGGCCGCCTGGCTCCTTAGAATCCACGATACGCAGGATGGTTCCCAGAGCCAAGGTGGCACCAGTGCCAAGTCGGGCTGGTTTGATGGTGCAACGTGGCTCCTGCAATCTGCCATCCAGAAGCGGGGTAGCTTAATTTGGTTTGCCATGGAAATGGGCCGAGGTTTGTGTCTGGGGGCCTATGGCTGAGAGTGACCGCCTGGCTCCTGAAAAGCTACGATAGGCAGGATGGTGACCAGACCCATGGTGGCACCAGTGCCAAGTTGAGCTGGTTTGATAATACCAAGTGGCTCCTGCAATCTGCCATCAAAATGCTGGCAGGCGAGTTTTGTTTTCCAGGGAAAAGCGCCGTTGTTTGTGTTTGGGGGCCTGGGACTGGGAGTGGCCGGCTGGCTCCTGAAAATGCACGATACGCAGGATGGTTCCCTGTCCCAAGGTGGCACCAGTGCCAAGTTGTGCTGGTTTGATAGCAGCAAGTGGCTCCTGCAATC
The DNA here is from genome assembly GCF_028018845.1 of Melospiza georgiana. NCBI lineage: Eukaryota > Metazoa > Chordata > Aves > Passeriformes > Passerellidae > Melospiza > Melospiza georgiana. Next base: position 12,564,705 of record NC_080450.1, read on the forward strand.
TGCCATCCAGAAGCGGGGCAACTGAGTTTTGTTTGCCAGGGATATGGGCGGTGGTTTGTATTTGGGTGCCTGTGGCTGGGAGTGGCCGGGTGGTTCATTAGAATCCACGATTCGCAGGATGGTTCCCAGAGCCAAGGTGGCACCAGTGCCAAGTCGGGCTGGTTTGATGGTGGAAAGTGGCTCCTGCAATCTGCCATCCAGAAGCGGGGTAGTTTACTTTTGTTTGCCAGGGCAACGGGCCGAGGTTTTGTGTCGGGGGGCCTATGGCTGGGATTGACCGGCTGGGTGCTGAAAAGCGACGATAGGCAGGAGGGTGATCAGACCCATGGTGGCGCCAATGCCAAGTTGGGCTGGTTTGATAGTACCAAGTGGCTCCTGCAATCTGCCATCCAGAAGCGGGGCAGCTTAATTTTGTTTGCCAGCGAAACGGGCCGAGGTTTGTGTCTGGGGGCCTATGGCTGGGAGTAACCGGCTGGCTCCTGAAAAGCTACGATAGGCAGGATGTTTACCAGACCCATGGTGGCACCAGTGCCAAGTTGGGCTGGTTTGATAGTACCAAGTGGCTCCTGCAATCTGCCATCCAGAAGCGGGGCAGCTAAGTTTTGTTTGCCAGAAAAAAGGGCCATGGGTTTTGTTGAGGGCCTGTGGCTGGGAGTGGCCGCCTGGCTCCTTAGAATCCACGATACGCAGGATGGTTCCCAGACCCATGGTGGCACCAGTGCCAAGTCAGGCTGGTTTGATAGTACTAAAGAGCTCCTGCAGTCTGCCATCCAGATGCGTGGCTGCTTACTTTTGTTTGCCAGGGAAACGGGCCGAGATTTGTGTCTAGGGGCTAGGAATGGGAGTGACCGGCTGGCCACTGTAAAGCTACGATATGCAGGATGGTTGCCAGACCCATGGTGGCACCAGTGCCAAGTTGGGCTGGTTTGATAGTACCAAGTGGCTCCTGCAATCTTCCATCAAAAAGTTGGCAGGCGAGTTTTGTTTTCCAGGGAAAAGCGCCGTTGTTTTTTTTTGGGGGCCTATGGCTGGGATGGCCTCGTGGCGCCTTAGAATCTACGTTACGCAGCAAGGTTCGCAGTCCCAAAGTGGCATCAGTGCCAAGTCGGGCTGGTTTGGTAATACCAAGTGTCTCCTGCAATCTGCCATCAAAATTTGGCAGGCGAGTTTTGTTTTCCAGGGAAAAGCGCCGTTGATTTTGTTTGGGGGCCTATGGCTGGGAGTGGCCGGCTGGCTCCTTAGAGTCCACAATAGGCAGGATGCTTCCCAGACCCAAGGTGGCACCAGTGCCAAGTTGGGCTGGTTTGATAGTAGCAAGTGGCTCCTGCAATCTGCCATCCAGAAGCGGGGCAGTTAAGTTTTCTTTGCCTGAAAAAAGTGCCGGGATTTATGTTGCTGGCCTGTGGCTGGGAGTAGCCGGCTGGCTCCTGAAAATCCAAGATACGCAAGATGGTTCCCAGATCCAAGGTGGCACCAGTGCCAAGTTGGGCTGGTTTGATAGTACCAAGTGCGTCCTGCATTCTGTTATCCAGAAGAGGGGCAGCTTACTTTTGTTTGCCAGGGAAACGGGCCGAGGTTTGTGTCTGGGGGCCTATGGCTGGGAGTGACCACCTGGCTCCTGAAAAGCTACGATAGGCAGGATGCTGACCAGACCCATGGTGGCACCAGTGCCAAGTTGGGCTGGTTTGATAGTACCAATTGGCTTCTGCAATATGCCATCCAGAAGCGGGGCAGCTGAGTTTTGTTTGCCGGAGAAAAGGGCCGTTGTTTGTGTTTGGGGTCCTGTGGCTGGGAGTGGCCGGCTGGCTCCTTAGAATCCACAATACGCAGGATGGTTCCCCTAGCCAAGGTGGCACCAGTGCCAAGTCGGGCTGGTTTGATAGTACCAAGTGGCTCCTGCAATCTGCCATCCAGAAGCGGGGCAACTGAGTTTTGTTTGCCAGGGCAATGGGCGGTGGTTTGTGTTTGGGGACCTGTGGCTGGGAGAGGCCGCCTGGCTCCTAAGAATCCACGATTCGCAGGATGGCTCCCAGAGCCAAGGTGGCACCAGTGCCAAGTCGGGCTGGTATGATGGGGCAAAGTGGCTCCTGCAATCTGCCATCCAGAAGCGGGGTAGCTTAATTTGGTTTGCCAGCGAAATGGGCCGAGGTTTGTGTCTCGGGGCCTATGGCTGAGAGTGACCGCCTGGCTCCTGAAAAGCAACGTTAGGCAGGATGGTGACCAGACCCATGGTGGCAGCAGTGCCAAGTTAGGCTGGTTTGATAGTACCAAGTGGCTCCTGCAATCTGCCATCCAGAAGCGGGGCAGCTTACTTTTGTTTGCCAGCGAAACGGGCCGAGGTTTGTGTCTGGGGGCCTATGGCTGGGAGTGACCGGCTGGCACCTGAAAAGCTATGATCGGCAGGATGTTGACCAGACCCATGGTGGCACCAGTGCCAAGTTGGGCTGGTTTGAAAGTACCAAGTGGCTCCTGCAATCTGCCATCAAAAAGTTGGCAGGCGAGTTTTGTTTTCCAGGGAGAAGCGCCGTTGTTTGTGTTTGGGGGCCTGTGGCTGGGAGTGGCCAGCTGGCTCCTTAGAATCCACGATACGCAGGATGGTTCCCCGAGCCAAGGTGGCACCAGTGCCAAGTCGGGCTGGTTTGATAGTACCAAGTGGCTCCTGCAATCTGCCATCCAGAAGCGGGGCAGCTAAGTTTTGTTTGCCAGGGCAATGGGCGGTGGTTTGTGTTTGGGGACCTGTGGCTGGGAGTGGCCGCCTGACTCCTTAGATTCCACGATTCGCAGGATGGTTCCCAGAGCCAAGGTGGCACCAGTGCCAAGTCGGGCTGGTTTGATGGTGCAAAGTGGCTCCTGCAATCTGCCATCCAGAAGCGGGGTAGCTTAATTTGGTTTGCCAGCGAAACGGGCCGAGGTTTGTGTCTGGGGGCCTATGGCTCAGAGTGACCGCCTGGCTCCTGAAAAGCTACGTTAGGCAGGATGGTGACGAGACCCATGGTGGCACCAGTGCCAAGTTGGGCTGGTTTGATAGTAACAAGTGGCTCCTGCAATCTGCCATCCAAAAGCGGGGCAGCTTACTTTTGTTTGCCAGCGAAACGGGCCGAGGTTTGTGTCTGGGGGCCTATGGCTGGGAGTGACCGGCTGGCACCTGAAATCTATGATCGGCAGGATGTTTACCAGACCCATGGTGGCACCATTGCCAAGTTGGGCTGGTTTGATAGTACCAAGTGGCTCCTGCAATCTGCCATCAAAAAGTTGGCAGGCGAGTTTTGTTTTCCAGGGAAAAGCGCCGTTGTTTGTGTTTGGGGGCCTGTGGCTGGGAGTGGCAGGCTGGCTCCTTAGAATCCACCTTACGCAGGATGGTTCCCAGACCAGAGGTGGCACCAGTGCCAGGTCGGGCTGGTTTGATGGTGAAAAGTGTCTCCTGCAATCTGCCATCCAGAAGCGGGGTAGCTTAATTTTGTTTGCCGGGGAAATGGGCCGAGGTTTGTGTCTGGGGGCCTATGGCTGGGAGTGACCACCTGGCTCCTGAAAAGCTACGATAGGCAGGATGGTGACCAGACCCATGGTGGCAGCAGTGCCAAGTTGGGCTGGTTTGATAGTACCAAGTGGCCCCTGCAATCTTCCATCAAAAGTTGGCAGGCGAATTTTTTTTTCCAGGGAAAAGCGCCGTTGTTTGTGTTTGGGGGCCTGTGGCTGGGAGTGGCCGGCTGGGTCCTTAGAATCCACGATACGCAGGATGGTTCCCAGACCCAAGGTGGCACCAGTGCCAAGTCGGGCTGGTTTGGTAGTACCAAGTGGCTCCTGCAATCTGCCATCCAGAAGCGGGGCAGCTAAGTTTTGTTTGCCATAAAAAAGGGCCGTCGTTTTTGTTGGGGGCCTTTGGCTGGGAGTGAGCAGCTGGCTCCTTAGAATCCACGATATGCAGGATGGTTCCCAGACCCAAGGTGGCACCAGTGCCAAGTCGGGCTGGTTTGATAGTATTAAATAGCTCCTGCAATCTGCCATCCAGAAGCGGGGCAGCTTACTTTTGTTTGCCAGGGGAACGGGCCGAGCTTTGTGTCTGGGGCCTATGGCTGGGAGTGACCGGCTGGCTCTTTAAAAAGCTACGATAGGCAGGATGGTTCCCACACCCATGGTGACACCAGTGCCAAGTTGGGCTGGTTTGATAGTAGCAAGTGCCTCCTGCAATCTGCCATCAAAAATTTGGCAGGCGAGTTTTGTTTTCCAGGGAAAAGCGCCGTTGTTTGTGTTTGGGGGACTGTGGCTGGGAGTGGCCGGCTGGCTCCTTAGAATGCACGATACGCAGGATGGTTCCCAGACCCAAGGTGGCACCAGTGCCAATTCGGGCTGGTTTTTGTAGTACCAAGTGCGTCCTGCAATTTGCCATCCAGAAGAGGAGCAGTTGAGTTTTGTTTGCCAGAGAAAAGGGTCTTGGTTTGTGTTTGGGGGCATAAAGCTGAGAGTGGCCGGCTGGCCCCTGAAAATCTACGATAGGCAGGATGCTTCCCAGTGCCAAGTCGGGCTGGTTTGATGGTGCAAAGTGGCTCCTGCAATCTGCCATCCAGAAGCGGGGCACCTCAGTTTTGTTTGCCAGGGAAATGGGCGGTGGTTTCTGTTTGGGGGCCTATGGCTGGGAGTGACCGGCTGGCTCCTTAGAATCCACGATACTCAGGATGGTTCCCAGAGCCAAGGTGGCACCAGTGCCAAGTCGGGCTTGTTTGATAGTACTAAAGAGCTCCTGCAATCTGCCATCCAGAAGCGGGGCAGCTTACTTTTGTTTGCCAGGGAAATGGGCCAAGGTTTGTGTCTGGGGGCCTATGGCTGGGAGTGACCACCTGGCTCCTGAAAAGCTACGATAGGCAGGATGTTTACCAGACCCATGGTGGCACCAGTGCCAAGTTGGGCTGGTTTGACAGTGCCAAGTGGCTCCTGCAATCTGCCATCAAAAAGCTGGCAGGCGAGTTTTGTTTTCCAGGGAAAAGCACCGTTGTTTGTGTTTAGGGGCCTGTGGCTGGGAGTGGCCGCCTGGCTCCTTAGAATCCACGATACGCAGGATGGTTCCCAGACCAGAGGTGGCACCAGTGCCAAGTCGGGCTGGTTTGATGGTGCAACGTGGCTCCTGCAATCTGCCATCCAGAAGCGGGGTAGCTTAATTTGGTTTGCCATGGAAATGGGCCGAGGTTTGTGTCTGGGGGCCTATGGCTGAGAGTGACCGCCTGGCTCCTGAAAAGCTACGATAGGCAGGATGGTGACCAGACCCATGGTGGCACCAGTGCCAAGTTGAGCTGGTTTGATAATACCAAGTGGCTCCTGCAATCTGCCATCAAAATGCTGGCAGGCGAGTTTTGTTTTCCAGGGAAAAGCGCCGTTGTTTGTGTTTGGGGGCCTGGGACTGGGAGTGGCCGGCTGGCTCCTGAAAATGCACGATACGCAGGATGGTTCCCTGTCCCAAGGTGGCACCAGTGCCAAGTTGGGCTGGTTTGATAGCAGCAAGTGGCTCCTGCAATCTGCCATCCAGAAGCGGGGCAACTGAGTTTTGTTTGCCAGGGATATGGGCGGTGGTTTGTATTTGGGTGCCTGTGGCTGGGAGTGGCCGGGTGGTTCATTAGAATCCACGATTCGCAGGATGGTTCCCAGAGCCAAGGTGGCACCAGTGCCAAGTCGGACTGGTTTGATGGTGGAAAGTGGCTCCTGCAATCTGCCATCCAGAAGCGGGGCAGCTAAGTTTTGTTTGCCAGAAAAAAGGGCCATGGGTTTTGTTGAGGGCCTGTGGCTGGGAGTGGCCGGCTGGCTCCTTAGAATCCACGATACGCAGGATGGTTCCCAGACCCATGGTGGCACCAGTGCCAAGTCAGGCTGGTTTGATAGTACTAAAGAGCTCCTGCAGTCTGCCATCCAGATGCGTGGCTGCTTACTTTTGTTTGCCAGGGAAACGGGCCGAGATTTGTGTCTAGGGGCTAGGAATGGGAGTGACCGGCTGGCTCCTGTAAAGCTACGATATGCAGGATGGTTACCAGACCCATGGTGGCACCAGTGCCAAGTTGGGCTGGTTTGATAGTACCAAGTGGCTCCTGCAATCTTCCATCAAAAAGTTGGCAGGCGAGTTTTGTTTTCCAGGGAAAAGCGCCGTTGTTTTTTTTTGGGGGCCTATGGCTGGGATGGCCTCGTGGCGCCTTAGAATCTACGTTACGCAGCAAGGTTCGCAGTCCCAAAGGTGCATCAGTGCCAAGTCGGGCTGGTTTGGTAATACCAAGTGTCTCCTGCAATCTGCCATCAAATTTTGGCAGGCGAATTTTGTTTTCCAGGGAAAAGCGCCGTTGATTTTGTTTGGGGGCCTATGGCTGGGAGTGGCCGGCTGGCTCCTTAGAGTCCACAATACGCAGGATGCTTCCCAGACCCAAGGTGGCACCAGTGCCAAGTTGGGCTGGTTTGATAGTAGCAAGTGGCTCCTGCAATCTGCCATCCAGAAGCGGGGCAGTTAAGTTTTCTTTGCCTGAAAAAAGTGCCGGGATTTATGTTGCTGGCCTGTGGCTGGGAGTAGCCGGCTGGCTCCTGAAAATCCAAGATACGCAAGATGGTTCCCAGATCCAAGGTGGCACCAGTGCCAAGTTGGGCTGGTTTGATAGTACCAAGTGCGTCCTGCATTCTGTTATCCAGAAGAGGGGCAGCTTACTTTTGTTTGCCAGGGAAACGGGCCGAGGTTTGTGTCTGGGGGCCTATGGCTGGGAGTGACCACCTGGCTCCTGAAAAGCTACGATAGGCAGGATGCTGACCAGACCCATGGTGGCACCAGTGCCAAGTTGGGCTGGTTTGATAGTACCAAGTGGCTTCTGCAATATGCCATCCAGAAGCGGGGCAGCTGAGTTTTGTTTGCCGGAGAAAAGGGCCGTTGTTTGTGTTTGGGGTCATATGGCTGAGAGTGGCCGGCTGGCTCCTGAAAATCAACGATATGCAGGATGCTTCCCAGAGCCACATTTGCACCAGTACCAAGTCGGGCTGGTTTGATAGTACCAAGTGGCTCCCGCAATCATCCATGAAAACTTGGCAGGCGAGTTTTGTTTTCCAGGGAAAAGCGCCGTTGTTTGTGTTTGGGGTCCTGTGGCTGGGAGTGGCCGGCTGGCTCCTTAGAATCCACAATACGCAGGATGGTTCCCCTAGCCAAGGTGGCACCAGTGCCAAGTCGGGCTGGTTTGACAGTACCAAGTGGCTCCTGCAATCTGCCATCCAGAAGCGGGGCAACTGAGTTTTGTTTGCCAGGGCAATGGGCGGTGGTTTGTGTTTGGGGACCTGTGGCTGGGAGAGGCCGCCTGGCTCCTAAGAATCCACGATTCGCAGGATGGCTCCCAGAGCCAAGGTGGCACCAGTGCCAAGTCGGGCTGGTATGATGGGGCAAAGTGGCTCCTGCAATCTGCCATCCAGAAGCAGGGTAGCTTAATTTGGTTTGCCAGCGAAACGGGCCGAGGTTTGTGTCTCGGGGCCTAAGGCTGAGAGTGACCGCCTGGCTCCTGAAAAGCAACGTTAGGCAGGATGGTGACCAGACCCATGGTGGCAGCAGTGCCAAGTTAGGCTGGTTTGATAGTACCAAGTGGCTCCTGCAATCTGCCATCCAGAAGCGGGGCAGCTTACTTTTGTTTGCCAGCGAAACGGGCCGAGGTTTGTGTCTGGGGGCCTATGGCTGGGAGTGACCGGCTGGCACCTGAAAAGCTATGATCGGCAGGATGTTTACCAGACCCATGGTGGCACCAGTGCCAAGTTGGGCTGGTTTGAAAGTACCAAGTGGCTCCTGCAATCTGCCATCAAAAAGTTGGCAGGCGAGTTTTGTTTTCCAGGGAGAAGCGCCGTTGTTTGTGTTTGGGGGCCTGTGGCTGGGAGTGGCCAGCTGGCTCCTTAGAATCCACCATACGCAGGATGGTTCCCAGACCAGAGGTGGCACCAGTGCCAGGTCGGGCTGGTTTGATGGTGAAAAGTGTCTCCTGCAATCTGCCATCCAGAAGCGGGATAGCTTAATTTTGTTTGCCGGGGAAATGGGCCGAGGTTTGTGTCTGGGGGCCTATGGCTGGGAGTGACCACCTGGCTCCTGAAAAGCTACGATAGGCAGGATGGTGACCAGACCTATGGTGGCACCAGTGCCAAGTTGGGCTGGTTTGATAGTACCTAGTGGCTCCTGCAATCTGCCATCCAGAAGCGGGGCAACTGAGTTTTGTTTGCCAGGGCAATGGGCGGTGGTTTGTGTTTGGGGACCTGTGACTGGGAGTGGCCGCCTGACTCCTTCGATTCCACGATTCGCAGGATGGTTCCCAGAGCCAAGGTGGCACCAGTGCCAAGTCGGGCTGGTTTGATGGTGCAAAGTGGCTCCTGCAATCTTCCATCCAGAAGCGGGGTAGCTTAATTTGGTTTGCCAGCGAAACGGGCCGAGGTTTGTGTCTGGGGGCCTATGGCTTGGAGTGACCGCCTGGCTCCTGAAAAGCTACGTTAGGCAGGATGGTGACGAGACCCATGGTGGCACCAGTGCCAAGTTGGGCTGGTTTGATAGTACCAAGTGGCTCCTGCAATCTGCCATCCAGAAGCGGGGCAGCTTACTTTTGTTTGCCAGCGAAACGGGCCGAGGTTTGTGTCTGGGGGCCTATGGCTGGGAGTGACTGGCTGGCACCTGAAATCTATGATCGCCAGGATGTTTACCAGACCCATGCTGGCACCATTGCCAAGTTGGGCTGGTTTGATAGTACCAAGTGGCTCCTGCAATCTGCCATCAAAAAGTTGGCAGGCGAGTTTTTTTTTCCAGGGAAAAGCGCCGTTGTTTGTGTTTGGGGGCCTGTGGCTGGGAGTGGCAGGCTGGCTCCTTAGAATCCACCTTACGCAGGATGGTTCCCAGACCAGAGGTGGCACCAGTGCCAGGTCGGGCTGGTTTGATGGTGAAAAGTGTCTCCTGCAATCTGCCATCCAGAAGCGGGGTAGCTTAATTTTGTTTGCCGGGGAAATGGGCCGAGGTTTGTGTCTGGGGGCCTATGGCTGGGAGTGACCACCTGGCTCCTGAAAAGCTACGATAGGCAGGATGGTGACCAGACCCATGCTGGCACCAGTGCCAAGTTGGGCTGGTTTGATAGTACCAAGTGGCCCCTGCAATCTTCCATCAAAAGTTGGCAGGCGAATTTTGTTTTCCAGGGAAAAGCGCCGTTGTTTGTGTTTGGGGGCCTGTGGCTGGGAGTGGCCGGCTGGCTCCTTAGAATCCACGATACGCAGGATGGTTCCCCGAGCCAAGGTGGCACCAGTGCCAAGTCGGGCTGGTTTGGTAGTACCAAGTGGCTCCTGCAATCTGCCATCCAGGTGTGGGGCAGCTAAGTTTTGTTTGCCATAAAAAAGGGCCGTCGTTTTTGTTGGGGGCCTTTGGCTGGGAGTGAGCGGCTGGCTCCTTAGAATCCACGATACGCAGGATGGTTCCCAGACCCAAGGTGGCACCAGTGCCAAGTCGGGCTGGTTTGATAGTATTAAATAGCTCCTGCAATCTGCCATCCAGAAGCGGGGCAGCTTACTTTTGTTTGCCAGGGGAACGGGCCGAGCTTTGTGTCTGGGGCCTATGGCTGGGAGTGACCGGCTGGCTCTTTAAAAAGCTACAATAGGCAGGATGGTTCCCACACCCATGGTGACACCAGTGCCAAGTTGGGCTGGTTTGATAGTAGCAAGTGCCTCCTGCAATCTGCCATCAAAAATTTGGCAGGCGAGTTTTGTTTTCCAGGGAAAAGCGCCGTTGTTTGTGTTTCGGGGACTGTGGCTGGGAGTGGCCGGCTGGCTCCTGAAAATCCACGATACGCAGGATGGTTCCCAGACCCAAGGTGGCACCAGTGCCAAGTCGGGCTGGTTTTTGTAGTACCAAGTGCGTCCTGCAATTTGCCATCCAGAAGAGGAGCAGTTGAGTTTTGTTTGCCAGAGAAAAGGGTCTTGGTTTGTGTTTGGGGGCATAAAGCTGAGAGTGGCCGGCTGGCCCCTGAAAATCTACGATAGGCAGGATGCTTCCCAGTGCCAAGTCGGGCTGGTTTGATGGTGCAAAGTTGCTCCTGCAATCTGCCATCCAGAAGCGGGGCACCTCAGTTTTGTTTGCCAGGGAAATGGGCGGTGGTTTCTGTTTGGGGGCCTGTGGCTGGGAGTGGCCGGCTGGCTCCTTAGAATCCACGATACTCAGGATGGTTCCCAGAGCCAAGGTGGCACCAGTGCCAAGTCGGGCTTGTTTGATAGTACTAAAGAGCTCCTGCAATCTGCCATCCAGAAGCGGGGCAGCTTACTTTTGTTTGCCAGGGAAATGGGCCAAGGTTTGTGTCTGGGGGCCTATGGCTGGGAGTGACCACCTGGCTCCTGAAAAGCTACGATAGGCAGGATGTTTACCAGACCCATGGTGGCACCAGTGCCAAGTTGGGCTGGTTTGACAATGCCAAGTGGCTCCTGCAATCTGCCATCAAAAAGCTGGCAGGCGAGTTTTGTTTTCCAGGGAAAAGCACCGTTGTTTGTGTTTAGGGGCCTGTGGCTGGGAGTGGCCGCCTGGCTCCTTAGAATCCACGATACGCAGGATGGTTCCCAGAGCAAAGGTGGCACCAGTGCCAAGTCGGGCTGGTTTGATGGTGCAACGTGACTCCTGCAATCTGCCATCCAGAAGCGGGGTAGCTTAATTTGGTTTGCCATGGAAACGGGCCAAGGTTTGTGTCTGGGGGCCTATGGCTGAGAGTGACCGCCTGGCTCCTGAAAATGCACGATACGCAGGATGGTTCCCTGTCCCAAGGTGGCACCAGTGCCAAGTTGGGCTGGTTTGATAGCAGCAAGTGGCTCCTGCAATCTGCCATCCAGAAGCGGGGCAACTGAGTTTTGTTTGCCAGGGATATGGGCGGTGGTTTGTATTTGGGTGCCTGTGGCTGGGAGTGGCCGGGTGGTTCATTAGAATCCACGATTCGCAGGATGGTTCCCAGAGCCAAGGTGGCACCAGTGCCAAGTCGGGCTGGTTTGATGGTGGAAAGTGGCTCCTGCAATCTGCCATCCAGAAGCGGGGTAGTTTACTTTTGTTTGCCAGGGCAACGGGCCGAGGTTTTGTGTCGGGGGGCCTATGGCTGGGATTGACCGGCTGGGTGCTGAAAAGCGACGATAGGCAGGAGGGTGATCAGACCCATGGTGGCGACAATGCCAAGTTGGGCTGGTTTGATAGTACCAAGTGGCTCCTGCAATCTGCCATCCAGAAGCGGGGCAGCTTAATTTTGTTTGCCAGCGAAACGGGCCGAGGTTTGTGTCTGGGGGCCTATGGCTGGGAGTGACCGGCTGGCTCCTGAAAAGCTACGATAGGCAGGATGTTTACCAGACCCATGGTGGCACCAGTGCCAAGTTGGGTGGTTTGATAGTACCAAGTGGCTCCTGCAATCTGCCATCAAAAAGTTGGCAGGCGAGTTTTGTTTTCCAGGGAAAGGCGCCGTTGTTTGTGTTTGGGGTCCTGTGGCTGGGAGTGACCGGCTTTCTCCTGAGAATCCACGATGCACAGGATGGTTCCCAGACCCAAGGTGGCACCAGTGCCAAGTTCGGCTGGTTTGATAGTAGCAAGAAGGTCCTGCAAACTGCCATCCAGAAGCGGGACAGCTTAATTTTTTTTGCCAGGGAAAGGGGCCTAGGTTTGTGTCTGGGGGCCTAAGGCTGGGAGTGACCGGCTGGCTCCTGAAAAGCTACGATAGGCAGGATGGTGACCAGACCCATGGTGGCACCAGTGCCAAGTTGGGCTGGTTGGATAGTACCAAGTGGCTCCTGCAATCTTCCATCAAACCTTGGCAGGCGAGTTTTTTTTTCCAGGGAAAAGCGCCGTTGTTTGTGTTTGGGGGCCTGTGGCTGGGAGTGGCAGGCTGGCTCCTTAGAATCCACCTTACGCAGGATGGTTCCCAGACCAGAGGTGGCACCAGTGCCAGGTCGGGCTGGTTTGATGGTGAAAAGTGTCTCCTGCAATCTGCCATCCAGAAGCGGGGTAGCTTAATTTTGTTTGCCGGGGAAATGGGCCGAGGTTTGTGTCTGGGGGCCTATGGCTGGGAGTGACCACCTGGCTCCTGAAAAGCTACGATAGGCAGGATGGTGACCAGACCCATGGTGGCACCAGTGCCAAGTTGGGCTGGTTTGATAGTACCAAGTGGCCCCTGCAATCTTCCATCAAAAGTTGGCAGGCGAATTTTGTTTTCCAGGGAAAAGCGCCGTTGTTTGTGTTTGGGGGCCTGTGGCTGGGAGTGGCCGGCTGGCTCCTTAGAATCCACGATACGCAGGATGGTTCCCCGAGCCAAGGTGGCACCAGTGCCAAGTCGGGCTGGTTTGGTAGTACCAAGTGGCTCCTGCAATCTGCCATCCAGGTGTGGGGCAGCTAAGTTTTGTTTGCCATAAAAAAGGGCCGTCGTTTTTGTTGGGGGCCTTTGGCTGGGAGTGAGCGGCTGGCTCCTTAGAATCCACGATACGCAGGATGGTTCCCAGACCCAAGGTGGCACCAGTGCCAAGTCGGGCTGGTTTGATAGTATTAAATAGCTCCTGCAATCTGCCATCCAGAAGCGGGGCAGCTTACTTTTGTTTGCCAGGGGAACGGGCCGAGCTTTGTGTCTGGGGCCTATGGCTGGGAGTGACCGGCTGGCTCTTTAAAAAGCTACGATAGGCAGGATGGTTCCCACACCCATGGTGACACCAGTGCCAAGTTGGGCTGGTTTGATAGTAGCAAGTGCCTCCTGCAATCTGCCATCAAAAATTTGGCAGGCGAGTTTTGTTTTCCAGGGAAAAGCGCCGTTGTTTGTGTTTCGGGGACTGTGGCTGGGAGTGGCCGGCTGGCTCCTGAAAATCCACGATACGCAGGATGGTTCCCAGACCCAAGGTGGCACCAGTGCCAAGTCGGGCTGGTTTTTGTAGTACCAAGTGCGTCCTGCAATTTGCCATCCAGAAGAGGAGCAGTTGAGTTTTGTTTGCCAGAGAAAAGGGTCTTGGTTTGTGTTTGGGGGCATAAAGCTGAGAGTGGCCGGCTGGCCCCTGAAAATCTACGATAGGCAGGATGCTTCCCAGTGCCAAGTCGGGCTGGTTTGATGGTGCAAAGTTGCTCCTGCAATCTGCCATCCAGAAGCGGGGCACCTCAGTTTTGTTTGCCAGGGAAATGGGCGGTGGTTTCTGTTTGGGGGCCTGTGGCTGGGAGTGGCCGGCTGGCTCCTTAGAATCCACGATACTCAGGATGGTTCCCAGAGCCAAGGTGGCACCAGTGCCAAGTCGGGCTTGTTTGATAGTACTAAAGAGCTCCTGCAATCTGCCATCCAGAAGCGGGGCAGCTTACTTTTGTTTGCCAGGGAAATGGGCCAAGGTTTGTGTCTGGGGGCCTATGGCTGGGAGTGACCACCTGGCTCCTGAAAAGCTACGATAGGCAGGATGTTTACCAGACCCATGGTGGCACCAGTGCCAAGTTGGGCTGGTTTGACAGTGCCAAGTGGCTCCTGCAATCTGCCATCAAAAAGCTGGCAGGCGAGTTTTGTTTTCCAGGGAAAAGCACCGTTGTTTGTGTTTAGGGGCCTGTGGCTGGGAGTGGCCGCCTGGCTCCTTAGAATCCACGATACGCAGGATGGTTCCCAGAGCCAAGGTGGCACCAGTGCCAAGTCGGGCTGGTTTGATGGTGCAACGTGACTCCTGCAATCTGCCATCCAGAAGCGGGATAGCTTAATTTGGTTTGCCATGGAAACGGGCCAAGGTTTGTGTCTGGGGGCCTATGGCTGAGAGTGACCGCCTGGCTCCTGAAAAGCTACGATAGGCAGGATGGTGACCAGACCCATGGTGGCACCAGTGCCAAGTTGAGCTGGTTTGATAATACCAAGTGGCTCCTGCAATCTGCCATCAAAATGCTGGCAGGCGAGTTTTGTTTTCCAGGGAAAAGCGCCGTTGTTTGTGTTTGGGGGCCAGTGGCTGTGAGTGGCCGGCTGGCTCCTGAAAATGCACGATACGCAGGATGGTTCCCTGTCCCAAGGTGGCACCAGTGCCAAGTTGGGCTGGTTTGATAGCAGCAAGTGGCTCCTGCAATCTGCCATCCAGAAGCGGGGCAACTGAGTTTTGTTTGCCAGGGATATGGGCGGTGGTTTGTATTTGGGTGCCTGTGGCTGGGAGTGGCCGGGTGGTTCATTAGAATCCACGATTCGCAGGATGGTTCCCAGAGCCAAGGTGGCACCAGTGCCAAGTCGGGCTGGTTTGATGGTGGAAAGTGGCTCCTGCAATCTGCCATCCAGAAGCGGGGTAGTTTACTTTTGTTTGCCAGGGCAACGGGCCGAGGTTTTGTGTCGGGGGGCCTATGGCTGGGATTGACCGGCTGGGTGCTGAAAAGCGACGATAGGCAGGAGGGTGATCAGACCCATGGTGGCGACAATGCCAAGTTGGGCTGGTTTGATAGTACCAAGTGGCTCCTGCAATCTGCCATCCAGAAGCGGGGCAGCTTAATTTTGTTTGCCAGCGAAACGGGCCGAGGTTTGTGTCTGGGGGCCTATGGCTGGGAGTGACCGGCTGGCTCCTGAAAAGCTACGATAGGCAGGATGTTTACCAGACCCATGGTGGCACCAGTGCCAAGTTGGGTGGTTTGATAGTACCAAGTGGCTCCTGCAATCTGCCATCAAAAAGTTGGCAGGCGAGTTTTGTTTTCCAGGGAAAGGCGCCGTTGTTTGTGTTTGGGGTCCTGTGGCTGGGAGTGACCGGCTTTCTCCTGAGAATCCACGATGCACAGGATGGTTCCCAGACCCAAGGTGGCACCAGTGCCAAGTTCGGCTGGTTTGATAGTAGCAAGAAGGTCCTGCAAACTGCCATCCAGAAGCGGGACAGCTTAATTTTTTTTGCCAGGGAAAGGGGCCTAGGTTTGTGTCTGGGGGCCTAAGGCTGGGAGTGACCGGCTGGCTCCTGAAAAGCTACGATAGGCAGGATGGTGACCAGACCCATGGTGGCACCAGTGCCAAGTTGGGCTGGTTGGATAGTACCAAGTGGCTCCTGCAATCTTCCATCAAACCTTGGCAGGCGAGTTTTTTTTTCCAGGGAAAAGCGCCGTTGTTTGTGTTTGGGGGCCTGTGGCTGGGAGTGGCAGGCTGGCTCCTTAGAATCCACCTTACGCAGGATGGTTCCCAGACCAGAGGTGGCACCAGTGCCAGGTCGGGCTGGTTTGATGGTGAAAAGTGTCTCCTGCAATCTGCCATCCAGAAGCGGGGTAGCTTAATTTTGTTTGCCGGGGAAATGGGCCGAGGTTTGTGTCTGGGGGCCTATGGCTGGGAGTGACCACCTGGCTCCTGAAAAGCTACGATAGGCAGGATGGTGACCAGACCCATGGTGGCACCAGTGCCAAGTTGGGCTGGTTTGATAGTACCAAGTGGCCCCTGCAATCTTCCATCAAAAGTTGGCAGGCGAATTTTGTTTTCCAGGGAAAAGCGCCGTTGTTTGTGTTTGGGGGCCTGTGGCTGGGAGTGGCCGGCTGGCTCCTTAGAATCCACGATACGCAGGATGGTTCCCCGAGCCAAGGTGGCACCAGTGCCAAGTCGGGCTGGTTTGGTAGTACCAAGTGGCTCCTGCAATCTGCCATCCAGGTGTGGGGCAGCTAAGTTTTGTTTGCCATAAAAAAGGGCCGTCGTTTTTGTTGGGGGCCTTTGGCTGGGAGTGAGCGGCTGGCTCCTTAGAATCCACGATACGCAGGATGGTTCCCAGACCCAAGGTGGCACCAGTGCCAAGTCGGGCTGGTTTGATAGTATTAAATAGCTCCTGCAATCTGCCATCCAGAAGCGGGGCAGCTTACTTTTGTTTGCCAGGGGAACGGGCCGAGCTTTGTGTCTGGGGCCTATGGCTGGGAGTGACCGGCTGGCTCTTTAAAAAGCTACGATAGGCAGGATGGTTCCCACACCCATGGTGACACCAGTGCCAAGTTGGGCTGGTTTGATAGTAGCAAGTGCCTCCTGCAATCTGCCATCAAAAATTTGGCAGGCGAGTTTTGTTTTCCAGGGAAAAGCGCCGTTGTTTGTGTTTCGGGGACTGTGGCTGGGAGTGGCCGGCTGGCTCCTGAAAATCCACGATACGCAGGATGGTTCCCAGACCCAAGGTGGCACCAGTGCCAAGTCGGGCTGGTTTTTGTAGTACCAAGTGCGTCCTGCAATTTGCCATCCAGAAGAGGAGCAGTTGAGTTTTGTTTGCCAGAGAAAAGGGTCTTGGTTTGTGTTTGGGGGCATAAAGCTGAGAGTGGCCGGCTGGCCCCTGAAAATCTACGATAGGCAGGATGCTTCCCAGTGCCAAGTCGGGCTGGTTTGATGGTGCAAAGTTGCTCCTGCAATCTGCCATCCAGAAGCGGGGCACCTCAGTTTTGTTTGCCAGGGAAATGGGCGGTGGTTTCTGTTTGGGGGCCTGTGGCTGGGAGTGGCCGGCTGGCTCCTTAGAATCCACGATACTCAGGATGGTTCCCAGAGCCAAGGTGGCACCAGTGCCAAGTCGGGCTTGTTTGATAGTACTAAAGAGCTCCTGCAATCTGCCATCCAGAAGCGGGGCAGCTTACTTTTGTTTGCCAGGGAAATGGGCCAAGGTTTGTGTCTGGGGGCCTATGGCTGGGAGTGACCACCTGGCTCCTGAAAAGCTACGATAGGCAGGATGTTTACCAGACCCATGGTGGCACCAGTGCCAAGTTGGGCTGGTTTGACAGTGCCAAGTGGCTCCTGCAATCTGCCATCAAAAAGCTGGCAGGCGAGTTTTGTTTTCCAGGGAAAAGCACCGTTGTTTGTGTTTAGGGGCCTGTGGCTGGGAGTGGCCGCCTGGCTCCTTAGAATCCACGATACGCAGGATGGTTCCCAGAGCCAAGGTGGCACCAGTGCCAAGTCGGGCTGGTTTGATGGTGCAACGTGACTCCTGCAATCTGCCATCCAGAAGCGGGGTAGCTTAATTTGGTTTGCCATGGAAACGGGCCAAGGTTTGTGTCTGGGGGCCTATGGCTGAGAGTGACCGCCTGGCTCCTGAAAAGCTACGATAGGCAGGATGGTGACCAGACCCATGGTGGCACCAGTGCCAAGTTGAGCTGGTTTGATAATACCAAGTGGCTCCTGCAATCTGCCATCAAAATGCTGGCAGGCGAGTTTTGTTTTCCAGGGAAAAGCGCCGTTGTTTGTGTTTGGGGGCCAGTGGCTGTGAGTGGCCGGCTGGCTCCTGAAAATGCACGATACGCAGGATGGTTCCCTGTCCCAAGGTGGCACCAGTGCCAAGTTGGGCTGGTTTGATAGCAGCAAGTGGCTCCTGCAATCTGCCATCCAGAAGCGGGGCAACTGAGTTTTGTTTGCCAGGGATATGGGCGGTGGTTTGTATTTGGGTGCCTGTGGCTGGGAGTGGCCGGGTGGTTCATTAGAATCCACGATTCGCAGGATGGTTCCCAGAGCCAAGGTGGCACCAGTGCCAAGTCGGGCTGGTTTGATGGTGGAAAGTGGCTCCTGCAATCTGCCATCCAGAAGCGGGGTAGTTTACTTTTGTTTGCCAGGGCAACGGGCCGAGGTTTTGTGTCGGGGGGCCTATGGCTGGGATTGACCGGCTGGGTGCTGAAAAGCGACGATAGGCAGGAGGGTGATCAGACCCATGGTGGCGACAATGCCAAGTTGGGCTGGTTTGATAGTACCAAGTGGCTCCTGCAATCTGCCATCCAGAAGCGGGGCAGCTTAATTTTGTTTGCCAGCGAAACGGGCCGAGGTTTGTGTCTGGGGGCCTATGGCTGGGAGTGACCGGCTGGCTCCTGAAAAGCTACGATAGGCAGGATGTTTACCAGACCCATGGTGGCACCAGTGCCAAGTTGGGTGGTTTGATAGTACCAAGTGGCTCCTGCAATCTGCCATCAAAAAGTTGGCAGGCGAGTTTTGTTTTCCAGGGAAAGGCGCCGTTGTTTGTGTTTGGGGTCCTGTGGCTGGGAGTGACCGGCTTTCTCCTGAGAATCCACGATGCACAGGATGGTTCCCAGACCCAAGGTGGCACCAGTGCCAAGTTCGGCTGGTTTGATAGTAGCAAGAAGGTCCTGCAAACTGCCATCCAGAAGCGGGACAGCTTAATTTTTTTTGCCAGGGAAAGGGGCCTAGGTTTGTGTCTGGGGGCCTAAGGCTGGGAGTGACCGGCTGGCTCCTGAAAAGCTACGATAGGCAGGATGGTGACCAGACCCATGGTGGCACCAGTGCCAAGTTGGGCTGGTTGGATAGTACCAAGTGGCTCCTGCAATCTTCCATCAAACCTTGGCAGGTGAGTTTTTTTTTCCAGGGAAAAGCGCCGTTGTTTGTGTTTGGGGTCCTGAGGCTGGGAGTGGCCGGCTGGCTCCTTAGAATCCACGATACGCAGGATGGTTCCCCGAGCCAAGGTGGCACCAGTGCCAAGTCGGGCTGGTTTGATAGTAGCAAGTGGCTCCTGCAATCTGCCATCCAGAAGCGGGGCAGCTAAGTTTTGTTTGCCAGAAAAAAGGGCCATGGGTTTTGTTGAGGGCCTGTGGCTGGGAGTGGCCGGCTGGCTCCTTAGAATCCACGATACGCAGGATGGTTCCCAGACCCATGGTGGCACCAGTGCCAAGTCAGGCTGGTTTGATAGTACTAAAGAGCTCCTGCAGTCTGCCATCCAGATGCGTGGCTGCTTACTTTTGTTTGCCAGGGAAACGGGCCGAGATTTGTGTCTAGGGGCTAGGAATGGGAGTGACCGGCTGGCTCCTGTAAAGCTACGATACGCAGGATGGTTCCCAGACCCATGGTGGCACCAGTGCCAAGTTGGGCTGGTTTGATAGTACCAAGTGGCTCCTGCAATCTTCCATCAAAAAGTTGGCAGGCGAGTTTTGTTTTCCAGGGAAAAGCGCCGTTGTTTTTTTTTGGGGGCCTATGGCTTGGATGGCCTCGTGGCACCTTAGAATCTACGTTACGCAGCAAGGTTCGCAGTCCCAAAGTGGCATCAGTGCCAAGTCGGGCTGGTTTGGTAATACCAAGTGTCTCCTGCAATCTGCCATCAAAATTTGGCAGGCGAGTTTTGTTTTCCAGGGAAAAGCGCCGTTGATTTTGTTTGGGGGCCTATGGCTGGGAGTGGCCGGCTGGCTCCTTAGAGTCCACAATACGCAGGATGCTTCCCAGACCCAAGGTGGCACCAGTGCCAAGTTGGGCTGGTTTGATAGTAGCAAGTGGCTCCTGCAATCTGCCATCCAGAAGCGGGGCAGTTAAGTTTTCTTTGCCTGAAAAAAGTGCCGGGATTTATGTTGCTGGCCTGTGGCTGGGAGTAGCCGGCTGGCTCCTGAAAATCCAAGATACGCAAGATGGTTCCCAGATCCAAGGTGGCACCAGTGCCAAGTTGGGCTGGTTTGATAGTACCAAGTGCGTCCTGCATTCTGTTATCTAGAAGAGGGGCAGCTTACTTTTGTTTGCCAGGGAAACGGGCCGAGGTTTGTGTCTGGGGGCCTATGGCTGGGAGTGACCGGCTGGCTCCTGAAAAGCTACGATAGGCAGGATGCTGACCAGACCCATGGTGGCACCAGTGCCAAGTTGGGCTGGTTTGATAGTACCAAGTGGCTCCTGCAATCTTCCATCAAAAAGTTGGCAGGCGAGTTTTGTTTTCCAGGGAAAAGCGCCGTTGTTTGGTTTGGGGGCCTGGGGCTGGGAGTGGCCGCCTGGCTCCTTAGAATCCACGATACGCAGGAGGGTTCCCAGACCCAAGGTGGCACCAGTGCCAAGTCCGGCTGGTTTGACAGTACCTAGTGGCTCCTGCAATCTGCCATCCTGAAGCGGGGCAGCTGAGTTTTTTTTGCCGGAGAAAAGTTCTGTGGTTTTTGTTTGGGGGCCTGTGGCTGGCAAGGGCCGTCTGGCTCCTGAAAATCCATGATACGAAGCATGGATCCCAGACCCAAGGTGGCACCAGTGCCAAGTAGGGCTGGTTTGACAGTGTCAAGTGCCTCCTGCAATCTCCCATCCAGAAGCGGGGCAGCTGAGTTTTGTTTGCCTGTGAAACGGGCCGTTGTTTTTCATTGGGGTCTGTGGCCGAGAGTGGTCGGTTGGCTCCTGACAATCCACAATTCGCAGGATGGTTCCCAGACCCAAGGTGGCACCAGTGCCAAGTCGGGCTGGTTTGATAGTACCAAGTGGCTCCTGCAATCTGCCATCCAGAAGCTGGGCAGCTGAGTTTTGTTTGCCTGAGAAAAGGGCCGTGGGTTCTGTTTGGAGGCATATGGCTGGGAGTGGCTAGCTGGCTCCTTAAAATGAACGATCCACAGGATGCTTCCCAGACCCAAGAAGAGCACAAAAGTACCACAACATGCCTGCCTCCACAGCTATTTCCTTGGGGACATCCCTAATTCCTGGCTGATTTGCCTTTCTCGTCGTCGGGTTGGGGTTAGGTAGGCCTTGTGCTAGGATTTCTAAAATCAGGAAGCCCAGACCTCCAGGCACACTGGAGCTGTGAAAGGCATCCAAAAGGGAGTGCAAAAGTGCCACAACATGGCTGCTTTCACAGCTTTTTCCTTAGGAAGAACCCTAATACCCCGCTGATTTACCTTCCTAGGGTTAGTGTTAGGCTTGGGCCAAGGACTTTTAAAACCAGGAAGCCCTGTGCTCCAGGCACACTGCAGCTGTTCAAGGCATCCCAACGGGAGCGCAAAAGTGACACAACTTGGCTGCCTCCACTGCTATTTCCATGAGACCATCCCCAAACTTAGGCTGATTTTCCTTCCTAGCGTTGAGGTTTGAGTTAGGCCTAGGGTTAGAGTTTTTTAACCAGAAAGCCCTGTGTTCCAAGAATAGAGCACCTGCGAGGGACCACCCAAGAAGAGCACAAAAGTACCACCACATGCCTGCCTCCACAGCTATTTCCCTGGGGACATCCCTAATTCCTGGCTGATTTGCCTTTCTCGTTGTCGGGTTGGGGTTAGGTAGGCCTTGTGCTAGGATTTTTAAAATCAGGAAGCCCAGACCTCCAGGAATACTGGAGCTGTGAAAGGCATCCAAAAGGGAGTGCAAAAGTGCCACAACATGGCTGCTTTCACAGCTTTTTCCTTAGGAAGAACCCTAATACCCCGCTGATTTATCTTCCTAGGGTTACTGTTAGGCTTGGGCCTAGGACTTTTAAAACCAGGAAGCCCTGTGCTCCAGGCACACTGCAGCTGTTCAAGGCATCCCAAGGGGAGCGCAAAAGTGACACAACTTGGCTGCCTCCACTGCTATTTCCATGAGACCATCCCCAACCATAGGCTGATTTTCCTTCCTAGCGTTGAGGTTTGAGTTAGGCCTAGTGTTAGTGTTCTTTAACCAGAAAGCCCTGAGGTCCAAGAACACAGCAGCTGCGAAGGACTACCCAAGAAGAGCACAAAAGTAACACCACATGCCTGCCTCCACAGCTATTTCCTTGGGGACATCCCTAATTCCTGGCTGATTTCCCTTTCTCGTCGTCGGGTTGGGGTTAGGTAGGCCTTGTGCTAGGATTTTGAAAATCAGGAAGCCCAGATCTCCAGGCACACTGGAGCTGTGAAAGGCATCCAAAAGGGAGTGCAAAAGTGCCACAACATGGCTGCTTTCACAGCTTTTTCCTTAGGAAGAACCCTAATACCCGGCTGATTTACCTTCCTAGGGTTACTGTTAGGCTTGGGCCAAGGACTTTTAAAACCAGGAAGCCCTGTGCTCCAGGCACACTGCAGCTGTTCAAGGCATCCCAACGGGAGTGCAAAAGTGACACAACTTGGCTGCCTCCACTGCTATTTCCATGAGACCATCCTGAACCATAGGCTGATTTTCCTTCCTAGCGTTGAGGTTTGAGTTAGGCCTAGGGTTAGAGTTTTTTAACCAGAAAGCCCTGAGTTCCAAGAATACAGCAGCTGCGAAGGACTACCCAAGAAGAGCACAAAAGTAACACCACATGCCTGCCTCCACAGCTATTTCCTTGGGGACATCCCTAATTCCTGGCTGATTTGCCTTTCTCGTCGTCGGGTTGGGGTTAGGTAGGCCTTGTGCTAGGATTTCTAAAATCAGGAAGCCCAGACCTCCAGGCACACTGGAGCTGTGAAAGGCATCCAAAAGGGAGTGCAAAAGTGCCACAACATGGCTGCTTTCACAGCTTTTTCCTTAGGAAGAACCCTAATACCCAGCTGATTTACCTTCCTAGGGTTAGTGTTAGGCTTGGGCCAAGGACTTTTAAAACCAGGAAGCCCTGTGCTCCAGGCACACTGCAGCTGTTCAAGGCATCCCAACGGGAGCGCAAAAGTGACACAACTTGGCTGCCTCCACTGCTATTCCCATGAGACCATCCCCAAACTTAGGCTGATTTTCCTTCCTAGCGTTGAGGTTTGAGTTAGGCCTAGGGTTAGAGTTTGTTAACCAGAAAGCCCTGAGTTCCAAGAATACAGCAGCTGCGAAGGACTACCCAAGAAGAGCACAAAAGTACCACCACATGCCTGCCTCCACAGCTATTTCCTTGGGGACATCCCTAATTCCTGGCTGATTTGCCTTTCTCGTCGTCGGGTTGGGGTTAGGTAGGCCTTGTGCTAGGATTTTTAAAATCAGGAAGCCCAGACCTCCAGGCACACTGGAGCTGTGAAAGGCATCCAAAAGGGAGTGCAAAAGTGCCACAACATGGCTGCTTTCACAGCTTTTTCCTTAGGAAGAACCCTAATACCCGGCTGATTTACCTTCCTAGGGTTAGTGTTAGGCTTGGGCCAAGGACATTTAAAACCAGGAAGCCCTGTGCTCCAGGCACACTGCAGCTGTTCAAGGCATCCCAAGGGGAGCGCAAAAGTGACACAACTTGGCTGCCTCCACTGCTATTTCCATGAGACCATCCCCAACCTTAGGCTGATTTTCCTTCCTAGCGTTGAGGTTTGAGTTAGGCCTAGGATTAGAGTTTTTTAACCAGAAAGCCCTGAGTTCCAAGAACACAGCACCTGCGAGGGACCATCCAAGAAGAGCACAAAAGTACCACCACATGCCTGCCTCCACAGCTATTTCCTTGGGGACATCCCTAATTCCTGGCTGATTTGCCTTTCTCGTCGTCGGGTTGGGGTTAGGTAGGCCTTGTGCTAGGATTTTGAAAATCAGGAAGCCCAGACCTCCAGGCACACTGGAGCTGTGAAAGGCATCCAAAAGGGAGTGCAAAAGTGCCACAACATGGCTGCTTTCACAGCTTTTTCCTTAGGAAGAACCCTAATACCCGGCTGATTTACCTTCCTAGGGTACTGTTGGTACTGCGAGAGCGGCAGCTTCGGGAAGGTGAAGAAGCAAGCTGTACAACACTGGGATTGTGTGCGCACCTTGCCAACTGATAGAAAACAGTACCTTTGCACTCTCCTGACTTTTCCAATCACAGGAACATTCGATTGGAAGCTGTTTTGGACAACTTTTCTTTTCTTCCTGCCAAACACTTGGCAGACATCCGTGCAACTTCTAGAACACGATGGGAGATGTTTTCTGTGCTGGCACAGTTTTTCCTAGCCAGACATAGTGGAAAAGCTTGTTGCCGAGGTGTAGATGAGAAGAGGAGCTAAAGAGGAAGGTAGGATGCTCTCCGGAGGTAAGAGCCGCTGCCGGGCGTCTTTCGGCAGAAGCCGCGCTAAGGAGAGCGCTGTGAGCGGCACAATCGTCTTTGCGCGAAGAAGCCGCTTCTTGGGCTCCGGCAGCCGGCGAGAGCGGCAGCTTCGGGAAGGTGAAGAAGCAAGCTGTACAACACTGGGATTGTGTGCGCACCTTGCCAACTGATAGAAAACAGTACCTTTGCACTCTCCTGACTTTTCCAATCACAGGAACATTCGATTGGAAGCTGTTTTGGACAACTTTTCTTTTCTTCCTGCCAAACACTTGGCAGACATCCGTGCAACTTCTAGAACACGATGGGAGATGTTTTCTGTGCTGGCACAGTTTTTCCTAGCCAGACATAGTGGAAAAGCTTGTTGCCGAGGTGTAGATGAGAAGAGGAGCTAAAGAGGAAGGTAGGATGCTCTCCGGAGGTAAGAGCCGCTGCCGGGCGTCTTTCGGCAGAAGCCGCGCTAAGGAGAGCGCTGTGAGCGGCACAATCGTCTTTGCGCGAAGAAGCCGCTTCTTGGGCTCCGGCAGCCGGCGAGAGCGGCAGCTTCGGGAAGGTGAAGAAGCAAGCTGTACAACACTGGGATTGTGTGCGCACCTTGCCAACTGATAGAAAACAGTACCTTTGCACTCTCCTGACTTTTCCAATCACAGGAACATTCGATTGGAAGCTGTTTTGGACAACTTTTCTTTTCTTCCTGCCAAACACTTGGCAGACATCCGTGCAACTTCTAGAACACGATGGGAGATGTTTTCTGTGCTGGCACAGTTTTTCCTAGCCAGACATAGTGGAAAAGCTTGTTGCCGAGGTGTAGATGAGAAGAGGAGCTAAAGAGGAAGGTAGGATGCTCTCCGGAGGTAAGAGCCGCTGCCGGGCGTCTTTCGGCAGAAGCCGCGCTAAGGAGAGCACTGTGAGCGGCACAATCGTCTTTGCACGAAGAAGCCGCTTCTTGGGCTCCGGCAGCCGGCGAGAGCGGCAGCTTCGGGAAGGTGAAGAAGCAAGCTGTACAACACTGGGATTGTGTGCGCACCTTGCCAACTGATAGAAAACAGTACCTTTGCACTCTCCTGACTTTTCCAATCACATGAACATTCGATTGGAAGCTGTTTTGGACAACTTTTCTTTTCTTCCTGCCAAACACTTGGCAGACATCCGTGCAACTTCTAGAACACGATGGGAGATGTTTTCTGTGCTGGCACAGTTTTTCCTAGCCAGACATAGTGGAAAAGCGTTTTGCCGAGAGGTAGATGAGAAGAGGAGCTAAAGACGAAGGTAGGATGCTCTCCGGAGGTAAGAGCCGCTGCCGGGCGTCTTTCGGCAGAAGCCGCGCTAAGGAGAGCACTGTGAGCGGCACAATCGTCTTTGCGCGAAGAAGCCGCTTCTTGGGCTCCGGCAGCCGGCGAGAGCGGCAGCTTCGGGAAGGTGAAGAAGCAAGCTGTACAACACTGGGATTGTGTGCGCACCTTGCCAACTGATAGAAAACAGTACCTTTGCACTCTCCTGACTTTTCCAATCACAGGAACATTCGATTGGAAGCTGTTTTGGACAACTTTTCTTTTCTTCCTGCCAAACACTTGGCAGACATCCGTGCAACTTCTAGAACACGATGGGAGATGTTTTCTGTGCTGGCACAGTTTTTCCTAGCCAGACATAGTGGAAAAGCTTGTTGCCGAGGTGTAGATGAGAAGAGGAGCTAAAGAGGAAGGTAGGATGCTCTCCGGAGGTAAGAGCCGCTGCCGGGCGTCTTTCGGCAGAAGCCGCGCTAAGGAGAGCACTGTGAGCGGCACAATCGTCTTTGCACGAAGAAGCCGCTTCTTGGGCTCCGGCAGCCGGCGAGAGCGGCAGCTTCGGGAAGGTGAAGAAGCAAGCTGTACAACACTGGGATTGTGTGCGCACCTTGCCAACTGATAGAAAACAGTACCTTTGCACTCTCCTGACTTTTCCAATCACATGAACATTCGATTGGAAGCTGTTTTGGACAACTTTTCTTTTCTTCCTGCCAAACACTTGGCAGACATCCGTGCAACTTCTAGAACACGATGGGAGATGTTTTCTGTGCTGGCACAGTTTTTCCTAGCCAGACATAGTGGAAAAGCGTTTTGCCGAGAGGTAGATGAGAAGAGGAGCTAAAGACGAAGGTAGGATGCTCTCCGGAGGTAAGAGCCGCTGCCGGGCGTCTTTCGGCAGAAGCCGCGCTAAGGAGAGCACTGTGAGCGGCACAATCGTCTTTGCGCGAAGAAGCCGCTTCTTGGGCTCCGGCAGCCGGCGAGAGCGGCAGCTTCGGGAAGGTGAAGAAGCAAGCTGTACAACACTGGGATTGTGTGCGCACCTTGCCAACTGATAGAAAACAGTACCTTTGCACTCTCCTGACTTTTCCAATCACAGGAACATTCGATTGGAAGCTGTTTTGGACAACTTTTCTTTTCTTCCTGCCAAACACTTGGCAGACATCCGTGCAACTTCTAGAACACGATGGGAGATGTTTTCTGTGCTGGCACAGTTTTTCCTAGCCAGACATAGTGGAAAAGCGTTTTGCTAAGATGTAGACTACAAAAGACGCGAAAGACGAAGGTAGGATGCTCTCCGGAGGTAAGAGCCGCTGCCGGGCGTCTTTCGGCAGAAGCCGCGCTAAGGAGAGCACTGTGAGCGGCACAATCGTCTTTGCGCGAAGAAGCCGCTTCTTGGGCTCCGGCAGCCGGCGAGAGCGGCAGCTTCGGGAAGGTGAAGAAGCAAGCTGTACAACACTGGGATTGTGTGCGCACCTTGCCAACTGATAGAAAACAGTACCTTTGCACTCTCCTGACTTTTCCAATCACAGGAACATTCGATTGGAAGCTGTTTTGGACAACTTTTCTTTTCTTCCTGCCAAACACTTGGCAGACATCCATGCAAATTCTAGAACACGAGGGGAGATGTTTTCTGTGCTGGCACAGTTTTTCCTAGCCAGACATAGTGGAAAAGCTTGTTGCCGAGGTGTAGATGAGAAGAGGAGCTAAAGAGGAAGGTAGGATGCTCTCCGGAGGTAAGAGCCGCTGCCGGGCGTCTTTCGGCAGAAGCCGCGCTAAGGAGAGCGCTGTGAGCGGCACAATCGTCTTTGCGCGAAGAAGCCGCTTCTTGGGCTCCGGCAGCCGGCGAGAGCGGCAGCTTCGGGAAGGTGAAGAAGCAAGCTGTACAACACTGGGATTGTGTGCGCACCTTGCCAACTGATAGAAAACAGTACCTTTGCACTCTCCTGACTTTTCCAATCACAGGAACATTCGATTGGAAGCTGTTTTGGACAACTTTTCTTTTCTTCCTGCCAAACACTTGGCAGACATCCGTGCAACTTCTAGAACACGAGGGGAGATGTTTTCTGTGCTGGCACAGTTTTTCCTAGCCAGACATAGTGGAAAAGCTTGTTGCCGAGGTGTAGATGAGAAGAGGAGCTAAAGAGGAAGGTAGGATGCTCTCCGGAGGTAAGAGCCGCTGCCGGGCGTCTTTCGGCAGAAGCCGCGCTAAGGAGAGCGCTGTGAGCGGCACAATCGTCTTTGCGCGAAGAAGCCGCTTCTTGGGCTCCGGCAGCCGGCGAGAGCGGCAGCTTCGGGAAGGTGAAGAAGCAAGCTGTACAACACTGGGATTGTGTGCGCACCTTGCCAACTGATAGAAAACAGTACCTTTGCACTCTCCTGACTTTTCCAATCACAGGAACATTCGATTGGAAGCTGTTTTGGACAACTTTTCTTTTCTTCCTGCCAAACACTTGGCAGACATCCGTGCAACTTCTAGAACACGAGGGGAGATGTTTTCTGTGCTGGCACAGTTTTTCCTAGCCAGACATAGTGGAAAAGCTTGTTGCCGAGGTGTAGATGAGAAGAGGAGCTAAAGAGGAAGGTAGGATGCTCTCCGGAGGTAAGAGCCGCTGCCGGGCGTCTTTCGGCAGAAGCCGCGCTAAGGAGAGCACTGTGAGCGGCACAATCGTCTTTGCGCGAAGAAGCCGCTTCTTGGGCTCCGGCAGCCGGCGAGAGCGGCAGCTTCGGGAAGGTGAAGAAGCAAGCTGTACAACACTGGGATTGTGTGCGCACCTTGCCAACTGATAGAAAACAGTACCTTTGCACTCTCCTGACTTTTCCAATCACAGGAACATTCGATTGGAAGCTGTTTTGGACAACTTTTCTTTTCTTCCTGCCAAACACTTGGCAGACATCCGTGCAACTTCTAGAACACGAGGGGAGATGTTTTCTGTGCTGGCACAGTTTTTCCTAGCCAGACATAGTGGAAAAGCTTGTTGCCGAGGTGTAGATGAGAAGAGGAGCTAAAGAGGAAGGTAGGATGCTCTCCGGAGGTAAGAGCCGCTGCCGGGCGTCTTTCGGCAGAAGCCGCGCTAAGGAGAGCACTGTGAGCGGCACAATCGTCTTTGCGCGAAGAAGCCGCTTCTCGCGCTCCGGGAGCCGGCGAGAGCGGCAGCTTCGGGAAGGTGAAGAAGCAAGCTGTACAACACTGGGATTGTGTGCGCACCTTGCCAACTGATAGAAAACAGTACCTTTGCACTCTCCTGACTTTTCCAATCACAGGAACATTCGATTGGAAGCTGTTTTGGACAACTTTTCTTTTCTTCCTGCCAAACACTTGGCAGACATCCGTGCAACTTCTAGAACACGATGGGAGATGTTTTCTGTGCTGGCACAGTTTTTCCTAGCCAGACATAGTGGAAAAGCTTGTTGCCGAGGTGTAGATGAGAAGAGGAGCTAAAGAGGAAGGTAGGATGCTCTCCGGAGGTAAGAGCCGCTGCCGGGCGTCTTTCGGCAGAAGCCGCGCTAAGGAGAGCACTGTGAGCGGCACAATCGTCTTTGCACGAAGAAGCCGCTTCTTGGGCTCCGGCAGCCGGCGAGAGCGGCAGCTTCGGGAAGGTGAAGAAGCAAGCTGTACAACACTGGGATTGTGTGCGCACCTTGCCAACTGATAGAAAACAGTACCTTTGCACTCTCCTGACTTTTCCAATCACAGGAACATTCGATTGGAAGCTGTTTTGGACAACTTTTCTTTTCTTCCTGCCAAACACTTGGCAGACATCCGTGCAACTTCTAGAACACGAGGGGAGATGTTTTCTGTGCTGGCACAGTTTTTCCTAGCCAGACATAGTGGAAAAGCTTGTTGCCGAGGTGTAGATGAGAAGAGGAGCTAAAGAGGAAGGTAGGATGCTCTCCGGAGGTAAGAGCCGCTGCCGGGCGTCTTTCGGCAGAAGCCGCGCTAAGGAGAGCACTGTGAGCGGCACAATCGTCTTTGCGCGAAGAAGCCGCTTCTTGGGCTCCGGCAGCCGGCGAGAGCGGCAGCTTCGGGAAGGTGAAGAAGCAAGCTGTACAACACTGGGATTGTGTGCGCACCTTGCCAACTGATAGAAAACAGTACCTTTGCACTCTCCTGACTTTTCCAATCACAGGAACATTCGATTGGAAGCTGTTTTGGACAACTTTTCTTTTCTTCCTGCCAAACACTTGGCAGACATCCGTGCAACTTCTAGAACACGAGGGGAGATGTTTTCTGTGCTGGCACAGTTTTTCCTAGCCAGACATAGTGGAAAAGCTTTTTAAAAAAAAAGCTTTTTTCCTGATTTTTAAAATCAGGAAGCCCAGACCTCCAGGCACACTGGAGCTGTGAAAGGCATCCAAAAGGGAGTGCAAAAGTGCCACAACATGGCTGCTTTCACAGCTTTTTCCTTAGGAAGAACCCTAATACCCGGCTGATTTACCTTCCTAGGGTTACTGTTAGGCTTGGGCCAAGGACTTTTAAAACCAGGAAGCCCTGTGCTCCAGGCACACTGCAGCTGTTCAAGGCATCCCAACGGGAGTGCAAAAGTGACACAACTTGGCTGCCTCCACTGCTATTTCCATGAGACCATCCCCAACCTTAGGCTGATTTTCCTTCCTAGCGTTGAGTTTTGAGTTAGGCCTATGGTAAGTGTTCTTTAACCAGAAAGCCCTGAGGTCCAAGAACACAGCAGCTGCGAAGGACTACCCAAGAAGAGCACAAAAGTAACACCACATGCCTGCCTCCACAGCTATTTCCTTGGGGACATCCCTAATTCCTGGCTGATTTGCCTTTCTCGTCGTCGGGTTGGGGTTAGGTAGGCCTTGTGCTAGGATTTTGAAAATCAGGAAGCCCAGACCTCCAGGCACACTGGAGCTGTGAAAGGCATCCAAAAGGGAGTGCAAAAGTGCCACAACATGGCTGCTTTCACAGCTTTTTCCTTAGGAAGAACCCTAATACCCGGCTGATTTACCTTCCTAGGTTTACTGTTAGGCTTGGGCCAAGGACATTTAAAACCAGGAAGCCCTGTGCTCCAGGCACACTGCAGCTGTTCAAGGCATCCCAGCGGGAGTGCAAAAGTGACACAACTTGGCTGCCTCCACTGCTATTTCCATGAGACCATCCCCAACCATAGGCTGATTTTCCTTCCTAGCGTTGAGGTTTGAGTTAGGCCTAGGGTTAGAGTTTTTTAACCAGAAAGCCCTGAGTTCCAAGAACACAGCAGCTGCGAAGGACTACCCAAGAAGAGCACAAAAGTACCACCACATGCCTGCCTCCACAGCTATTTCCTTGGGGACATCCCTAATTCCTGGCTGATTTGCCTTTCTCGTCGTCGGGTTGGGGTTAGGTAGGCCTTGTGCTAGGATTTCTAAAATCAGGAAGCCCAGACCTCCAGGCACACTGGAGCTGTGAAAGGCATCCAAAAGGGAGTGCAAAAGTGCCACAACATGGCTGCTTTCACAGCTTTTTCCTTAGGAAGAACCCTAATACCCGGCTGATTTACCTTCCTAGGGTTACTGTTAGGCTTGGGCCAAGGACTTTTAAAACCAGGAAGCCCTGTGCTCCAGGCACACTGCAGCTGTTCAAGGCATCCCAACGGGAGTGCAAAAGTGACACAACTTGGCTGCCTCCACTGCTATTTCCATGAGACCATCCCCAACCATAGGCTGATTTTCCTCCCTAGCGTTGAGGTTTGAGTTAGGCCTAGGGTTAGAGTTTTTTAACCAGAAAGCCCTGAGTTCCAAGAATACAGCAGCTGCGCAGGACCACCCAAGAAGAGCACAAAAGTACCACAACATGCCTGTCTCCACAGCTATTTCCTTGGGGACATCCCTAATTCCTGGCTGATTTGCCTTTCTCGTCGTCGGGTTGGGGTTAGGTAGGCCTTGTGCTAGGATTTTTAAAATCAGAAAGCCCAGACCTCCAGGCACACTGGAGCTGTGAAAGGCATCCAAAAGGGAGTGCAAAAGTGCCACAACATGGCTGCTTTCACAGCTTTTTCCTTAGGAAGAACCCTAATACCCGGCTGATTTACCTTCCTAGGGTTACTGTTAGGCTTGGGCCAAGGACTTTTAAAACCAGGAAGCCCTGTGCTCCAGGCACACTGCAGCTGTTCAAGGCATCCCAAGGGGAGCGCAAAAGTTACACAACTTGGCTGCCTCCACTGCTATTTCCATGAGACCATCCCCAACCTTAGGCTGGTTTTCCTTCCTAGCGTTGAGGTTTGAGTTAGGCCTAGGGTTAGAGTTTTTTAACCAGAAAGCCCTGAGGTCCAAGAACACAGCAGCTGCGAAGGACTACCCAAGAAGAGCACAAAAGTACCACAACATGCCTGCCTCCACAGCTATTTCCTTGGGGACATCCCTAATTCCTGGCTGATTTGCCTTTCTCGTCGTCGGGTTGGGGTTAGGTAGGCCTTGTGCTAGGATTTTGAAAATCAGGAAGCCCAGACCTCCAGGCACACTGGAGCTGTGAAAGGCATCCAAAAGGGAGTGCAAAAGTGCCACAACATGGCTGCTTTCACAGCTTTTTCCTTAGGAAGAACCCTAATACCCGGCTGATTTACCTTCCTAGGGTTACTGTTAGGCTTGGGCCAAGGACTTTTAAAACCAGGAAGCCCTGTGCTCCAGGCACACTGCAGCTGTTCAAGGCATCCCAACGGGAGCGCAAAAGTGACACAACTTGGCTGCCTCCACTGCTATTTCCATGAGACCATCCCCAACCATAGGCTGATTTTCCTTCCTAGCGTTGAGGTTTGAGTTAGGCCTAGGGTTAGTGTTCTTTTAACCTGAAAGCCCTGAGTTCCAAGAACACAGCAGCTGCGAAGGACTACCCAAGAAGAGCACAAAAGTACCACCACATGCCTGCCTCCACAGCTATTTCCTTGGGGACATCCTTAATTCCTGGCTGATTTGCCTTTCTCGTCGTCGGGTTGGGGTTAGGTAGGCCTTGTGCTAGGATTTTTAAAATCAGGAAGCCCAGACCTCCAGGCATACTGGAGCTGTGAAAGGCATCCAAAAGGGAGTGCAAAAGTGCCACAACATGGCTGCTTTCACAGCTTTTTCCTTAGGAAGAACCCTAATACCCGGCTGATTTACCTTCCTAGGGTTACTGTTAGGCTTGGGCCAAGGACATTTAAAACCAGGAAGCCCTGTGCTCCAGGCACACTGCAGCTGTTCAAGGCATCCCAAGGGGAGCGCAAAAGTGACACAACTTGGCTGCCTCCACTGCTATTTCCATGAGACCATCCTGAACCATAGGCTGATTTTCCTTCCTAGCGTTGAGGTTTGAGTTAGGCCTAGGGTTAGAGTTTTTTAACCAGAAAGCCCTGAGTTCCAAGAACACAGCAGCTGCGAAGGACTACCCAAGAAGAGCACAAAAGTACCACCACATGCCTGCCTCCACAGCTATTTCCTTGGGGACATCCCTAATTCCTGGCTGATTTGCCTTTCTCGTCGTCGGGTTGGGGTTAGGTAGGCCTTGTGCTAGGATTTCTAAAATCAGGAAGCCCAGACCTCCAGGCACACTGGAGCTGTGAAAGGCATCCAAAAGGGAGTGCAAAAGTGCCACAACATGGCTGCTTTCACAGCTTTTTCCTTAGGAAGAACCCTAATACCCGGCTGATTTACCTTCCTAGGGTTACTGTTAGGCTTGGGCCAAGGACTTTTAAAACCAGGAAGCCCTGTGCTCCAGGCACACTGCAGCTGTTCAAGGCATCCCAACGGGAGTGCAAAAGTGACACAACTTGGCTGCCTCCACTGCTATTTCCATGAGACCATCCCCAACCATAGGCTGATTTTCCTCCCTAGCGTTGAGGTTTGAGTTAGGCCTAGGGTTAGAGTTTTTTAACCAGAAAGCCCTGAGTTCCAAGAACACAGCAGCTGCGAAGGACCACCCAAGAAGAGCACAAAAGTACCACAACATGCCTGTCTCCACAGCTATTTCCTTGGGGACATCCCTAATTCCTGGCTGACTTGCCTTTCTCGTCGTCGGGTTGGGGTTAGGTAGGCCTTGTGCTAGGATTTTTAAAATCAGAAAGCCCAGACCTCCAGGCACACTGGAGCTGTGAAAGGCATCCAAAAGGGAGTGCAAAAGTGCCACAACATGGCTGCTTTCACAGCTTTTTCCTTAGGAAGAACCCTAATACCCGGCTGATTTACCTTCCTAGGGTTACTGTTAGGCTTGGGCCAAGGACTTTGAAAACCAGGAAGCCCTGTGCTCCAGGCACACTGCAGCTGTTCAAGGCATCCCAACGGGAGCGCAAAAGTTACACAACTTGGCTGCCTCCACTGCTATTTCCATGAGACCATCCCCAACCTTAGGCTGGTTTTCCTTCCTAGCGTTGAGGTTTGAGTTAGGCCTATGGTTAGTGTTCTTTTAACCTGAAAGCCCTGAGTTCCAAGAACACAGCAGCTGCGAAGGACTACCCAAGAAGAGCACAAAAGTACCACAACATGCCTGCCTCCACAGCTATTTCCTTGGGGACATCCTTAATTCCTGGCTGATTTGCCTTTCTCGTCGTCGGGTTGGGGTTAGGTAGGCCTTGTGCTAGGATTTTTAAAATCAGGAAGCCCAGACCTCCAGGCATACTGGAGCTGTGAAAGGCATCCAAAAGGGAGTGCAAAAGTGCCACAACATGGCTGCTTTCACAGCTTTTTCCTTAGGAAGAACCCTAATACCCGGCTGATTTACCTTCCTAGGGTTACTGTTAGGCTTGGGCCAAGGACTTTGAAAACCAGGAAGCCCTGTGCTCCAGGAACACTGCAGCTGTTCAAGGCATCCCAGCGGGAGTGCAAAAGTGACACAACTTGGCTGCCTCCACTGCTATTTCCATGAGACCATCCTGAACCATAGGCTGATTTTCCTTCCTAGCGTTGAGGTTTGAGTTAGGCCTAGGGTTAGAGTTTTTTAACCAGAAAGCCCTGAGGTCCAAGAACACAGCAGCTGCGAAGGACTACCCAAGAAGAGCACAAAAGTACCACCACATGCCTGCCTCCACAGCTATTTCCTTGGGGACATCCCTAATTCCTGGCTGATTTGCCTTTCTCGTCGTCGGGTTGGGGTTAGGTAGGCCTTGTGCTAGGATTTTTAAAATCAGAAAGCCCAGACCTCCAGGCACACTGGAGCTGTGAAAGGCATCCAAAAGGGAGTGCAAAAGTGCCACAACATGGCTGCTTTCACAGCTTTTTCCTTAGGAAGAACCCTAATACCCGGCTGATTTACCTTCCTAGGGTTACTGTTAGGCTTGGGCCAAGGACATTTAAAACCAGGAAGCCCTGTGTTCCAGGCACACTGCAGCTGTTCAAGGCATCCCAACGGGAGCGCAAAAGTGACACAACTTGGCTGCCTCCACTGCTATTTCCATGAGACCATCCCCAACCATAGGCTGATTTTCCTTCCTAGCGTTGAGGTTTGAGTTAGGCCTAGGGTTAGAGTTTTTTAACCAGAAAGCCCTGAGTTCCAAGAACACAGCAGCTGCGAAGGACTACCCAAGAAGAGCACAAAAGTACCACAACATGCCTGCCTCCACAGCTATTTCCTTGGGGACATCCCTAATTCCTGGCTGATTTGCCTTTCTCGTCGTCGGGTTGGGGTTAGGTAGGCCTTGTGCTAGGATTTCTAAAATCAGGAAGCCCAGACCTCCAGGCACACTGGAGCTGTGAAAGGCATCCAAAAGGGAGTGCAAAAGTGCCACAACATGGCTGCTTTCACAGCTTTTTCCTTAGGAAGAACCCTAATACCCGGCTGATTTACCTTCCTAGGGTTACTGTTAGGCTTGGGCCAAGGACTTTTAAAACCAGGAAGCCCTGTGCTCCAGGAACACTGCAGCTGTTCAAGGCATCCCAAGGGGAGTGCAAAAGTGACACAACTTGGCTGCCTCCACTGCTATTTCCATGAGACCATCCCCAACCATAGGCTGATTTTCCTTCCTAGCGTTGAGGTTTGAGTTAGGCCTAGGGTTAGTGTTCTTTTAACCTGAAAGCCCTGAGTTCCAAGAACACAGCAGCTGCGAAGGACTACCCAAGAAGAGCACAAAAGTACCACCACATGCCTGCCTCCACAGCTATTTCCTTGGGGACATCCCTAATTCCTGGCTGATTTGCCTTTCTCGTCGTCGGGTTGGGGTTAGGTAGGCCTTGTGCTAGGATTTTGAAAATCAGGAAGCCCAGACCTCCAGGCACACTGGAGCTGTGAAAGGCATCCAAAAGGGAGTGCAAAAGTGCCACAACATGGCTGCTTTCACAGCTTTTTCCTTAGGAAGAACCCTAATACCCGGCTGATTTACCTTCCTAGGGTTACTGTTAGGCTTGGGCCAAGGACTTTTAAAACCAGGAAGCCCTGTGCTCCAGGCACACTGCAGCTGTTCAAGGCATCCCAAGGGGAGCGCAAAAGTGACACAACTTGGCTGCCTCCACTGCTATTTCCATGAGACCATCCCCAACCTTAGGCTGATATTCCTTCCTAGCGTTGAGTTTTGAGTTAGGCCTATGGTTAGTGTTCTTTTAACCTGAAAGCCCTGAGTTCCAAGAACACAGCAGCTGCGAAGGACTACCCAAGAAGAGCACAAAAGTACCACCACATGCCTGCCTCCACAGCTATTTCCTTGGGGACATCCCTAATTCCTGGCTGATTTGCCTTTCTCGTCATCGGGTTGGGGTTAGGTAGGCCTTGTGCTAGGATTTTGAAAATCAGGAAGCCCAGACCTCCAGGCACACTGGAGCTGTGAAAGGCATCCAAAAGGGAGTGCAAAAGTGCCACAACATGGCTGCTTTCACAGCTTTTTCCTTTGGAAGAACCCTAATACCCGGCTGATTTACCTTCCTAGGGTTACTGTTAGGCTTGGGCCAAGGACATTTAAAACCAGGAAGCCCTGTGCTCCAGGCACACTGCAGCTGTTCAAGGCATCCCAAGGGGAGCGCAAAAGTGACACAACTTGGCTGCCTCCACTGCTATTTCCATGAGACCATCCCAAACCATAGGCTGATTTTCCTTCCTAGCGTTGAGGTTTGAGTTAGGCCTAGGGTTAGAGTTTTTTAACCAGAAAGCCCAGAGTTCCAAGAATACAGCAGCTGCGAAGGACTACCCAAGAAGAGCACAAAAGTACCACAACATGCCTGCCTCCACAGCTATTTCCTTGGGGACATCCCTAATTCCTGGCTGATTTCCCTTTCTCGTCTTCGGGTTGGGGTTAGGTAGGCCTTGTGCTAGGATTTTTAAAATCAGGAAGCCCAGACCTCCAGGCACACTGGAGCTGTGAAAGGCATCCAAAAGGGAGTGCAAAAGTGCCACAACATGGCTGCTTTCACAGCTTTTTCCTTAGGAAGAACCCTAATACCCGGCTGATTTACCTTCCTAGGGTTACTGTTAGGCTTGGGCCAAGGACTTTTAAAACCAGGAAGCCCTGTGCTCCAGGCACACTGCAGCTGTTCAAGGCATCCCAACGGGAGCGCAAAAGTGACACAACTTGGCTGCCTCCACTGCTATTTCCATGAGACCATCCCCAACCTTAGGCTGGTTTTCCTTCCTAGCGTTGAGTTTTGAGTTAGGCCTATGGTTAGTGTTCTTTTAACCTGAAAGCCCTGAGTTCCAAGAACACAGCAGCTGCGAAGGACTACCCAAGAAGAGCACAAAAGTACCACCACATGCCTGCCTCCACAGCTATTTCCTTGGGGACATCCCTAATTCCTGGCTGATTTGCCTTTCTCGTCGTCGGGTTGGGGTTAGGTAGGCCTTGTGCTAGGATTTCTAAAATCAGGAAGCCCAGACCTCCAGGCACACTGGAGCTGTGAAAGGCATCCAAAAGGGAGTGCAAAAGTGCCACAACATGGCTGCTTTCACAGCTTTTTCCTTAGGAAGAACCCTAATACCCGGCTGATTTACCTTCCTAGGGTTACTGTTAGGCTTGGGCCAAGGACTTTTAAAACCAGGAAGCCCTGTGCTCCAGGCACACTGCAGCTGTTCAAGGCATCCCAACGGGAGCGCAAAAGTGACACAACTTGGCTGCCTCCACTGCTATTCCCATGAGACCATCCCCAAACTTAGGCTGATTTTCCTTCCTAGCGTTGAGGTTTGAGTTAGGCCTAGGGTTAGAGTTTGTTAACCAGAAAGCCCTGAGTTCCAAGAATACAGCAGCTGCGAAGGACTACCCAAGAAGAGCACAAAAGTACCACCACATGCCTGCCTCCACAGCTATTTCCTTGGGGACATCCCTAATTCCTGGCTGATTTGCCTTTCTCGTCGTCGGGTTGGGGTTAGGTAGGCCTTGTGCTAGGATTTTTAAAATCAGGAAGCCCAGACCTCCAGGCACACTGGAGCTGTGAAAGGCATCCAAAAGGGAGTGCAAAAGTGCCACAACATGGCTGCTTTCACAGCTTTTTCCTTAGGAAGAACCCTAATACCCGGCTGATTTACCTTCCTAGGGTTAGTGTTAGGCTTGGGCCAAGGACATTTAAAACCAGGAAGCCCTGTGCTCCAGGCACACTGCAGCTGTTCAAGGCATCCCAAGGGGAGCGCAAAAGTGACACAACTTGGCTGCCTCCACTGCTATTTCCATGAGACCATCCCCAACCTTAGGCTGATTTTCCTTCCTAGCGTTGAGGTTTGAGTTAGGCCTAGGATTAGAGTTTTTTAACCAGAAAGCCCTGAGTTCCAAGAACACAGCACCTGCGAGGGACCATCCAAGAAGAGCACAAAAGTACCACCACATGCCTGCCTCCACAGCTATTTCCTTGGGGACATCCCTAATTCCTGGCTGATTTGCCTTTCTCGTCGTCGGGTTGGGGTTAGGTAGGCCTTGTGCTAGGATTTTGAAAATCAGGAAGCCCAGACCTCCAGGCACACTGGAGCTGTGAAAGGCATCCAAAAGGGAGTGCAAAAGTGCCACAACATGGCTGCTTTCACAGCTTTTTCCTTAGGAAGAACCCTAATACCCGGCTGATTTACCTTCCTAGGGTACTGTTGGTACTGCGAGAGCGGCAGCTTCGGGAAGGTGAAGAAGCAAGCTGTACAACACTGGGATTGTGTGCGCACCTTGCCAACTGATAGAAAACAGTACCTTTGCACTCTCCTGACTTTTCCAATCACAGGAACATTCGATTGGAAGCTGTTTTGGACAACTTTTCTTTTCTTCCTGCCAAACACTTGGCAGACATCCGTGCAACTTCTAGAACACGATGGGAGATGTTTTCTGTGCTGGCACAGTTTTTCCTAGCCAGACATAGTGGAAAAGCTTGTTGCCGAGGTGTAGATGAGAAGAGGAGCTAAAGAGGAAGGTAGGATGCTCTCCGGAGGTAAGAGCCGCTGCCGGGCGTCTTTCGGCAGAAGCCGCGCTAAGGAGAGCGCTGTGAGCGGCACAATCGTCTTTGCGCGAAGAAGCCGCTTCTTGGGCTCCGGCAGCCGGCGAGAGCGGCAGCTTCGGGAAGGTGAAGAAGCAAGCTGTACAACACTGGGATTGTGTGCGCACCTTGCCAACTGATAGAAAACAGTACCTTTGCACTCTCCTGACTTTTCCAATCACAGGAACATTCGATTGGAAGCTGTTTTGGACAACTTTTCTTTTCTTCCTGCCAAACACTTGGCAGACATCCGTGCAACTTCTAGAACACGATGGGAGATGTTTTCTGTGCTGGCACAGTTTTTCCTAGCCAGACATAGTGGAAAAGCTTGTTGCCGAGGTGTAGATGAGAAGAGGAGCTAAAGAGGAAGGTAGGATGCTCTCCGGAGGTAAGAGCCGCTGCCGGGCGTCTTTCGGCAGAAGCCGCGCTAAGGAGAGCGCTGTGAGCGGCACAATCGTCTTTGCGCGAAGAAGCCGCTTCTTGGGCTCCGGCAGCCGGCGAGAGCGGCAGCTTCGGGAAGGTGAAGAAGCAAGCTGTACAACACTGGGATTGTGTGCGCACCTTGCCAACTGATAGAAAACAGTACCTTTGCACTCTCCTGACTTTTCCAATCACAGGAACATTCGATTGGAAGCTGTTTTGGACAACTTTTCTTTTCTTCCTGCCAAACACTTGGCAGACATCCGTGCAACTTCTAGAACACGATGGGAGATGTTTTCTGTGCTGGCACAGTTTTTCCTAGCCAGACATAGTGGAAAAGCTTGTTGCCGAGGTGTAGATGAGAAGAGGAGCT
The DNA here is from genome assembly GCF_028018845.1 of Melospiza georgiana. Lineage (NCBI taxonomy): Eukaryota > Metazoa > Chordata > Aves > Passeriformes > Passerellidae > Melospiza > Melospiza georgiana. The sequence goes on from NC_080450.1 coordinate 12,603,642, forward strand.
AAAGAGGAAGGTAGGATGCTCTCCGGAGGTAAGAGCCGCTGCCGGGCGTCTTTCGGCAGAAGCCGCGCTAAGGAGAGCACTGTGAGCGGCACAATCGTCTTTGCACGAAGAAGCCGCTTCTTGGGCTCCGGCAGCCGGCGAGAGCGGCAGCTTCGGGAAGGTGAAGAAGCAAGCTGTACAACACTGGGATTGTGTGCGCACCTTGCCAACTGATAGAAAACAGTACCTTTGCACTCTCCTGACTTTTCCAATCACATGAACATTCGATTGGAAGCTGTTTTGGACAACTTTTCTTTTCTTCCTGCCAAACACTTGGCAGACATCCGTGCAACTTCTAGAACACGATGGGAGATGTTTTCTGTGCTGGCACAGTTTTTCCTAGCCAGACATAGTGGAAAAGCGTTTTGCCGAGAGGTAGATGAGAAGAGGAGCTAAAGACGAAGGTAGGATGCTCTCCGGAGGTAAGAGCCGCTGCCGGGCGTCTTTCGGCAGAAGCCGCGCTAAGGAGAGCACTGTGAGCGGCACAATCGTCTTTGCGCGAAGAAGCCGCTTCTTGGGCTCCGGCAGCCGGCGAGAGCGGCAGCTTCGGGAAGGTGAAGAAGCAAGCTGTACAACACTGGGATTGTGTGCGCACCTTGCCAACTGATAGAAAACAGTACCTTTGCACTCTCCTGACTTTTCCAATCACAGGAACATTCGATTGGAAGCTGTTTTGGACAACTTTTCTTTTCTTCCTGCCAAACACTTGGCAGACATCCGTGCAACTTCTAGAACACGATGGGAGATGTTTTCTGTGCTGGCACAGTTTTTCCTAGCCAGACATAGTGGAAAAGCTTGTTGCCGAGGTGTAGATGAGAAGAGGAGCTAAAGAGGAAGGTAGGATGCTCTCCGGAGGTAAGAGCCGCTGCCGGGCGTCTTTCGGCAGAAGCCGCGCTAAGGAGAGCACTGTGAGCGGCACAATCGTCTTTGCACGAAGAAGCCGCTTCTTGGGCTCCGGCAGCCGGCGAGAGCGGCAGCTTCGGGAAGGTGAAGAAGCAAGCTGTACAACACTGGGATTGTGTGCGCACCTTGCCAACTGATAGAAAACAGTACCTTTGCACTCTCCTGACTTTTCCAATCACATGAACATTCGATTGGAAGCTGTTTTGGACAACTTTTCTTTTCTTCCTGCCAAACACTTGGCAGACATCCGTGCAACTTCTAGAACACGATGGGAGATGTTTTCTGTGCTGGCACAGTTTTTCCTAGCCAGACATAGTGGAAAAGCGTTTTGCCGAGAGGTAGATGAGAAGAGGAGCTAAAGACGAAGGTAGGATGCTCTCCGGAGGTAAGAGCCGCTGCCGGGCGTCTTTCGGCAGAAGCCGCGCTAAGGAGAGCACTGTGAGCGGCACAATCGTCTTTGCGCGAAGAAGCCGCTTCTTGGGCTCCGGCAGCCGGCGAGAGCGGCAGCTTCGGGAAGGTGAAGAAGCAAGCTGTACAACACTGGGATTGTGTGCGCACCTTGCCAACTGATAGAAAACAGTACCTTTGCACTCTCCTGACTTTTCCAATCACAGGAACATTCGATTGGAAGCTGTTTTGGACAACTTTTCTTTTCTTCCTGCCAAACACTTGGCAGACATCCGTGCAACTTCTAGAACACGATGGGAGATGTTTTCTGTGCTGGCACAGTTTTTCCTAGCCAGACATAGTGGAAAAGCGTTTTGCTAAGATGTAGACTACAAAAGACGCGAAAGACGAAGGTAGGATGCTCTCCGGAGGTAAGAGCCGCTGCCGGGCGTCTTTCGGCAGAAGCCGCGCTAAGGAGAGCACTGTGAGCGGCACAATCGTCTTTGCGCGAAGAAGCCGCTTCTTGGGCTCCGGCAGCCGGCGAGAGCGGCAGCTTCGGGAAGGTGAAGAAGCAAGCTGTACAACACTGGGATTGTGTGCGCACCTTGCCAACTGATAGAAAACAGTACCTTTGCACTCTCCTGACTTTTCCAATCACAGGAACATTCGATTGGAAGCTGTTTTGGACAACTTTTCTTTTCTTCCTGCCAAACACTTGGCAGACATCCGTGCAACTTCTAGAACACGAGGGGAGATGTTTTCTGTGCTGGCACAGTTTTTCCTAGCCAGACATAGTGGAAAAGCTTGTTGCCGAGGTGTAGATGAGAAGAGGAGCTAAAGAGGAAGGTAGGATGCTCTCCGGAGGTAAGAGCCGCTGCCGGGCGTCTTTCGGCAGAAGCCGCGCTAAGGAGAGCGCTGTGAGCGGCACAATCGTCTTTGCGCGAAGAAGCCGCTTCTTGGGCTCCGGCAGCCGGCGAGAGCGGCAGCTTCGGGAAGGTGAAGAAGCAAGCTGTACAACACTGGGATTGTGTGCGCACCTTGCCAACTGATAGAAAACAGTACCTTTGCACTCTCCTGACTTTTCCAATCACAGGAACATTCGATTGGAAGCTGTTTTGGACAACTTTTCTTTTCTTCCTGCCAAACACTTGGCAGACATCCGTGCAACTTCTAGAACACGAGGGGAGATGTTTTCTGTGCTGGCACAGTTTTTCCTAGCCAGACATAGTGGAAAAGCTTGTTGCCGAGGTGTAGATGAGAAGAGGAGCTAAAGAGGAAGGTAGGATGCTCTCCGGAGGTAAGAGCCGCTGCCGGGCGTCTTTCGGCAGAAGCCGCGCTAAGGAGAGCGCTGTGAGCGGCACAATCGTCTTTGCGCGAAGAAGCCGCTTCTTGGGCTCCGGCAGCCGGCGAGAGCGGCAGCTTCGGGAAGGTGAAGAAGCAAGCTGTACAACACTGGGATTGTGTGCGCACCTTGCCAACTGATAGAAAACAGTACCTTTGCACTCTCCTGACTTTTCCAATCACAGGAACATTCGATTGGAAGCTGTTTTGGACAACTTTTCTTTTCTTCCTGCCAAACACTTGGCAGACATCCGTGCAACTTCTAGAACACGAGGGGAGATGTTTTCTGTGCTGGCACAGTTTTTCCTAGCCAGACATAGTGGAAAAGCTTGTTGCCGAGGTGTAGATGAGAAGAGGAGCTAAAGAGGAAGGTAGGATGCTCTCCGGAGGTAAGAGCCGCTGCCGGGCGTCTTTCGGCAGAAGCCGCGCTAAGGAGAGCACTGTGAGCGGCACAATCGTCTTTGCGCGAAGAAGCCGCTTCTTGGGCTCCGGCAGCCGGCGAGAGCGGCAGCTTCGGGAAGGTGAAGAAGCAAGCTGTACAACACTGGGATTGTGTGCGCACCTTGCCAACTGATAGAAAACAGTACCTTTGCACTCTCCTGACTTTTCCAATCACAGGAACATTCGATTGGAAGCTGTTTTGGACAACTTTTCTTTTCTTCCTGCCAAACACTTGGCAGACATCCGTGCAACTTCTAGAACACGAGGGGAGATGTTTTCTGTGCTGGCACAGTTTTTCCTAGCCAGACATAGTGGAAAAGCTTGTTGCCGAGGTGTAGATGAGAAGAGGAGCTAAAGAGGAAGGTAGGATGCTCTCCGGAGGTAAGAGCCGCTGCCGGGCGTCTTTCGGCAGAAGCCGCGCTAAGGAGAGCACTGTGAGCGGCACAATCGTCTTTGCGCGAAGAAGCCGCTTCTCGCGCTCCGGGAGCCGGCGAGAGCGGCAGCTTCGGGAAGGTGAAGAAGCAAGCTGTACAACACTGGGATTGTGTGCGCACCTTGCCAACTGATAGAAAACAGTACCTTTGCACTCTCCTGACTTTTCCAATCACAGGAACATTCGATTGGAAGCTGTTTTGGACAACTTTTCTTTTCTTCCTGCCAAACACTTGGCAGACATCCGTGCAACTTCTAGAACACGATGGGAGATGTTTTCTGTGCTGGCACAGTTTTTCCTAGCCAGACATAGTGGAAAAGCTTGTTGCCGAGGTGTAGATGAGAAGAGGAGCTAAAGAGGAAGGTAGGATGCTCTCCGGAGGTAAGAGCCGCTGCCGGGCGTCTTTCGGCAGAAGCCGCGCTAAGGAGAGCACTGTGAGCGGCACAATCGTCTTTGCACGAAGAAGCCGCTTCTTGGGCTCCGGCAGCCGGCGAGAGCGGCAGCTTCGGGAAGGTGAAGAAGCAAGCTGTACAACACTGGGATTGTGTGCGCACCTTGCCAACTGATAGAAAACAGTACCTTTGCACTCTCCTGACTTTTCCAATCACAGGAACATTCGATTGGAAGCTGTTTTGGACAACTTTTCTTTTCTTCCTGCCAAACACTTGGCAGACATCCGTGCAACTTCTAGAACACGAGGGGAGATGTTTTCTGTGCTGGCACAGTTTTTCCTAGCCAGACATAGTGGAAAAGCTTGTTGCCGAGGTGTAGATGAGAAGAGGAGCTAAAGAGGAAGGTAGGATGCTCTCCGGAGGTAAGAGCCGCTGCCGGGCGTCTTTCGGCAGAAGCCGCGCTAAGGAGAGCACTGTGAGCGGCACAATCGTCTTTGCGCGAAGAAGCCGCTTCTTGGGCTCCGGCAGCCGGCGAGAGCGGCAGCTTCGGGAAGGTGAAGAAGCAAGCTGTACAACACTGGGATTGTGTGCGCACCTTGCCAACTGATAGAAAACAGTACCTTTGCACTCTCCTGACTTTTCCAATCACAGGAACATTCGATTGGAAGCTGTTTTGGACAACTTTTCTTTTCTTCCTGCCAAACACTTGGCAGACATCCGTGCAACTTCTAGAACACGAGGGGAGATGTTTTCTGTGCTGGCACAGTTTTTCCTAGCCAGACATAGTGGAAAAGCTTTTTAAAAAAAAAGCTTTTTTCCTGATTTTTAAAATCAGGAAGCCCAGACCTCCAGGCACACTGGAGCTGTGAAAGGCATCCAAAAGGGAGTGCAAAAGTGCCACAACATGGCTGCTTTCACAGCTTTTTCCTTAGGAAGAACCCTAATACCCGGCTGATTTACCTTCCTAGGGTTACTGTTAGGCTTGGGCCAAGGACTTTTAAAACCAGGAAGCCCTGTGCTCCAGGCACACTGCAGCTGTTCAAGGCATCCCAACGGGAGTGCAAAAGTGACACAACTTGGCTGCCTCCACTGCTATTTCCATGAGACCATCCCCAACCTTAGGCTGATTTTCCTTCCTAGCGTTGAGTTTTGAGTTAGGCCTATGGTAAGTGTTCTTTAACCAGAAAGCCCTGAGGTCCAAGAACACAGCAGCTGCGAAGGACTACCCAAGAAGAGCACAAAAGTAACACCACATGCCTGCCTCCACAGCTATTTCCTTGGGGACATCCCTAATTCCTGGCTGATTTGCCTTTCTCGTCGTCGGGTTGGGGTTAGGTAGGCCTTGTGCTAGGATTTTGAAAATCAGGAAGCCCAGACCTCCAGGCACACTGGAGCTGTGAAAGGCATCCAAAAGGGAGTGCAAAAGTGCCACAACATGGCTGCTTTCACAGCTTTTTCCTTAGGAAGAACCCTAATACCCGGCTGATTTACCTTCCTAGGTTTACTGTTAGGCTTGGGCCAAGGACATTTAAAACCAGGAAGCCCTGTGCTCCAGGCACACTGCAGCTGTTCAAGGCATCCCAGCGGGAGTGCAAAAGTGACACAACTTGGCTGCCTCCACTGCTATTTCCATGAGACCATCCCCAACCATAGGCTGATTTTCCTTCCTAGCGTTGAGGTTTGAGTTAGGCCTAGGGTTAGAGTTTTTTAACCAGAAAGCCCTGAGTTCCAAGAACACAGCAGCTGCGAAGGACTACCCAAGAAGAGCACAAAAGTACCACCACATGCCTGCCTCCACAGCTATTTCCTTGGGGACATCCCTAATTCCTGGCTGATTTGCCTTTCTCGTCGTCGGGTTGGGGTTAGGTAGGCCTTGTGCTAGGATTTCTAAAATCAGGAAGCCCAGACCTCCAGGCACACTGGAGCTGTGAAAGGCATCCAAAAGGGAGTGCAAAAGTGCCACAACATGGCTGCTTTCACAGCTTTTTCCTTAGGAAGAACCCTAATACCCGGCTGATTTACCTTCCTAGGGTTACTGTTAGGCTTGGGCCAAGGACTTTTAAAACCAGGAAGCCCTGTGCTCCAGGCACACTGCAGCTGTTCAAGGCATCCCAACGGGAGTGCAAAAGTGACACAACTTGGCTGCCTCCACTGCTATTTCCATGAGACCATCCCCAACCATAGGCTGATTTTCCTCCCTAGCGTTGAGGTTTGAGTTAGGCCTAGGGTTAGAGTTTTTTAACCAGAAAGCCCTGAGTTCCAAGAATACAGCAGCTGCGCAGGACCACCCAAGAAGAGCACAAAAGTACCACAACATGCCTGTCTCCACAGCTATTTCCTTGGGGACATCCCTAATTCCTGGCTGATTTGCCTTTCTCGTCGTCGGGTTGGGGTTAGGTAGGCCTTGTGCTAGGATTTTTAAAATCAGAAAGCCCAGACCTCCAGGCACACTGGAGCTGTGAAAGGCATCCAAAAGGGAGTGCAAAAGTGCCACAACATGGCTGCTTTCACAGCTTTTTCCTTAGGAAGAACCCTAATACCCGGCTGATTTACCTTCCTAGGGTTACTGTTAGGCTTGGGCCAAGGACTTTTAAAACCAGGAAGCCCTGTGCTCCAGGCACACTGCAGCTGTTCAAGGCATCCCAAGGGGAGCGCAAAAGTTACACAACTTGGCTGCCTCCACTGCTATTTCCATGAGACCATCCCCAACCTTAGGCTGGTTTTCCTTCCTAGCGTTGAGGTTTGAGTTAGGCCTAGGGTTAGAGTTTTTTAACCAGAAAGCCCTGAGGTCCAAGAACACAGCAGCTGCGAAGGACTACCCAAGAAGAGCACAAAAGTACCACCACATGCCTGCCTCCACAGCTATTTCCTTGGGGACATCCCTAATTCCTGGCTGATTTGCCTTTCTCGTCGTCGGGTTGGGGTTAGGTAGGCCTTGTGCTAGGATTTTGAAAATCAGGAAGCCCAGACCTCCAGGCACACTGGAGCTGTGAAAGGCATCCAAAAGGGAGTGCAAAAGTGCCACAACATGGCTGCTTTCACAGCTTTTTCCTTAGGAAGAACCCTAATACCCGGCTGATTTACCTTCCTAGGGTTACTGTTAGGCTTGGGCCAAGGACTTTTAAAACCAGGAAGCCCTGTGCTCCAGGCACACTGCAGCTGTTCAAGGCATCCCAACGGGAGCGCAAAAGTGACACAACTTGGCTGCCTCCACTGCTATTTCCATGAGACCATCCCCAACCATAGGCTGATTTTCCTTCCTAGCGTTGAGGTTTGAGTTAGGCCTAGGGTTAGTGTTCTTTTAACCTGAAAGCCCTGAGTTCCAAGAACACAGCAGCTGCGAAGGACTACCCAAGAAGAGCACAAAAGTACCACCACATGCCTGCCTCCACAGCTATTTCCTTGGGGACATCCTTAATTCCTGGCTGATTTGCCTTTCTCGTCGTCGGGTTGGGGTTAGGTAGGCCTTGTGCTAGGATTTTTAAAATCAGGAAGCCCAGACCTCCAGGCATACTGGAGCTGTGAAAGGCATCCAAAAGGGAGTGCAAAAGTGCCACAACATGGCTGCTTTCACAGCTTTTTCCTTAGGAAGAACCCTAATACCCGGCTGATTTACCTTCCTAGGGTTACTGTTAGGCTTGGGCCAAGGACATTTAAAACCAGGAAGCCCTGTGCTCCAGGCACACTGCAGCTGTTCAAGGCATCCCAAGGGGAGCGCAAAAGTGACACAACTTGGCTGCCTCCACTGCTATTTCCATGAGACCATCCTGAACCATAGGCTGATTTTCCTTCCTAGCGTTGAGGTTTGAGTTAGGCCTAGGGTTAGAGTTTTTTAACCAGAAAGCCCTGAGTTCCAAGAACACAGCAGCTGCGAAGGACTACCCAAGAAGAGCACAAAAGTACCACCACATGCCTGCCTCCACAGCTATTTCCTTGGGGACATCCCTAATTCCTGGCTGATTTGCCTTTCTCGTCGTCGGGTTGGGGTTAGGTAGGCCTTGTGCTAGGATTTCTAAAATCAGGAAGCCCAGACCTCCAGGCACACTGGAGCTGTGAAAGGCATCCAAAAGGGAGTGCAAAAGTGCCACAACATGGCTGCTTTCACAGCTTTTTCCTTAGGAAGAACCCTAATACCCGGCTGATTTACCTTCCTAGGGTTACTGTTAGGCTTGGGCCAAGGACTTTTAAAACCAGGAAGCCCTGTGCTCCAGGCACACTGCAGCTGTTCAAGGCATCCCAACGGGAGTGCAAAAGTGACACAACTTGGCTGCCTCCACTGCTATTTCCATGAGACCATCCCCAACCATAGGCTGATTTTCCTCCCTAGCGTTGAGGTTTGAGTTAGGCCTAGGGTTAGAGTTTTTTAACCAGAAAGCCCTGAGTTCCAAGAACACAGCAGCTGCGAAGGACCACCCAAGAAGAGCACAAAAGTACCACAACATGCCTGTCTCCACAGCTATTTCCTTGGGGACATCCCTAATTCCTGGCTGACTTGCCTTTCTCGTCGTCGGGTTGGGGTTAGGTAGGCCTTGTGCTAGGATTTTTAAAATCAGAAAGCCCAGACCTCCAGGCACACTGGAGCTGTGAAAGGCATCCAAAAGGGAGTGCAAAAGTGCCACAACATGGCTGCTTTCACAGCTTTTTCCTTAGGAAGAACCCTAATACCCGGCTGATTTACCTTCCTAGGGTTACTGTTAGGCTTGGGCCAAGGACTTTGAAAACCAGGAAGCCCTGTGCTCCAGGCACACTGCAGCTGTTCAAGGCATCCCAACGGGAGCGCAAAAGTTACACAACTTGGCTGCCTCCACTGCTATTTCCATGAGACCATCCCCAACCTTAGGCTGGTTTTCCTTCCTAGCGTTGAGGTTTGAGTTAGGCCTATGGTTAGTGTTCTTTTAACCTGAAAGCCCTGAGTTCCAAGAACACAGCAGCTGCGAAGGACTACCCAAGAAGAGCACAAAAGTACCACAACATGCCTGCCTCCACAGCTATTTCCTTGGGGACATCCTTAATTCCTGGCTGATTTGCCTTTCTCGTCGTCGGGTTGGGGTTAGGTAGGCCTTGTGCTAGGATTTTTAAAATCAGGAAGCCCAGACCTCCAGGCATACTGGAGCTGTGAAAGGCATCCAAAAGGGAGTGCAAAAGTGCCACAACATGGCTGCTTTCACAGCTTTTTCCTTAGGAAGAACCCTAATACCCGGCTGATTTACCTTCCTAGGGTTACTGTTAGGCTTGGGCCAAGGACTTTGAAAACCAGGAAGCCCTGTGCTCCAGGAACACTGCAGCTGTTCAAGGCATCCCAGCGGGAGTGCAAAAGTGACACAACTTGGCTGCCTCCACTGCTATTTCCATGAGACCATCCTGAACCATAGGCTGATTTTCCTTCCTAGCGTTGAGGTTTGAGTTAGGCCTAGGGTTAGAGTTTTTTAACCAGAAAGCCCTGAGGTCCAAGAACACAGCAGCTGCGAAGGACTACCCAAGAAGAGCACAAAAGTACCACCACATGCCTGCCTCCACAGCTATTTCCTTGGGGACATCCCTAATTCCTGGCTGATTTGCCTTTCTCGTCGTCGGGTTGGGGTTAGGTAGGCCTTGTGCTAGGATTTTTAAAATCAGAAAGCCCAGACCTCCAGGCACACTGGAGCTGTGAAAGGCATCCAAAAGGGAGTGCAAAAGTGCCACAACATGGCTGCTTTCACAGCTTTTTCCTTAGGAAGAACCCTAATACCCGGCTGATTTACCTTCCTAGGGTTACTGTTAGGCTTGGGCCAAGGACATTTAAAACCAGGAAGCCCTGTGTTCCAGGCACACTGCAGCTGTTCAAGGCATCCCAACGGGAGCGCAAAAGTGACACAACTTGGCTGCCTCCACTGCTATTTCCATGAGACCATCCCCAACCATAGGCTGATTTTCCTTCCTAGCGTTGAGGTTTGAGTTAGGCCTAGGGTTAGAGTTTTTTAACCAGAAAGCCCTGAGTTCCAAGAACACAGCAGCTGCGAAGGACTACCCAAGAAGAGCACAAAAGTACCACAACATGCCTGCCTCCACAGCTATTTCCTTGGGGACATCCCTAATTCCTGGCTGATTTGCCTTTCTCGTCGTCGGGTTGGGGTTAGGTAGGCCTTGTGCTAGGATTTCTAAAATCAGGAAGCCCAGACCTCCAGGCACACTGGAGCTGTGAAAGGCATCCAAAAGGGAGTGCAAAAGTGCCACAACATGGCTGCTTTCACAGCTTTTTCCTTAGGAAGAACCCTAATACCCGGCTGATTTACCTTCCTAGGGTTACTGTTAGGCTTGGGCCAAGGACTTTTAAAACCAGGAAGCCCTGTGCTCCAGGAACACTGCAGCTGTTCAAGGCATCCCAAGGGGAGTGCAAAAGTGACACAACTTGGCTGCCTCCACTGCTATTTCCATGAGACCATCCCCAACCATAGGCTGATTTTCCTTCCTAGCGTTGAGGTTTGAGTTAGGCCTAGGGTTAGTGTTCTTTTAACCTGAAAGCCCTGAGTTCCAAGAACACAGCAGCTGCGAAGGACTACCCAAGAAGAGCACAAAAGTACCACCACATGCCTGCCTCCACAGCTATTTCCTTGGGGACATCCCTAATTCCTGGCTGATTTGCCTTTCTCGTCGTCGGGTTGGGGTTAGGTAGGCCTTGTGCTAGGATTTTTAAAATCAGGAAGCCCAGACCTCCAGGCACACTGGAGCTGTGAAAGGCATCCAAAAGGGAGTGCAAAAGTGCCACAACATGGCTGCTTTCACAGCTTTTTCCTTAGGAAGAACCCTAATACCCGGCTGATTTACCTTCCTAGGGTTACTGTTAGGCTTGGGCCAAGGACTTTTAAAACCAGGAAGCCCTGTGCTCCAGGCACACTGCAGCTGTTCAAGGCATCCCAAGGGGAGCGCAAAAGTGACACAACTTGGCTGCCTCCACTGCTATTTCCATGAGACCATCCCCAACCTTAGGCTGATATTCCTTCCTAGCGTTGAGTTTTGAGTTAGGCCTATGGTTAGTGTTCTTTTAACCTGAAAGCCCTGAGTTCCAAGAACACAGCAGCTGCGAAGGACTACCCAAGAAGAGCACAAAAGTACCACCACATGCCTGCCTCCACAGCTATTTCCTTGGGGACATCCCTAATTCCTGGCTGATTTGCCTTTCTCGTCATCGGGTTGGGGTTAGGTAGGCCTTGTGCTAGGATTTTGAAAATCAGGAAGCCCAGACCTCCAGGCACACTGGAGCTGTGAAAGGCATCCAAAAGGGAGTGCAAAAGTGCCACAACATGGCTGCTTTCACAGCTTTTTCCTTTGGAAGAACCCTAATACCCGGCTGATTTACCTTCCTAGGGTTACTGTTAGGCTTGGGCCAAGGACATTTAAAACCAGGAAGCCCTGTGCTCCAGGCACACTGCAGCTGTTCAAGGCATCCCAAGGGGAGCGCAAAAGTGACACAACTTGGCTGCCTCCACTGCTATTTCCATGAGACCATCCCAAACCATAGGCTGATTTTCCTTCCTAGCGTTGAGGTTTGAGTTAGGCCTAGGGTTAGAGTTTTTTAACCAGAAAGCCCAGAGTTCCAAGAATACAGCAGCTGCGAAGGACTACCCAAGAAGAGCACAAAAGTACCACAACATGCCTGCCTCCACAGCTATTTCCTTGGGGACATCCCTAATTCCTGGCTGATTTCCCTTTCTCGTCTTCGGGTTGGGGTTAGGTAGGCCTTGTGCTAGGATTTTTAAAATCAGGAAGCCCAGACCTCCAGGCACACTGGAGCTGTGAAAGGCATCCAAAAGGGAGTGCAAAAGTGCCACAACATGGCTGCTTTCACAGCTTTTTCCTTAGGAAGAACCCTAATACCCGGCTGATTTACCTTCCTAGGGTTACTGTTAGGCTTGGGCCAAGGACTTTTAAAACCAGGAAGCCCTGTGCTCCAGGCACACTGCAGCTGTTCAAGGCATCCCAACGGGAGCGCAAAAGTGACACAACTTGGCTGCCTCCACTGCTATTTCCATGAGACCATCCCCAACCTTAGGCTGGTTTTCCTTCCTAGCGTTGAGTTTTGAGTTAGGCCTATGGTTAGTGTTCTTTTAACCTGAAAGCCCTGAGTTCCAAGAACACAGCAGCTGCGAAGGACTACCCAAGAAGAGCACAAAAGTACCACCACATGCCTGCCTCCACAGCTATTTCCTTGGGGACATCCCTAATTCCTGGCTGATTTGCCTTTCTCGTCGTCGGGTTGGGGTTAGGTAGGCCTTGTGCTAGGATTTCTAAAATCAGGAAGCCCAGACCTCCAGGCACACTGGAGCTGTGAAAGGCATCCAAAAGGGAGTGCAAAAGTGCCACAACATGGCTGCTTTCACAGCTTTTTCCTTAGGAAGAACCCTAATACCCGGCTGATTTACCTTCCTAGGGTTACTGTTAGGCTTGGGCCAAGGACTTTTAAAACCAGGAAGCCCTGTGCTCCAGGCACACTGCAGCTGTTCAAGGCATCCCAACGGGAGCGCAAAAGTGACACAACTTGGCTGCCTCCACTGCTATTTCCATGAGACCATCCCCAACCATAGGCTGATTTTCCTTCCTAGCGTTGAGGTTTGAGTTAGGCCTAGGGTTAGAGTTTTTTAACCAGAAAGCCCTGAGTTCCAAGAACACAGCAATTGCGAGGGACCACCCAAGAAGAGCACAAAAGTACCACCACATGCCTGCCTCCACAGCTATTTCCTTGGGGACATCCCTAATTCCTGGCTGATTTGCCTTTCTCGTCGTCGGGTTGGGGTTAGGTAGGCCTTGTGCTAGGATTTTTAAAATCAGGAAGCCCAGACCTCCAGGCACACTGGAGCTGTGAAAGGCATCCAAAAGGGAGTGCAAAAGTGCCACAACATGGCTGCTTTCACAGCTTTTTCCTTAGGAAGAACCCTAATACCCCGCTGATTTATCTTCCTAGGGTTACTGTTAGGCTTGGGCCAAGGACTTTGAAAACCAGGAAGCCCTGTGCTCCAGGCACACTGCAGCTGTTCAAGGCATCCCAACGGGAGCGCAAAAGTGACACAACTTGGCTGCCTCCACTGCTATTTCCATGAGACCATCCCCAACCTTAGGCTGGTTTTCCTTCCTAGCGTTGAGTTTTGAGTTAGGCCTATGGTTAGTGTTCTTTTAACCTGAAAGCCCTGAGTTCCAAGAACACAGCAGCTGCGAAGGACTACCCAAGAAGAGCACAAAAGTACCACCACATGCCTGCCTCCACAGCTATTTCCTTGGGGACATCCCTAATTCCTGGCTGATTTGCCTTTCTCGTCGTCGGGTTGGGGTTAGGTAGGCCTTGTGCTAGGATTTTTAAAATCAGGAAGCCCAGACCTCCAGGCACACTGGAGCTGTGAAAGGCATCCAAAAGGGAGTGCAAAAGTGCCACAACATGGCTGCTTTCACAGCTTTTTCCTTAGGAAGAACCCTAATACCCGGCTGATTTACCTTCCTAGGGTTACTGTTAGGCTTGGGCCTAGGACTTTTAAAACCAGGAAGCCCTGTGCTCCAGGCACATTGCAGCTGTTCAAGGCATCCCAAGGGGAGTGCAAAAGTGACACAACTTGGCTGCCTCCACTGCTATTTCCATGAGACCATCCCCAACCATAGGCTGATTTTCCTTCCTAGCGTTGAGGTTTGAGTTAAGCCTAGGGTTAGAGTTTTTTAACCAGAAAGCCCTGAGTTCCAAGAATACAGCAGCTGCGAAGGACTACCCAAGAAGAGCACAAAAGTACCACAACATGCCTGCCTCCACAGCTATTTCCTTGGGGACATCCCTAATTCCTGGCTGATTTGCCTTTCTCGTCGTCGGGTTGGGGTTAGGTAGGCCTTGTGCTAGGATTTTTAAAATCAGGAAGCCCAGACCTCCAGGCACACTGGAGCTGTGAAAGGCATCCAAAAGGGAGTGCAAAAGTGCCACAACATGGCTGCTTTCACAGCTTTTTCCTTAGGAAGAACCCTAATACCCAGCTGATTTACCTTCCTAGGGTTACTGTTAGGCTTGGGCCAAGGACTTTGAAAAGCAGGAAGCCCTGTGCTCCAGGCACACTGCAGCTGTTCAAGGCATCCCAACGGGAGCGCAAAAGTGACACAACTTGGCTGCCTCCACTGCTATTTCCATGAGACCATCCCCAACCTTAGGCTGGTTTTCCTTCCTAGCGTTGAGTTTTGAGTTAGGCCTATGGTTAGTGTTCTTTTAACCTGAAAGCCCTGAGTTCCAAGAACACAGCAGCTGCGAAGGACTACCCAAGAAGAGCACAAAAGTACCACCACATGCCTGCCTCCACAGCTATTTCCTTGGGGACATCCCTAATTCCTGGCTGATTTGCCTTTCTCGTCGTGTGGTTGGGGTTAGGTAGGCGTTGTGCTAGGATTTTGAAAATCAGGAAGCCCAGACCTCCAGGCATACTGGAGCTGTGAAAGGCATCCAAAAGGGAGTGCAAAAGTGCCACAACATGGCTGCTTTCACAGCTTTTTCCTTAGGAAGAACCCTAATACCCGGCTGATTTACCTTCCTAGGGTTACTGTTAGGCTTGGGCCAAGGACATTTAAAACCAGGAAGCCCTGTGCTCCAGGCACACTGCAGCTGTTCAAGGCATCCCAACGGGAGCGCAAAAGTGACACAACTTGGCTGCCTCCACTGCTATTTCCATGAGACCATCCCCAACCATAGGCTGATTTTCCTTCCTAGCGTTGAGGTTTGAGTTAGGCCTATGGTTAGTGTTCTTTTAACCTGAAAGCCCTGAGTTCCAAGAACACAGCAGCTGCGAAGGACTACCCAAGAAGAGCACAAAAGTACCACCACATGCCTGCCTCCACAGCTATTTCCTTGGGGACATCCCTAATTCCTGGCTGATTTGCCTTTCTCGTCGTCGGGTTTGGGTTAGGTAGGCCTTGTGCTAGGATTTTTAAAATCAGGAAGCCCAGACCTCCAGGCACACTGGAGCTGTGAAAGGCATCCAAAAGGGAGTGCAAAAGTGCCACAACATGGCTGCTTTCACAGCTTTTTCCTTAGGAAGAACCCTAATACCCGGCTGATTTACCTTCCTAGGGTTACTGTTAGGCTTGGGCCAAGGACTTTTAAAACCAGGAAGCCCTGTGCTCCAGGAACACTGCAGCTGTTCAAGGCATCCCAACGGGAGCGCGAATGTGACACAACTTGGCTGCCTCCACTGCTATTTCCATGAGACCATCCTGAACCATAGGCTGATTTTCCTTCCTAGCGTTGAGGTTTGAGTTAGGCCTAGGGTTAGAGTTTTTTAACCAGAAAGCCCTGAGTTCCAAGAACACAGCAGCTGCGAAGGACTACCCAAGAAGAGCACAAAAGTACCACCACATGCCTGCCTCCACAGCTATTTCCTTGGGGACATCCCTAATTCCTGGCTGATTTGCCTTTCTCGTCGTCGGGTTGGGGTTAGGTAGGCCTTGTGCTAGGATTTTGAAAATCAGGAAGCCCAGACCTCCAGGCACACTGGAGCTGTGAAAGGCATCCAAAAGGGAGTGCAAAAGTGCCACAACATGGCTGCTTTCACAGCTTTTTCCTTAGGAAGAACCCTAATACCCGGCTGATTTACCTTCCTAGGGTTACTGTTAGGCTTGGGCCAAGGACTTTGAAAACCAGGAAGCCCTGTGCTCCAGGCACACTGCAGCTGTTCAAGGCATCCCAAGGGGAGCGCAAAAGTGACACAACTTGGCTGCCTCCACTGCTATTTCCATGAGACCATCCCCAACCATAGGCTGATTTTCCTTCCTAGCGTTGAGTTTTGAGTTAGGCCTATGGTTAGTGTTCTTTTAACCTGAAAGCCCTGAGTTCCAAGAACACAGCAGCTGCGAAGGACTACCCAAGAAGAGCACAAAAGTACCACCACATGCCTGCCTCCACAGCTATTTCCTTGGGGACATCCCTAATTCCTGGCTGATTTGCCTTTCTCGTCGTCGGGTTGGGGTTAGGTAGGCCTTGTGCTAGGATTTTTAAAATCAGGAAGCCCAGACCTCCAGGCACACTGGAGCTGTGAAAGGCATCCAAAAGGGAGTGCAAAAGTGCCACAACATGGCTGCTTTCACAGCTTTTTCCTTAGGAAGAACCCTAATACCCGGCTGATTTACCTTCCTAGGGTTACTGTTAGGCTTGGGCCTAGGACTTTTAAAACCAGGAAGCCCTGTGCTCCAGGCACATTGCAGCTGTTCAAGGCATCCCAAGGGGAGTGCAAAAGTGACACAACTTGGCTGCCTCCACTGCTATTTCCATGAGACCATCCCCAACCATAGGCTGATTTTCCTTCCTAGCGTTGAGGTTTGAGTTAAGCCTAGGGTTAGAGTTTTTTAACCAGAAAGCCCTGAGTTCCAAGAATACAGCAGCTGCGAAGGACTACCCAAGAAGAGCACAAAAGTACCACAACATGCCTGCCTCCACAGCTATTTCCTTGGGGACATCCCTAATTCCTGGCTGATTTGCCTTTCTCGTCGTCGGGTTGGGGTTAGGTAGGCCTTGTGCTAGGATTTTTAAAATCAGGAAGCCCAGACCTCCAGGCACACTGGAGCTGTGAAAGGCATCCAAAAGGGAGTGCAAAAGTGCCACAACATGGCTGCTTTCACAGCTTTTTCCTTAGGAAGAACCCTAATACCCAGCTGATTTACCTTCCTAGGGTTACTGTTAGGCTTGGGCCAAGGACTTTGAAAAGCAGGAAGCCCTGTGCTCCAGGCACACTGCAGCTGTTCAAGGCATCCCAACGGGAGCGCAAAAGTGACACAACTTGGCTGCCTCCACTGCTATTTCCATGAGACCATCCCCAACCTTAGGCTGGTTTTCCTTCCTAGCGTTGAGTTTTGAGTTAGGCCTATGGTTAGTGTTCTTTTAACCTGAAAGCCCTGAGTTCCAAGAACACAGCAGCTGCGAAGGACTACCCAAGAAGAGCACAAAAGTACCACCACATGCCTGCCTCCACAGCTATTTCCTTGGGGACATCCCTAATTCCTGGCTGATTTGCCTTTCTCGTCGTGTGGTTGGGGTTAGGTAGGCGTTGTGCTAGGATTTTGAAAATCAGGAAGCCCAGACCTCCAGGCATACTGGAGCTGTGAAAGGCATCCAAAAGGGAGTGCAAAAGTGCCACAACATGGCTGCTTTCACAGCTTTTTCCTTAGGAAGAACCCTAATACCCGGCTGATTTACCTTCCTAGGGTTACTGTTAGGCTTGGGCCAAGGACATTTAAAACCAGGAAGCCCTGTGCTCCAGGCACACTGCAGCTGTTCAAGGCATCCCAACGGGAGCGCAAAAGTGACACAACTTGGCTGCCTCCACTGCTATTTCCATGAGACCATCCCCAACCATAGGCTGATTTTCCTTCCTAGCGTTGAGGTTTGAGTTAGGCCTATGGTTAGTGTTCTTTTAACCTGAAAGCCCTGAGTTCCAAGAACACAGCAGCTGCGAAGGACTACCCAAGAAGAGCACAAAAGTACCACCACATGCCTGCCTCCACAGCTATTTCCTTGGGGACATCCCTAATTCCTGGCTGATTTGCCTTTCTCGTCGTCGGGTTTGGGTTAGGTAGGCCTTGTGCTAGGATTTTTAAAATCAGGAAGCCCAGACCTCCAGGCACACTGGAGCTGTGAAAGGCATCCAAAAGGGAGTGCAAAAGTGCCACAACATGGCTGCTTTCACAGCTTTTTCCTTAGGAAGAACCCTAATACCCGGCTGATTTACCTTCCTAGGGTTACTGTTAGGCTTGGGCCAAGGACTTTTAAAACCAGGAAGCCCTGTGCTCCAGGCACACTGCAGCTGTTCAAGGCATCCCAACGGGAGCGCGAAAGTGACACAACTTGGCTGCCTCCACTGCTATTTCCATGAGACCATCCTGAACCATAGGCTGATTTTCCTTCCTAGCGTTGAGGTTTGAGTTAGGCCTAGGGTTAGAGTTTTTTAACCAGAAAGCCCTGAGGTCCAAGAACACAGCAGCTGCGAAGGACTACCCAAGAAGAGCACAAAAGTACCACCACATGCCTGCCTCCACAGCTATTTCCTTGGGGACATCCCTAATTCCTGGCTGATTTGCCTTTCTCGTCGTCGGGTTGGGGTTAGGTATGCCTTGTGCTAGGATTTTGAAAATCAGGAAGCCCAGACCTCCAGGCACACTGGAGCTGTGAAAGGCATCCAAAAGGGAGTGCAAAAGTGCCACAACATGGCTGCTTTCACAGCTTTTTCCTTAGGAAGAACCCTAATACCCGGCTGATTTACCTTCCTAGGGTTACTGTTAGGCTTGGGCCAAGGACTTTTAAAACCAGGAAGCCCTGTGCTCCAGGCACACTGCAGCTGTTCAAGGCATCCCAAGGGGAGTGCAAAAGTGACACAACTTGGCTGCCTCCACTGCTATTTCCATGAGACCATCCCCAACCATAGGCTGATTTTCCTTCCTAGCGTTGAGGTTTGAGTTAGGCCTATGGTTAGTGTTCTTTTAACCTGAAAGCCCTGAGTTCCAAGAACACAGCAGCTGCGAAGGACTACCCAAGAAGAGCACAAAAGTACCACCACATGCCTGCCTCCACAGCTATTTCCTTGGGGACATCCCTAATTCCTGGCTGATTTGCCTTTCTCGTCGTCGGGTTGGGGTTAGGTAGGCCTTGTGCTAGGATTTTTAAAATCAGGAAGCCCAGACCTCCAGGCACACTGGAGCTGTGAAAGGCATCCAAAAGGGAGTGCAAAAGTGCCACAACATGGCTGCTTTCACAGCTTTTTCCTTAGGAAGAACCCTAATACCCGGCTGATTTACCTTCCTAGGGTTAGTGTTAGGCTTGGGCCAAGGACTTTTAAAACCAGGAAGCCCTGTGCTCCAGGCACACTGCAGCTGTTCAAGGCATCCCAAGGGGAGCGCAAAAGTGACACAACTTGGCTGCCTCCACTGCTATTTCCATGAGACCATCCCCAACCTTAGGCTGGTTTTCCTTCCTAGCGTTGAGTTTTGAGTTAGGCCTATGGTTAGTGTTCTTTTAACCTGAAAGCCCTGAGTTCCAAGAATACAGCAGCTGCGAAGGACTACCCAAGAAGAGCACAAAAGTACCACCACATGCCTGCCTCCACAGCTATTTCCTTGGGGACATCCCTAATTCCTGGCTGATTTGCCTTTCTCGTCGTCGGGTTGGGGTTAGGTAGGCCTTGTGCTAGGATTTTTAAAATCAGGAAGCCCAGACCTCCAGGCACACTGGAGCTGTGAAAGGCATCCAAAAGGGAGTGCAAAAGTGCCACAACATGGCTGCTTTCACAGCTTTTTCCTTTGGAAGAACCCTAATACCCGGCTGATTTACCTTCCTAGGGTTACTGTAAGGCTTGGGCCTAGGACTTTTAAAACCAGGAAGCCCTGTGCTCCAGGCACACTGCAGCTGTTCAAGGCATCCCAAGGGGAGCGCAAAAGTGACACAACTTGGCTGCCTCCACTGCTATTTCCATGAGACCATCCCAAACCATAGGCTGATTTTCCTTCCTAGCGTTGAGGTTTGAGTTAGGCCTAGGGTTAGAGTTTTTTAACCAGAAAGCCCAGAGTTCCAAGAATACAGCAGCTGCGAAGGACTACCCAAGAAGAGCACAAAAGTACCACAACATGCCTGCCTCCACAGCTATTTCCTTGGGGACATCCCTAATTCCTGGCTGATTTCCCTTTCTCGTCGTCGGGTTGGGGTTAGGTAGGCCTTGTGCTAGGATTTTTAAAATCAGGAAGCCCAGACCTCCAGGCACACTGGAGCTGTGAAAGGCATCCAAAAGGGAGTGCAAAAGTGCCACAACATGGCTGCTTTCACAGCTTTTTCCTTAGGAAGAACCCTAATACCCGGCTGATTTACCTTCCTAGGGTTACTGTTAGGCTTGGGCCAAGGACTTTTAAAACCAGGAAGCCCTGTGCTCCAGGAACACTGCAGCTGTTCAAGGCATCCCAACGGGAGCGCAAAAGTGACACAACTTGGCTGCCTCCACTGCTATTTCCATGAGACCATCCCCAAACTTAGGCTGGTTTTCCTTCCTAGCGTTGAGTTTTGAGTTAGGCCTATGGTTAGTGTTCTTTTAACCTGAAAGCCCTGAGTTCCAAGAACACAGCAGCTGCGAAGGACTACCCAAGAAGAGCACAAAAGTACCACCACATGCCTGCCTCCACAGCTACTTCCTTGGGGACATCCCTAATTCCTGGCTGATTTGCCTTTCTCGTCGTCGGGTTGGGGTTAGGTAGGCCTTGTGCTAGGATTTCTAAAATCAGGAAGCCCAGACCTCCAGGCACACTGGAGCTGTGAAAGGCATCCAAAAGGGAGTGCAAAAGTGCCACAACATGGCTGCTTTCACAGCTTTTTCCTTAGGAAGAACCCTAATACCCCGCTGATTTATCTTCCTAGGGTTACTGTTAGGCTTGGGCCAAGGACTTTGAAAACCAGGAAGCCCTGTGCTCCAGGCACACTGCAGCTGTTCAAGGCATCCCAAGGGGAGTGCAAAAGTGACACAACTTGGCTGCCTCCACTGCTATTTCCATGAGACCATCCCCAACCTTAGGCTGGTTTTCCTTCCTAGCGTTGAGTTTTGAGTTAGGCCTATGGTTAGTGTTCTTTTAACCTGAAAGCCCTGAGTTCCAAGAACACAGCAGCTGCGAAGGACTACCCAAGAAGAGCACAAAAGTACCACCACATGCCTGCCTCCACAGCTATTTCCTTGGGGACATCCCTAATTCCTGGCTGATTTGCCTTTCTCGTCGTCGGGTTGGGGTTAGGTAGGCCTTGTGCTAGGATTTCTAAAATCAGGAAGCCCAGACCTCCAGGCACACTGGAGCTGTGAAAGGCATCCAAAAGGGAGTGCAAAAGTGCCACAACATGGCTGCTTTCACAGCTTTTTCCTTAGGAAGAACCCTAATACCCGGCTGATTTACCTTCCTAGGGTTACTGTTAGGCTTGGGCCTAGGACTTTTAAAACCAGGAAGCCCTGTGCTCCAGGCACATTGCAGCTGTTCAAGGCATCCCAAGGGGAGTGCAAAAGTGACACAACTTGGCTGCCTCCACTGCTATTTCCATGAGACCATCCCCAACCATAGGCTGATTTTCCTTCCTAGCGTTGAGGTTTGAGTTAAGCCTAGGGTTAGAGTTTTTTAACCAGAAAGCCCTGAGTTCCAAGAATACAGCAGCTGCGAAGGACTACCCAAGAAGAGCACAAAAGTACCACAACATGCCTGCCTCCACAGCTATTTCCTTGGGGACATCCCTAATTCCTGGCTGATTTGCCTTTCTCGTCGTCGGGTTGGGGTTAGGTAGGCCTTGTGCTAGGATTTTTAAAATCAGGAAGCCCAGACCTCCAGGCACACTGGAGCTGTGAAAGGCATCCAAAAGGGAGTGCAAAAGTGCCACAACATGGCTGCTTTCACAGCTTTTTCCTTAGGAAGAACCCTAATACCCGGCTGATTTACCTTCCTAGGGTTACTGTTAGGCTTGGGCCAAGGACTTTTAAAACCAGGAAGCCCTGTGCTCCAGGCACACTGCAGCTGTTCAAGGCATCCCAAAGGGAGCGCAAAAGTGACACAACTTGGCTGCCTCCACTGCTATTTCCATGAGACCATCCCCAACCTTAGGCTGGTTTTCCTTCCTAGCGTTGAGGTTTGAGTTAGGCCTAGGGTTAGAGTTTTTTAACCAGAAAGCCCTGAGTTCCAAGAACACAGCAGCTGCGAAGGACTACCCAAGAAGAGCACAAAAGTACCACCACATACCTGCCTCCACAGCTATTTCCTTGGGGACATCCCTAATTCCTGGCTGATTTGCCTTTCTCGTCGTCGGGTTGGGGTTAGGTAGGCCTTGTGCTAGGATTTCTAAAATCAGGAAGCCCAGACCTCCAGGCACACTGGAGCTGTGAAAGGCATCCAAAAGGGAGTGCAAAAGTGCCACAACATGGCTGCTTTCACAGCTTTTTCCTTAGGAAGAACCCTAATACCCCGCTGATTTATCTTCCTAGGGTTACTGTTAGGCTTGGGCCAAGGACTTTTAAAACCAGGAAGCCCTGTGCTCCAGGCACACTGCAGCTGTTCAAGGCATCCCAAGGGGAGCGCAAAAGTGACACAACTTGGCTGCCTCCACTGCTATTTCCATGAGACCATCCCCAAACTTAGGCTGATTTTCCTTCCTAGCGTTGAGGTTTGAGTTAGGCCTAGGGTTAGAGTTTTTTAACCAGAAAGCCCTGTGTTCCAAGAACAGAGCACCTGCGAGGGACCACCCAAGAAGAGCACAAAAGTACCACCACATGCCTGCCTCCACAGCTATTTCCTTGGGGACATCCCTAATTCCTGGCTGATTTGCCTTTCTCGTCGTCGGGTTGGGGTTAGGTAGGACTTGTGCTAGGATTTTTAAAATCAGGAAGCCCAGACCTCCAGGAATACTGGAGCTGTGAAAGGCATCCAAAAGGGAGTGCAAAAGTGCCACAACATGGCTGCTTTCACAGCTTTTTCCTTAGGAAGAACCCTAATACCCCGCTGATTTATCTTCCTAGGGTTACTGTTAGGCTTGGGCCTAGGACTTTTAAAACCAGGAAGCCCTGTGCTCCAGGCACACTGCAGCTGTTCAAGGCATCCCAAGGGGAGCGCAAAAGTGACACAACTTGGCTGCCTCCACTGCTATTTCCATGAGACCATCCCCAACCATAGGCTGATTTTCCTTCCTAGCGTTGAGGTTTGAGTTAGGCCTATGGTTAGTGTTCTTTTAACCAGAAAGCCCTGAGGTCCAAGAACACAGCAGCTGCGAAGGACTACCCAAGAAGAGCACAAAAGTAACACCACATGCCTGCCTCCACAGCTATTTCCTTGGGGACATCCCTAATTCCTGGCTGATTTGCCTTTCTCGTCGTCGGGTTGGGGTTAGGTAGGCCTTGTGCTAGGATTTTTAAAATCAGGAAGCCCAGACCTCCAGGCACACTGGAGCTGTGAAAGGCATCCAAAAGGGAGTGCAAAAGTGCCACAACATGGCTGCTTTCACAGCTTTTTCCTTAGGAAGAACCCTAATACCCGGCTGATTTACCTTCCTAGGGTTACTGTTAGGCTTGGGCCAAGGACTTTTAAAACCAGGAAGCCCTGTGCTCCAGGCACACTGCAGCTGTTCAAGGCATCCCAACGGCAGCGCAAAAGTGACACAACTTGGCTGCCTCCACTGCTATTTCCATGAGACCATCCCCAACCATAGGCTGATATTCCTTCCTAGCGTTGAGGTTTGAGTTAGGCCTAGGGTTAGAGTTTTTTAACCAGAAAGCCCTGAGTTCCAAGAATACAGCAGCTGCGAAGGACTACCCAAGAAGAGCACAAAAGTACCACCACATGCCTGCCTCCACAGCTATTTCCTTGGGGACATCCCTAATTCCTGGCTGATTTGCCTTTCTCGTCGTCGGGTTGGGGTTAGGTAGGCCTTGTGCTAGGATTTCTAAAATCAGGAAGCCCAGACCTCCAGGCACACTGGAGCTGTGAAAGGCATCCAAAAGGGAGTGCAAAAGTGCCACAACATGGCTGCTTTCACAGCTTTTTCCTTAGGAAGAACCCTAATACCCGGCTGATTTACCTTCCTAGGGTTACTGTTAGGCTTGGGCCAAGGACTTTTAAAACCAGGAAGCCCTGTGCTCCAGGCACACTGCAGCTGTTCAAGGCATCCCAACGGGAGCGCAAAAGTGACACAACTTGGCTGCCTCCACTGCTATTCCCATGAGACCATCCCCAACCATAGGCTGATTTTCCTTCCTAGCGTTGAGGTTTGAGTTAGGCCTAGGGTTAGAGTTTGTTAACCAGAAAGCCCTGAGTTCCAAGAACACAGCAGCTGCGAAGGACCACCCAAGAAGAGCACAAAAGTACCACAACATGCCTGCCTCCACAGCTATTTCCTTGGGGACATCCCTAATTCCTGGCTGATTTGCCTTTCTCGTCGTCGGGTTGGGGTTAGGTAGGCCTTGTGCTAGGATTTTTAAAATCAGGAAGCCCAGACCTCCAGGCACACTGGAGCTGTGAAAGGCATCCAAAAGGGAGTGCAAAAGTGCCACAACATGGCTGCTTTCACAGCTTTTTCCTTAGGAAGAACCCTAATACCCGGCTGATTTACCTTCCGAGGGTTAGTGTTAGGCTTGGGCCAAGGACTTTTAAAACCAGGAAGCCCTGTGCTCCAGGCACACTGCAGCTGTTCAAGGCATCCCAACGGGAGCGCAAAAGTGACACAACTTGGCTGCCTCCACTGCTATTTCCATGAGACCATCCCCAACCTTAGGCTGGTTTTCCTTCCTAGCGTTGAGTTTTGAGTTAGGCCTATGGTTAGTGTTCTTTTAACCTGAAAGCCCTGAGTTCCAAGAACACAGCAGCTGCGAAGGACTACCCAAGAAGAGCACAAAAGTACCACCACATGCCTGCCTCCACAGCTATTTCCTTGGGGACATCCCTAATTCCTGGCTGATTTGCCTTTCTCGTCATCGGGTTGGGGTTAGGTAGGCCTTGTGCTAGGATTTTTAAAATCAGGAAGCCCAGACCTCCAGGCACACTGGAGCTGTGAAAGGCATCCAAAAGGGAGTGCAAAAGTGCCACAACATGGCTGCTTTCACAGCTTTTTCCTTAGGAAGAACCCTAATACCCGGCTGATTTACCTTCCTAGGGTTACTGTTAGGCTTGGGCCAAGGACTTTTAAAACCAGGAAGCCCTGTGCTCCAGGCACACTGCAGCTGTTCAAGGCATCCCAACGGGAGCGCAAAAGTGACACAACTTGGCTGCCTCCACTGCTATTTCCATGAGACCATCCCCAACCTTAGGCTGGTTTTCCTTCCTAGCGTTGAGTTTTGAGTTAGGCCTATGGTTAGTGTTCTTTTAACCTGAAAGCCCTGAGTTCCAAGAACACAGCAGCTGCGAAGGACTACCCAAGAAGAGCACAAAAGTACCACCACATGCCTGCCTCCACAGCTATTTCCTTGGGGACATCCTTAATTCCTGGCTGATTTGCCTTTCTCGTCGTCGGGTTGGGGTTAGGTAGGCCTTGTGCTAGGATTTCTAAAATCAGGAAGCCCAGACCTCCAGGCACACTGGAGCTGTGAAAGGCATCCAAAAGGGAGTGCAAAAGTGCCACAACATGGCTGCTTTCACAGCTTTTTCCTTAGGAAGAACCCTAATACCCGGCTGATTTACCTTCCTAGGGTTACTGTTAGGCTTGGGCCAAGGACTTTTAAAACCAGGAAGCCCTGTGCTCCAGGCACACTGCAGCTGTTCAAGGCATCCCAACGGGAGCGCAAAAGTGACACAACTTGGCTGCCTCCACTGCTATTTCCATGAGACCATCCCCAAACTTAGGCTGATTTTCCTTCCTAGCGTTGAGGTTTGAGTTAGGCCTAGGGTTAGAGTTTTTTAACCAGAAAGCCCTGTGTTCCAAGAACACAGCACCTGCGAGGGACCACCCAAGAAGAGCACAAAAGTACCACCACATGCCTGCCTCCACAGCTATTTCCTTGGGGACATCCCTAATTCCTGGCTGATTTGCCTTTCTCGTCGTCGGGTTGGGGTTAGGTAGGCCTTGTGCTAGGATTTTTAAAATCAGGAAGCCCAGACCTCCAGGCACACTGGAGCTGTGAAAGGCATCCAAAAGGGAGTGCAAAAGTGCCACAACATGGCTGCTTTCACAGCTTTTTCCTTAGGAAGAACCCTAATACCCGGCTGATTTATCTTCCTAGGGTTACTGTTAGGCTTGGGCCAAGGACTTTGAAAACCAGGAAGCCCTGTGCTCCAGGCACACTGCAGCTGTTCAAGGCATCCCAACGGGAGCGCAAAAGTGACACAACTTGGCTGCCTCCACTGCTATTTCCATGAGACCATCCCCAACCTTAGGCTGGTTTTCCTTCCTAGCGTTGAGTTTTGAGTTAGGCCTATGGTTAGTGTTCTTTTAACCTGAAAGCCCTGAGTTCCAAGAACACAGCAGCTGCGAAGGACTACCCAAGAAGAGCACAAAAGTACCACCACATGCCTGCCTCCACAGCTATTTCCTTGGGGACATCCCTAATTCCTGGCTGATTTGCCTTTCTCGTCGTCGGGTTGGGGTTAGGTATGCCTTGTGCTAGGATTTTGAAAATCAGGAAGCCCAGACCTCCAGGCACACTGGAGCTGTGAAAGGCATCCAAAAGGGAGTGCAAAAGTGCCACAACATGGCTGCTTTCACAGCTTTTTCCTTAGGAAGAACCCTAATACCCGGCTGATTTACCTTCCTAGGGTTACTGTTAGGCTTGGGCCAAGGACTTTTAAAACCAGGAAGCCCTGTGCTCCAGGCACATTGCAGCTGTTCAAGGCATCCCAAGGGGAGTGCAAAAGTGACACAACTTGGCTGCCTCCACTGCTATTTCCATGAGACCATCCCCAACCATAGGCTGATTTTCCTTCCTAGCGTTGAGGTTTGAGTTAAGCCTAGGGTTAGAGTTTTTTAACCAGAAAGCCCTGAGTTCCAAGAATACAGCAGCTGCGAAGGACTACCCAAGAAGAGCACAAAAGTACCACAACATGCCTGCCTCCACAGCTATTTCCTTGGGGACATCCCTAATTCCTGGCTGATTTCCCTTTCTCGTCGTCGGGTTGGGGTTAGGTAGGCCTTGTGCTAGGATTTTGAAAATCAGGAAGCCCAGACCTCCAGGCACACTGGAGCTGTGAAAGGCATCCAAAAGGGAGTGCAAAAGTGCCACAACATGGCTGCTTTCACAGCTTTTTCCTTAGGAAGAACCCTAATACCCGGCTGATTTACCTTCCTAGGGTTACTGTTAGGCTTGGGCCAAGGACTTTTAAAACCAGGAAGCCCTGTGCTCCAGGCACACTGCAGCTGTTCAAGGCATCCCAAAGGGAGCGCAAAAGTGACACAACTTGGCTGCCTCCACTGCTATTTCCATGAGACCATCCCCAACCTTAGGCTGGTTTTCCTTCCTAGCGTTGAGGTTTGAGTTAGGCCTAGGGTTAGAGTTTTTTAACCAGAAAGCCCTGAGTTCCAAGAACACAGCAGCTGCGAAGGACTACCCAAGAAGAGCACAAAAGTACCACCACATACCTGCCTCCACAGCTATTTCCTTGGGGACATCCCTAATTCCTGGCTGATTTGCCTTTCTCGTCGTCGGGTTGGGGTTAGGTAGGCCTTGTGCTAGGATTTCTAAAATCAGGAAGCCCAGACCTCCAGGCACACTGGAGCTGTGAAAGGCATCCAAAAGGGAGTGCAAAAGTGCCACAACATGGCTGCTTTCACAGCTTTTTCCTTAGGAAGAACCCTAATACCCCGCTGATTTATCTTCCTAGGGTTAGTGTTAGGCTTGGGCCAAGGACTTTTAAAACCAGGAAGCCCTGTGCTCCAGGCACACTGCAGCTGTTCAAGGCATCCCAACGGCAGCGCAAAAGTGACACAACTTGGCTGCCTCCACTGCTATTTCCATGAGACCATCCCCAAACTTAGGCTGATTTTCCTTCCTAGCGTTGAGGTTTGAGTTAGGCCTAGGGTTAGAGTTTTTTAACCAGAAAGCCCTGTGTTCCAAGAACAGAGCACCTGCGAGGGACCACCCAAGAAGAGCACAAAAGTACCACCACATGCCTGCCTCCACAGCTATTTCCTTGGGGACATCCCTAATTCCTGGCTGATTTGCCTTTCTCGTCGTCGGGTTGGGGTTAGGTAGGACTTGTGCTAGGATTTTTAAAATCAGGAAGCCCAGACCTCCAGGAATACTGGAGCTGTGAAAGGCATCCAAAAGGGAGTGCAAAAGTGCCACAACATGGCTGCTTTCACAGCTTTTTCCTTAGGAAGAACCCTAATACCCCGCTGATTTATCTTCCTAGGGTTACTGTTAGGCTTGGGCCAAGGACTTTTAAAACCAGGAAGCCCTGTGCTCCAGGCACACTGCAGCTGTTCAAGGCATCCCAAGGGGAGCGCAAAAGTGACACAACTTGGCTGCCTCCACTGCTATTTCCATGAGACCATCCCCAACCATAGGCTGATTTTCCTTCCTAGCGTTGAGGTTTGAGTTAGGCCTAGTGTTAGTGTTCATTAACCAGAAAGCCCTGAGGTCCAAGAACACAGCAGCTGCGAAGGACTACCCAAGAAGAGCACAAAAGTAACACCACATGCCTGCCTCCACAGCTATTTCCTTGGGGACATCCCTAATTCCTGGCTGATTTGCCTTTCTCGTCGTCGGGTTGGGGTTAGGTAGGCCTTGTGCTAGGATTTTGAAAATCAGGAAGCCCAGACCTCCAGGCACACTGGAGCTGTGAAAGGCATCCAAAAGGGAGTGCAAAAGTGCCACAACATGGCTGCTTTCACAGCTTTTTCCTTAGGAAGAACCCTAATACCCGGCTGATTTACCTTCCTAGGGTTACTGTTAGGCTTGGGCCAAGGACTTTTAAAACCAGGAAGCCCTGTGTTCCAGGCACACTGCAGCTGTTCAAGGCATCCCAACGGCAGCGCAAAAGTGACACAACTTGGCTGCCTCCACTGCTATTTCCATGAGACCATCCCCAACCATAGGCTGATTTTCCTTCCTAGCGTTGAGGTTTGAGTTAGGCCTAGGGTTAGAGTTTTTTAACCAGAAAGCCCTGAGTTCCAAGAACACAGCAGCTGCGAAGGACTACCCAAGAAGAGCACAAAAGTACCACCACATGCCTGCCTCCACAGCTATTTCCTTGGGGACATCCCTAATTCCTGGCTGATTTGCCTTTCTCGTCGTCGGGTTGGGGTTAGGTAGGCCTTGTGCTAGGATTTCTAAAATCAGGAAGCCCAGACCTCCAGGCACACTGGAGCTGTGAAAGGCATCCAAAAGGGAGTGCAAAAGTGCCACAACATGGCTGCTTTCACAGCTTTTTCCTTAGGAAGAACCCTAATACCCGGCTGATTTACCTTCCTAGGGTTACTGTTAGGCTTGGGCCAAGGACTTTTAAAACCAGGAAGCCCTGTGCTCCAGGCACACTGCAGCTGTTCAAGGCATCCCAACGGGAGCGCAAAAGTGACACAACTTGGCTGCCTCCACTGCTATTCCCATGAGACCATCCCCAACCATAGGCTGATTTTCCTTCCTAGCGTTGAGGTTTGAGTTAGGCCTAGGGTTAGAGTTTGTTAACCAGAAAGCCCTGAGTTCCAAGAATACAGCAGCTGCGAAGGACTACCCAAGAAGAGCACAAAAGTAACACCACATGCCTGCCTCCACAGCTATTTCCTTGGGGACATCCCTAATTCCTGGCTGATTTGCCTTTCTCGTCGTCGGGTTGGGGTTAGGTAGGCCTTGTGCTAGGATTTTTAAAATCAGGAAGCCCAGACCTCCAGGCACACTGGAGCTGTGAAAGGCATCCAAAAGGGAGTGCAAAAGTGCCACAACATGGCTGCTTTCACAGCTTTTTCCTTAGGAAGAACCCTAATACCCGGCTGATTTACCTTCCTAGGGTACTGTTGGTACTGCGAGAGCGGCAGCTTCGGTAAGGTGAAGAAGCAAGCTGTACAACACTGGGATTGTGTGCGCACCTTGCCAACTGATAGAAAACAGTACCTTTGCACTCTCCTGACTTTTCCAATCACAGGAACATTCGATTGGAAGCTGTTTTGGACAACTTTTCTTTTCTTCCTGCCAAACACTTGGCAGACATCCGTGCAACTTCTAGAACACGATGGGAGATGTTTTCTGTGCTGGCACAGTTTTTCCTAGCCAGACATAGTGGAAAAGCTTGTTGCCGAGGTGTAGATGAGAAGAGGAGCTAAAGAGGAAGGTAGGATGCTCTCCGGAGGTAAGAGCCACTGCCGGGCGTCTTTCGGCAGAAGCCGCGCTAAGGAGAGCACTGTGAGCGGCACAATCGTCTTTGCGCGAAGAAGCCGCTTCTTGGGCTCCGGCAGCCGGCGAGAGCGGCAGCTTCGGGAAGGTGAAGAAGCAAGCTGTACAACACTGGGATTGTGTGCGCACCTTGCCAACTGATAGAAAACAGTACCTTTGCACTCTCCTGACTTTTCCAATCACAGGAACATTCGATTGGAAGCTGTTTTGGACAACTTTTCTTTTCTTCCTGCCAAACACTTGGCAGACATCCGTGCAACTTCTAGAACACGATGGGAGATGTTTTCTGTGCTGGCACCGTTTTTCCTAGACAGACATAGTGGAAAAGCTTGTTGCCGAGGTGTAGATGAGAAGAGGAGCTAAAGAGGAAGGTAGGATGCTCTCCGGAGGTAAGAGCCGCTGCCGGGCGTCTTTCGGCAGAAGCCGCGCTAAGGAGAGCGCTGTGAGCGGCACAATCGCCTTTGCGCGAAGAAGCCGCTTCTTGGGCTCCGGCAGCCGGCGAGAGCGGCAGCTTCGGGAAGGTGAAGAAGCAAGCTGTACAACACTGGGATTGTGTGCGCACCTTGCCAACTGATAGAAAACAGTGCCTTTGCACTCTCCTGACTTTTCCAATCACAGGAACATTCGATTGGAAGCTGTTTTGGACAACTTTTCTTTTCTTCCTGCCAAACACTTGGCAGACATCCGTGCAACTTCTAGAACACGAGGGGAGATGTTTTCTGTGCTGGCACAGTTTTTCCTAGCCAGACATAGTGGAAAAGCTTGTTGCCGAGGTGTAGATGAGAAGAGGAGCTAAAGAGGAAGGTAGGATGCTCTCCGGAGGTAAGAGCCGCTGCCGGGCGTCTTTCGGCAGAAGCCGCGCTAAGGAGAGCGCTGTGAGCGGCACAATCGTCTTTGCGCGAAGAAGCCGCTTCTTGGGCTCCGGCAGCCGGCGAGAGCGGCAGCTTCGGGAAGGTGAAGAAGCAAGCTGTACAACACTGGGATTGTGTGCGCACCTTGCCAACTGATAGAAAACAGTACCTTTGCACTCTCCTGACTTTTCCAATCACAGGAACATTCGATTGGAAGCTGTTTTGGACAACTTTTCTTTTCTTCCTGCCAAGCACTTGGCAGACATCCGTGCAACTTCTAGAACACGAGGGGAGATGTTTTCTGTGCTGGCACAGTTTTTCCTAGCCAGACATAGTGGAAAAGCTTGTTGCCGAGGTGTAGATGAGAAGAGGAGCTAAAGAGGAAGGTAGGATGCTCTCCGGAGGTAAGAGCCGCTGCCGGGCGTCTTTCGGCAGAAGCCGCGCTAAGGAGAGCACTGTGAGCGGCACAATCGTCTTTGCGCGAAGAAGCCGCTTCTTGGGCTCCGGCAGCCGGCGAGAGCGGCAGCTTCGGGAAGGTGAAGAAGCAAGCTGTACAACACTGGGATTGTGTGCGCACCTTGCCAACTGATAGAAAACAGTACCTTTGCACTCTCCTGACTTTTCCAATCACAGGAACATTCGATTGGAAGCTGTTTTGGACAACTTTTCTTTTCTTCCTGCCAAACACTTGGCAGACATCCGTGCAACTTCTAGAACACGAGGGGAGATGTTTTCTGTGCTGGCACAGTTTTTCCTAGCCAGACATAGTGGAAAAGCTTGTTGCCGAGGTGTAGATGAGAAGAGGAGCTAAAGAGGAAGGTAGGATGCTCTCCGGAGGTAAGAGCCGCTGCCGGGCGTCTTTCGGCAGAAGCCGCGCTAAGGAGAGCGCTGTGAGCGGCACAATCGTCTTTGCGCGAAGAAGCCGCTTCTTGGGCTCCGGCAGCCGGCGAGAGCGGCAGCTTCGGGAAGGTGAAGAAGCAAGCTGTACAACACTGGGATTGTGTGCGCACCTTGCCAACTGATAGAAAACAGTACCTTTGCACTCTCCTGACTTTTCCAATCACAGGAACATTCGATTGGAAGCTGTTTTGGACAACTTTTCTTTTCTTCCTGCCAAACACTTGGCAGACATCCGTGCAACTTCTAGAACACGAGGGGAGATGTTTTCTGTGCTGGCACAGTTTTTCCTAGCCAGACATAGTGGAAAAGCTTGTTGCCGAGGTGTAGATGAGAAGAGGAGCTAAAGAGGAAGGTAGGATGCTCTCCGGAGGTAAGAGCCGCTGCCGGGCGTCTTTCGGCAGAAGCCGCGCTAAGGAGAGCACTGTGAGCGGCACAATCGTCTTTGCGCGAAGAAGCCGCTTCTTGGGCTCCGGCAGCCGGCGAGAGCGGCAGCTTCGGGAAGGTGAAGAAGCAAGCTGTACAACACTGGGATTGTGTGCGCACCTTGCCAACTGATAGAAAACAGTACCTTTGCACTCTCCTGACTTTTCCAATCACAGGAACATTCGATTGGAAGCTGTTTTGGACAACTTTTCTTTTCTTCCTGCCAAACACTTGGCAGACATCCGTGCCACTTCTAGAACACGAGGGGAGATGTTTTCTGTGCTGGCACCGTTTTTCCTAGCCAGACATAGTGGAAAAGCTTGTTGCCGAGGTGTAGATGAGAAGAGGAGCTAAAGAGGAAGGTAGGATGCTCTCCGGAGGTAAGAGCCGCTGCCGGGCGTCTTTCGGCAGAAGCCGCGCTAAGGAGAGCGCTGTGAGCGGCACAATCGTCTTTGCGCGAAGAAGCCGCTTCTTGGGCTCCGGCAGCCGGCGAGAGCGGCAGCTTCGGGAAGGTGAAGAAGCAAGCTGTACAACACTGGGATTGTGTGCGCACCTTGCCAACTGATAGAAAACAGTACCTTTGCACTCTCCTGACTTTTCCAATCACAGGAACATTCGATTGGAAGCTGTTTTGGACAACTTTTCTTTTCTTCCTGCCAAACACTTGGCAGACATCCGTGCAACTTCTAGAACACGAGGGGAGATGTTTTCTGTGCTGGCACAGTTTTTCCTAGCCAGACATAGTGGAAAAGCTTGTTGCCGAGGTGTAGATGAGAAGAGGAGCTAAAGAGGAAGGTAGGATGCTCTCCGGAGGTAAGAGCCGCTGCCGGGCGTCTTTCGGCAGAAGCCGCGCTAAGGAGAGCACTGTGAGCGGCACAATCGTCTTTGCGCGAAGAAGCCGCTTCTTGGGCTCCGGCAGCCGGCGAGAGCGGCAGCTTCGGGAAGGTGAAGAAGCAAGCTGTACAACACTGGGATTGTGTGCGCACCTTGCCAACTGATAGAAAACAGTGCCTTTGCACTCTCCTGACTTTTCCAATCACAGGAACATTCGATTGGAAGCTGTTTTGGACAACTTTTCTTTTCTTCCTGCCAAGCACTTGGCAGAAATCCGTGCAACTTCTAGAACACGAGGGGAGATGTTTTCTGTGCTGGCACAGTTTTTCCTAGCCAGACATAGTGGAAAAGCTTGTTGCCGAGGTGTAGATGAGAAGAGGAGCTAAAGAGGAAGGTAGGATGCTCTCCGGAGGTAAGAGCCGCTGCCGGGCGTCTTTCGGCAGAAGCCGCGCTAAGGAGAGCACTGTGAGCGGCACAATCGTCTTTGCGCGAAGAAGCCGCTTCTTGGGCTCCGGCAGCCGGCGAGAGCGGCAGCTTCGGGAAGGTGAAGAAGCAAGCTGTACAACACTGGGATTGTGTGCGCACCTTGCCAACTGATAGAAAACAGTACCTTTGCACTCTCCTGACTTTTCCAATCACAGGAACATTCGATTGGAAGCTGTTTTGGACAACTTTTCTTTTCTTCCTGCCAAACACTTGGCAGACATCCGTGCAACTTCTAGAACACGAGGGGAGATGTTTTCTGTGCTGGCACAGTTTTTCCTAGCCAGACATAGTGGAAAAGCTTGTTGCCGAGGTGTAGATGAGAAGAGGAGCTAAAGAGGAAGGTAGGATGCTCTCCGGAGGTAAGAGCCGCTGCCGGGCGTCTTTCGGCAGAAGCCGCGCTAAGGAGAGCACTGTGAGCGGCACAATCGTCTTTGCGCGAAGAAGCCGCTTCTTGGGCTCCGGCAGCCGGCGAGAGCGGCAGCTTCGGGAAGGTGAAGAAGCAAGCTGTACAACACTGGGATTGTGTGCGCACCTTGCCAACTGATAGAAAACAGTGCCTTTGCACTCTCCTGACTTTTCCAATCACAGGAACATTCGATTGGAAGCTGTTTTGGACAACTTTTCTTTTCTTCCTGCCAAACACTTGGCAGACATCCGTGCAACTTCTAGAACACGATGGGAGATGTTTTCTGTGCTGGCACAGTTTTTCCTAGCCAGACATAGTGGAAAAGCTTGTTGCCGAGGTGTAGATGAGAAGAGGAGCTAAAGAGGAAGGTAGGATGCTCTCCGGAGGTAAGAGCCGCTGCCGGGCGTCTTTCGGCAGAAGCCGCGCTAAGGAGAGCACTGTGAGCGGCACAATCGTCTTTGCGCGAAGAAGCCGCTTCTTGGGCTCCGGCAGCCGGCGAGAGCGGCAGCTTCGGGAAGGTGAAGAAGCAAGCTGTACAACACTGGGATTGTGTGCGCACCTTGCCAACTGATAGAAAACAGTACCTTTGCACTCTCCTGACTTTTCCAATCACAGGAACATTCGATTGGAAGCTGTTTTGGACAACTTTTCTTTTCTTCCTGCCAAACACTTGGCAGACATCCGTGCAACTTCTAGAACACGAGGGGAGATGTTTTCTGTGCTGGCACAGTTTTTCCTAGCCAGACATAGTGGAAAAGCTTGTTGCCGAGGTGTAGATGAGAAGAGGAGCTAAAGAGGAAGGTAGGATGCTCTCCGGAGGTAAGAGCCGCTGCCGGGCGTCTTTCGGCAGAAGCCGCGCTAAGGAGAGCGCTGTGAGCGGCACAATCGTCTTTGCGCGAAGAAGCCGCTTCTTGGGCTCCGGCAGCCGGCGAGAGCGGCAGCTTCGGGAAGGTGAAGAAGCAAGCTGTACAACACTGGGATTGTGTGCGCACCTTGCCAACTGATAGAAAACAGTACCTTTGCACTCTCCTGACTTTTCCAATCACAGGAACATTCGATTGGAAGCTGTTTTGGACAACTTTTCTTTTCTTCCTGCCAAACACTTGGCAGACATCCGTGCAACTTCTAGAACACGAGGGGAGATGTTTTCTGTGCTGGCACAGTTTTTCCTAGCCAGACATAGTGGAAAAGCTTGTTGCCGAGGTGTAGATGAGAAGAGGAGCTAAAGAGGAAGGTAGGATGCTCTCCGGAGGTAAGAGCCGCTGCCGGGCGTCTTTCGGCAGAAGCCGCGCTAAGGAGAGCACTGTGAGCGGCACAATCGTCTTTGCGCGAAGAAGCCGCTTCTTGGGCTCCGGCAGCCGGCGAGAGCGGCAGCTTCGGGAAGGTGAAGAAGCAAGCTGTACAACACTGGGATTGTGTGCGCACCTTGCCAACTGATAGAAAACAGTACCTTTGCACTCTCCTGACTTTTCCAATCACAGGAACATTCGATTGGAAGCTGTTTTGGACAACTTTTCTTTTCTTCCTGCCAAACACTTGGCAGACATCCGTGCAACTTCTAGAACACGAGGGGAGATGTTTTCTGTGCTGGCACAGTTTTTCCTAGCCAGACATAGTGGAAAAGCTTGTTGCCGAGGTGTAGATGAGAAGAGGAGCTAAAGAGGAAGGTAGGATGCTCTCCGGAGGTAAGAGCCGCTGCCGGGCGTCTTTCGGCAGAAGCCGCGCTAAGGAGAGCACTGTGAGCGGCACAATCGTCTTTGCGCGAAGAAGCCGCTTCTTGGGCTCCGGCAGCCGGCGAGAGCGGCAGCTTCGGGAAGGTGAAGAAGCAAGCTGTACAACACTGGGATTGTGTGCGCACCTTGCCAACTGATAGAAAACAGTGCCTTTGCACTCTCCTGACTTTTCCAATCACAGGAACATTCGATTGGAAGCTGTTTTGGACAACTTTTCTTTTCTTCCTGCCAAACACTTGGCAGACATCCGTGCCACTTCTAGAACACGAGGGGAGATGTTTTCTGTGCTGGCACAGTTTTTCCTAGCCAGACATAGTGGAAAAGCTTGTTGCCGAGGTGTAGATGAGAAGAGGAGCTAAAGAGGAAGGTAGGATGCTCTCCGGAGGTAAGAGCCGCTGCCGGGCGTCTTTCGGCAGAAGCCGCGCTAAGGAGAGCACTGTGAGCGGCACAATCGTCTTTGCGCGAAGAAGCCGCTTCTTGGGCTCCGGCAGCCGGCGAGAGCGGCAGCTTCGGGAAGGTGAAGAAGCAAGCTGTACAACACTGGGATTGTGTGCGCACCTTGCCAACTGATAGAAAACAGTACCTTTGCACTCTCCTGACTTTTCCAATCACAGGAACATTCGATTGGAAGCTGTTTTGGACAACTTTTCTTTTCTTCCTGCCAAACAGTTGGCAGACATCCGTGCCACTTCTAGAACACGATGGGAGATGTTTTCTGTGCTGGCACAGTTTTTCCTAGCCAGACATAGTGGAAAAGCTTGTTGCCGAGGTGTAGATGAGAAGAGGAGCTAAAGAGGAAGGTAGGATGCTCTCCGGAGGTAAGAGCCGCTGCCGGGCGTCTTTCGGCAGAAGCCGCGCTAAGGAGAGCACTGTGAGCGGCACAATCGTCTTTGCGCGAAGAAGCCGCTTCTTGGGCTCCGGCAGCCGGCGAGAGCGGCAGCTTCGGGAAGGTGAAGAAGCAAGCTGTACAACACTGGGATTGTGTGCGCACCTTGCCAACTGATAGAAAACAGTACCTTTGCACTCTCCTGACTTTTCCAATCACAGGAACATTCGATTGGAAGCTCTTTTGGACAACTTTTCTTTTCTTCCTGCCAAACACTTGGCAGACATCCGTGCCACTTCTAGAACACGATGGGAGATGTTTTCTGTGCTGGCACAGTTTTTCCTAGCCAGACATAGTGGAAAAGCTTGTTGCCGAGGTGTAGATGAGAAGAGGAGCTAAAGAGGAAGGTAGGATGCTCTCCGGAGGTAAGAGCCGCTGCCGGGCGTCTTTCGGCAGAAGCCGCGCTAAGGAGAGCGCTGTGAGCGGCACAATCGTCTTTGCGCGAAGAAGCCGCTTCTTGGGCTCCGGCAGCCGGCGAGAGCGGCAGCTTCGGGAAGGTGAAGAAGCAAGCTGTACAACACTGGGATTGTGTGCGCACCTTGCCAACTGATAGAAAACAGTACCTTTGCACTCTCCTGACTTTTCCAATCACAGGAACATTCGATTGGAAGCTGTTTTGGACAACTTTTCTTTTCTTCCTGCCAAACACTTGGCAGACATCCGTGCAACTTCTAGAACACGAGGGGAGATGTTTTCTGTGCTGGCACAGTTTTTCCTAGCCAGACATAGTGGAAAAGCTTGTTGCCGAGGTGTAGATGAGAAGAGGAGCTAAAGAGGAAGGTAGGATGCTCTCCGGAGGTAAGAGCCGCTGCCGGGCGTCTTTCGGCAGAAGCCGCGCTAAGGAGAGCGCTGTGAGCGGCACAATCGTCTTTGCGCGAAGAAGCCGCTTCTTGGGCTCCGGCAGCCGGCGAGAGCGGCAGCTTCGGGAAGGTGAAGAAGCAAGCTGTACAACACTGGGATTGTGTGCGCACCTTGCCAACTGATAGAAAACAGTACCTTTGCACTCTCCTGACTTTTCCAATCACAGGAACATTCGATTGGAAGCTGTTTTGGACAACTTTTCTTTTCTTCCTGTCAAACACTTGGCAGACATCCGTGCAACTTCTAGAACACGATGGGAGATGTTTTCTGTGCTGGCACAGTTTTTCCTAGCCAGACATAGTGGAAAAGCTTGTTGCCGAGGTGTAGATGAGAAGAGGAGCTAAAGAGGAAGGTAGGATGCTCTCCGGAGGTAAGAGCCGCTGCCGGGCGTCTTTCGGCAGAAGCCGCGCTAAGGAGAGCGCTGTGAGCGGCACAATCGTCTTTGCGCGAAGAAGCCGCTTCTTGGGCTCCGGCAGCCGGCGAGAGCGGCAGCTTCGGGAAGGTGAAGAAGCAAGCTGTACAACACTGGGATTGTGTGCGCACCTTGCCAACTGATAGAAAACAGTACCTTTGCACTCTCCTGACTTTTCCAATCACAGGAACATTCGATTGGAAGCTGTTTTGGACAACTTTTCTTTTCTTCCTGCCAAACACTTGGCAGACATCCGTGCAACTTCTAGAACACGAGGGGAGATGTTTTCTGTGCTGGCACAGTTTTTCCTAGCCAGACATAGTGGAAAAGCTTGTTGCCGAGGTGTAGATGAGAAGAGGAGCTAAAGAGGAAGGTAGGATGCTCTCCGGAGGTAAGAGCCGCTGCCGGGCGTCTTTCGGCAGAAGCCGCGCTAAGGAGAGCACTGTGAGCGGCACAATCGTCTTTGCGCGAAGAAGCCGCTTCTTGGGCTCCGGCAGCCGGCGAGAGCGGCAGCTTCGGGAAGGTGAAGAAGCAAGCTGTACAACACTGGGATTGTGTGCGCACCTTGCCAACTGATAGAAAACAGTACCTTTGCACTCTCCTGACTTTTCCAATCACAGGAACATTCGATTGGAAGCTGTTTTGGACAACTTTTCTTTTCTTCCTGCCAAACACTTGGCAGACATCCGTGCAACTTCTAGAACACGAGGGGAGATGTTTTCTGTGCTGGCACAGTTTTTCCTAGCCAGACATAGTGGAAAAGCTTGTTGCCGAGGTGTAGATGAGAAGAGGAGCTAAAGAGGAAGGTAGGATGCTCTCCGGAGGTAAGAGCCGCTGCCGGGCGTCTTTCGGCAGAAGCCGCGCTAAGGAGAGCGCTGTGAGCGGCACAATCGTCTTTGCGCGAAGAAGCCGCTTCTTGGGCTCCGGCAGCCGGCGAGAGCGGCAGCTTCGGGAAGGTGAAGAAGCAAGCTGTACAACACTGGGATTGTGTGCGCACCTTGCCAACTGATAGAAAACAGTACCTTTGCACTCTCCTGACTTTTCCAATCACAGGAACATTCGATTGGAAGCTGTTTTGGACAACTTTTCTTTTCTTCCTGCCAAACACTTGGCAGACATCCGTGCAACTTCTAGAACACGAGGGGAGATGTTTTCTGTGCTGGCACAGTTTTTCCTAGCCAGACATAGTGGAAAAGCTTGTTGCCGAGGTGTAGATGAGAAGAGGAGCTAAAGAGGAAGGTAGGATGCTCTCCGGAGGTAAGAGCCGCTGCCGGGCGTCTTTCGGCAGAAGCCGCGCTAAGGAGAGCACTGTGAGCGGCACAATCGTCTTTGCGCGAAGAAGCCGCTTCTTGGGCTCCGGCAGCCGGCGAGAGCGGCAGCTTCGGGAAGGTGAAGAAGCAAGCTGTACAACACTGGGATTGTGTGCGCACCTTGCCAACTGATAGAAAACAGTACCTTTGCACTCTCCTGACTTTTCCAATCACAGGAACATTCGATTGGAAGCTGTTTTGGACAACTTTTCTTTTCTTCCTGCCAAACACTTGGCAGACATCCGTGCAACTTCTAGAACACGAGGGGAGATGTTTTCTGTGCTGGCACAGTTTTTCCTAGCCAGACATAGTGGAAAAGCTTGTTGCCGAGGTGTAGATGAGAAGAGGAGCTAAAGAGGAAGGTAGGATGCTCTCCGGAGGTAAGAGCCGCTGCCGGGCGTCTTTCGGCAGAAGCCGCGCTAAGGAGAGCGCTGTGAGCGGCACAATCGTCTTTGCGCGAAGAAGCCGCTTCTTGGGCTCCGGCAGCCGGCGAGAGCGGCAGCTTCGGGAAGGTGAAGAAGCAAGCTGTACAACACTGGGATTGTGTGCGCACCTTGCCAACTGATAGAAAACAGTACCTTTGCACTCTCCTGACTTTTCCAATCACAGGAACATTCGATTGGAAGCTGTTTTGGACAACTTTTCTTTTCTTCCTGCCAAACACTTGGCAGACATCCGTGCAACTTCTAGAACACGAGGGGAGATGTTTTCTGTGCTGGCACAGTTTTTCCTAGCCAGACATAGTGGAAAAGCTTGTTGCCGAGGTGTAGATGAGAAGAGGAGCTAAAGAGGAAGGTAGGATGCTCTCCGGAGGTAAGAGCCGCTGCCGGGCGTCTTTCGGCAGAAGCCGCGCTAAGGAGAGCGCTGTGAGCGGCACAATCGTCTTTGCGCGAAGAAGCCGCTTCTTGGGCTCCGGCAGCCGGCGAGAGCGGCAGCTTCGGGAAGGTGAAGAAGCAAGCTGTACAACACTGGGATTGTGTGCGCACCTTGCCAACTGATAGAAAACAGTACCTTTGCACTCTCCTGACTTTTCCAATCACAGGAACATTCGATTGGAAGCTGTTTTGGACAACTTTTCTTTTCTTCCTGCCAAACACTTGGCAGACATCCGTGCAACTTCTAGAACACGAGGGGAGATGTTTTCTGTGCTGGCACAGTTTTTCCTAGCCAGACATAGTGGAAAAGCTTGTTGCCGAGGTGTAGATGAGAAGAGGAGCTAAAGAGGAAGGTAGGATGCTCTCCGGAGGTAAGAGCCGCTGCCGGGCGTCTTTCGGCAGAAGCCGCGCTAAGGAGAGCACTGTGAGCGGCACAATCGTCTTTAGGCGAAGAAGCCGCTTCTTGGGCTCCGGCAGCCGGCGAGAGCGGCAGCTTCGGGAAGGTGAAGAAGCAAGCTGTACAACACTGGGATTGTGTGCGCACCTTGCCAACTGATAGAAAACAGTGCCTTTGCACTCTCCTGACTTTTCCAATCACAGGAACATTCGATTGGAAGCTGTTTTGGACAACTTTTCTTTTCTTCCTGCCAAACACTTGGCAGACATCCGTGCAACTTCTAGAACACGAGGGGAGATGTTTTCTGTGCTGGCACAGTTTTTCCTAGCCAGACATAGTGGAAAAGCTTGTTGCCGAGGTGTAGATGAGAAGAGGAGCTAAAGAGGAAGGTAGGATGCTCTCCGGAGGTAAGAGCCGCTGCCGGGCGTCTTTCGGCAGAAGCCGCGCTAAGGAGAGCGCTGTGAGCGGCACAATCGTCTTTGCGCGAAGAAGCCGCTTCTTGGGCTCCGGCAGCCGGCGAGAGCGGCAGCTTCGGGAAGGTGAAGAAGCAAGCTGTACAACACTGGGATTGTGTGCGCACCTTGCCAACTGATAGAAAACAGTGCCTTTGCACTCTCCTGACTTTTCCAATCACAGGAACATTCGATTGGAAGCTGTTTTGGACAACTTTTCTTTTCTTCCTGCCAAACACTTGGCAGACATCCGTGCAACTTCTAGAACACGAGGGGAGATGTTTTCTGTGCTGGCACAGTTTTTCCTAGCCAGACATAGTGGAAAAGCTTGTTGCCGAGGTGTAGATGAGAAGAGGAGCTAAAGAGGAAGGTAGGATGCTCTCCGGAGGTAAGAGCCGCTGCCGGGCGTCTTTCGGCAGAAGCCGCGCTAAGGAGAGCGCTGTGAGCGGCACAATCGTCTTTGCGCGAAGAAGCCGCTTCTTGGGCTCCGGCAGCCGGCGAGAGCGGCAGCTTCGGGAAGGTGAAGAAGCAAGCTGTACAACACTGGGATTGTGTGCGCACCTTGCCAACTGATAGAAAACAGTACCTTTGCACTCTCCTGACTTTTCCAATCACAGGAACATTCGATTGGAAGCTGTTTTGGACAACTTTTCTTTTCTTCCTGCCAAACACTTGGCAGACATCCGTGCAACTTCTAGAACACGATGGGAGATGTTTTCTGTGCTGGCACAGTTTTTCCTAGCCAGACATAGTGGAAAAGCTTGTTGCCGAGGTGTAGATGAGAAGAGGAGCTAAAGAGGAAGGTAGGATGCTCTCCGGAGGTAAGAGCCGCTGCCGGGCGTCTTTCGGCAGAAGCCGCGCTAAGGAGAGCGCTGTGAGCGGCACAATCGTCTTTGCGCGAAGAAGCCGCTTCTTGGGCTCCGGCAGCCGGCGAGAGCGGCAGCTTCGGGAAGGTGAAGAAGCAAGCTGTACAACACTGGGATTGTGTGCGCACCTTGCCAACTGATAGAAAACAGTACCTTTGCACTCTCCTGACTTTTCCAATCACAGGAACATTCGATTGGAAGCTGTTTTGGACAACTTTTCTTTTCTTCCTGCCAAACACTTGGCAGACATCCGTGCAACTTCTAGAACACGAGGGGAGATGTTTTCTGTGCTGGCACAGTTTTTCCTAGCCAGACATAGTGGAAAAGCTTGTTGCCGAGGTGTAGATGAGAAGAGGAGCTAAAGAGGAAGGTAGGATGCTCTCCGGAGGTAAGAGCCGCTGCCGGGCGTCTTTCGGCAGAAGCCGCGCTAAGGAGAGCGCTGTGAGCGGCACAATCGTCTTTGCGCGAAGAAGCCGCTTCTTGGGCTCCGGCAGCCGGCGAGAGCGGCAGCTTCGGGAAGGTGAAGAAGCAAGCTGTACAACACTGGGATTGTGTGCGCACCTTGCCAACTGATAGAAAACAGTACCTTTGCACTCTCCTGACTTTTCCAATCACAGGAACATTCGATTGGAAGCTGTTTTGGACAACTTTTCTTTTCTTCCTGCCAAACACTTGGCAGACATCCGTGCAACTTCTAGAACACGAGGGGAGATGTTTTCTGTGCTGGCACAGTTTTTCCTAGCCAGACATAGTGGAAAAGCTTGTTGCCGAGGTGTAGATGAGAAGAGGAGCTAAAGAGGAAGGTAGGATGCTCTCCGGAGGTAAGAGCCGCTGCCGGGCGTCTTTCGGCAGAAGCCGCGCTAAGGAGAGCACTGTGAGCGGCACAATCGTCTTTGCGCGAAGAAGCCGCTTCTTGGGCTCCGGCAGCCGGCGAGAGCGGCAGCTTCGGGAAGGTGAAGAAGCAAGCTGTACAACACTGGGATTGTGTGCGCACCTTGCCAACTGATAGAAAACAGTGCCTTTGCACTCTCCTGACTTTTCCAATCACAGGAACATTCGATTGGAAGCTGTTTTGGACAACTTTTCTTTTCTTCCTGCCAAACACTTGGCAGACATCCGTGCAACTTCTAGAACACGAGGGGAGATGTTTTCTGTGCTGGCACAGTTTTTCCTAGCCAGACATAGTGGGAAAGCTTGTTGCCGAGGTGTAGATGAGAAGAGGAGCTAAAGAGGAAGGTAGGATGCTCTCCGGAGGTAAGAGCCGCTGCCGGGCGTCTTTCGGCAGAAGCCGCGCTAAGGAGAGCGCTGTGAGCGGCACAATCGTCTTTGCGCGAAGAAGCCGCTTCTTGGGCTCCGGCAGCCGGCGAGAGCGGCAGCTTCGGGAAGGTGAAGAAGCAAGCTGTACAACACTGGGATTGTGTGCGCACCTTGCCAACTGATAGAAAACAGTACCTTTGCACTCTCCTGACTTTTCCAATCACAGGAACATTCGATTGGAAGCTGTTTTGGACAACTTTTCTTTTCTTCCTGCCAAACACTTGGCAGACATCCGTGCAACTTCTAGAACACGATGGGAGATGTTTTCTGTGCTGGCACAGTTTTTCCTAGCCAGACATAGTGGAAAAGCTTGTTGCCGAGGTGTAGATGAGAAGAGGAGCTAAAGAGGAAGGTAGGATGCTCTCCGGAGGTAAGAGCCGCTGCCGGGCGTCTTTCGGCAGAAGCCGCGCTAAGGAGAGCGCTGTGAGCGGCACAATCGTCTTTGCGCGAAGAAGCCGCTTCTTGGGCTCCGGCAGCCGGCGAGAGCGGCAGCTTCGGGAAGGTGAAGAAGCAAGCTGTACAACACTGGGATTGTGTGCGCACCTTGCCAACTGATAGAAAACAGTACCTTTGCACTCTCCTGACTTTTCCAATCACAGGAACATTCGATTGGAAGCTGTTTTGGACAACTTTTCTTTTCTTCCTGCCAAACA
Organism: Melospiza georgiana; assembly: GCF_028018845.1. NCBI lineage: Eukaryota > Metazoa > Chordata > Aves > Passeriformes > Passerellidae > Melospiza > Melospiza georgiana. The sequence goes on from NC_080450.1 coordinate 12,647,036, forward strand.
CTTGGCAGACATCCGTGCAACTTCTAGAACACGAGGGGAGATGTTTTCTGTGCTGGCACAGTTTTTCCTAGCCAGACATAGTGGAAAAGCTTGTTGCCGAGGTGTAGATGAGAAGAGGAGCTAAAGAGGAAGGTAGGATGCTCTCCGGAGGTAAGAGCCGCTGCCGGGCGTCTTTCGGCAGAAGCCGCGCTAAGGAGAGCACTGTGAGCGGCACAATCGTCTTTGCGCGAAGAAGCCGCTTCTTGGGCTCCGGCAGCCGGCGAGAGCGGCAGCTTCGGGAAGGTGAAGAAGCAAGCTGTACAACACTGGGATTGTGTGCGCACCTTGCCAACTGATAGAAAACAGTACCTTTGCACTCTCCTGACTTTTCCAATCACAGGAACATTCGATTGGAAGCTGTTTTGGACAACTTTTCTTTTCTTCCTGCCAAACACTTGGCAGACATCCGTGCAACTTCTAGAACACGAGGGGAGATGTTTTCTGTGCTGGCACAGTTTTTCCTAGCCAGACATAGTGGAAAAGCTTGTTGCCGAGGTGTAGATGAGAAGAGGAGCTAAAGAGGAAGGTAGGATGCTCTCCGGAGGTAAGAGCCGCTGCCGGGCGTCTTTCGGCAGAAGCCGCGCTAAGGAGAGCGCTGTGAGCGGCACAATCGTCTTTGCGCGAAGAAGCCGCTTCTTGGGCTCCGGCAGCCGGCGAGAGCGGCAGCTTCGGGAAGGTGAAGAAGCAAGCTGTACAACACTGGGATTGTGTGCGCACCTTGCCAACTGATAGAAAACAGTGCCTTTGCACTCTCCTGACTTTTCCAATCACAGGAACATTCGATTGGAAGCTGTTTTGGACAACTTTTCTTTTCTTCCTGCCAAACACTTGGCAGACATCCGTGCAACTTCTAGAACACGAGGGGAGATGTTTTCTGTGCTGGCACAGTTTTTCCTAGCCAGACATAGTGGAAAAGCTTGTTGCCGAGGTGTAGATGAGAAGAGGAGCTAAAGAGGAAGGTAGGATGCTCTCCGGAGGTAAGAGCCGCTGCCGGGCGTCTTTCGGCAGAAGCCGCGCTAAGGAGAGCACTGTGAGCGGCACAATCGTCTTTGCGCGAAGAAGCCGCTTCTCGCGCTCCGGGAGCCGGCGAGAGCGGCAGCTTCGGGAAGGTGAAGAAGCAAGCTGTACAACACTGGGATTGTGTGCGCACCTTGCCAACTGATAGAAAACAGTGCCTTTGCACTCTCCTGACTTTTCCAATCACAGGAACATTCGATTGGAAGCTGTTTTGGACAACTTTTCTTTTCTTCCTGCCAAACACTTGGCAGACATCCGTGCAACTTCTAGAACACGAGGGGAGATGTTTTCTGTGCTGGCACAGTTTTTCCTAGCCAGACATAGTGGAAAAGCTTGTTGCCGAGGTGTAGATGAGAAGAGGAGCTAAAGAGGAAGGTAGGATGCTCTCCGGAGGTAAGAGCCGCTGCCGGGCGTCTTTCGGCAGAAGCCGCGCTAAGGAGAGCACTGTGAGCGGCACAATCGTCTTTGCGCGAAGAAGCCGCTTCTTGGGCTCCGGCAGCCGGCGAGAGCGGCAGCTTCGGGAAGGTGAAGAAGCAAGCTGTACAACACTGGGATTGTGTGCGCACCTTGCCAACTGATAGAAAACAGTACCTTTGCACTCTCCTGACTTTTCCAATCACAGGAACATTCGATTGGAAGCTGTTTTGGACAACTTTTCTTTTCTTCCTGCCAAACACTTGGCAGACATCCGTGCAACTTCTAGAACACGAGGGGAGATGTTTTCTGTGCTGGCACAGTTTTTCCTAGCCAGACATAGTGGAAAAGCTTTTTGCCGAGGTGTAGATGAGAAGAGGAGCTAAAGAGGAAGGTAGGATGCTCTCCGGAGGTAAGAGCCGCTGCCGGGCGTCTTTCGGCAGAAGCCGCGCTAAGGAGAGCGCTGTGAGCGGCACAATCGTCTTTGCGCGAAGAAGCCGCTTCTTGGGCTCCGGCAGCCGGCGAGAGCGGCAGCTTCGGGAAGGTGAAGAAGCAAGCTGTACAACACTGGGATTGTGTGCGCACCTTGCCAACTGATAGAAAACAGTACCTTTGCACTCTCCTGACTTTTCCAATCACAGGAACATTCGATTGGAAGCTGTTTTGGACAACTTTTCTTTTCTTCCTGCCAAACACTTGGCAGACATCCGTGCAACTTCTAGAACACGAGGGGAGATGTTTTCTGTGCTGGCACAGTTTTTCCTAGCCAGACATAGTGGAAAAGCTTGTTGCCGAGGTGTAGATGAGAAGAGGAGCTAAAGAGGAAGGTAGGATGCTCTCCGGAGGTAAGAGCCGCTGCCGGGCGTCTTTCGGCAGAAGCCGCGCTAAGGAGAGCACTGTGAGCGGCACAATCGTCTTTGCGCGAAGAAGCCGCTTCTCGCGCTCCGGGAGCCGGCGAGAGCGGCAGCTTCGGGAAGGTGAAGAAGCAAGCTGTACAACACTGGGATTGTGTGCGCACCTTGCCAACTGATAGAAAACAGTGCCTTTGCACTCTCCTGACTTTTCCAATCACAGGAACATTCGATTGGAAGCTGTTTTGGACAACTTTTCTTTTCTTCCTGCCAAACACTTGGCAGACATCCGTGCAACTTCTAGAACACGAGGGGAGATGTTTTCTGTGCTGGCACAGTTTTTCCTAGCCAGACATAGTGGAAAAGCTTTTTGCCGAGGTGTAGATGAGAAGAGGAGCTAAAGAGGAAGGTAGGATGCTCTCCGGAGGTAAGAGCCGCTGCCGGGCGTCTTTCGGCAGAAGCCGCGCTAAGGAGAGCGCTGTGAGCGGCACAATCGTCTTTGCGCGAAGAAGCCGCTTCTTGGGCTCCGGCAGCCGGCGAGAGCGGCAGCTTCGGGAAGGTGAAGAAGCAAGCTGTACAACACTGGGATTGTGTGCGCACCTTGCCAACTGATAGAAAACAGTACCTTTGCACTCTCCTGACTTTTCCAATCACAGGAACATTCGATTGGAAGCTGTTTTGGACAACTTTTCTTTTCTTCCTGCCAAACACTTGGCAGACATCCGTGCAACTTCTAGAACACGAGGGGAGATGTTTTCTGTGCTGGCACAGTTTTTCCTAGCCAGACATAGTGGAAAAGCTTGTTGCCGAGGTGTAGATGAGAAGAGGAGCTAAAGAGGAAGGTAGGATGCTCTCCGGAGGTAAGAGCCGCTGCCGGGCGTCTTTCGGCAGAAGCCGCGCTAAGGAGAGCACTGTGAGCGGCACAATCGTCTTTGCGCGAAGAAGCCGCTTCTCGCGCTCCGGGAGCCGGCGAGAGCGGCAGCTTCGGGAAGGTGAAGAAGCAAGCTGTACAACACTGGGATTGTGTGCGCACCTTGCCAACTGATAGAAAACAGTGCCTTTGCACTCTCCTGACTTTTCCAATCACAGGAACATTCGATTGGAAGCTGTTTTGGACAACTTTTCTTTTCTTCCTGCCAAACACTTGGCAGACATCCGTGCAACTTCTAGAACACGAGGGGAGATGTTTTCTGTGCTGGCACAGTTTTTCCTAGCCAGACATAGTGGAAAAGCTTGTTGCCGAGGTGTAGATGAGAAGAGGAGCTAAAGAGGAAGGTAGGATGCTCTCCGGAGGTAAGAGCCGCTGCCGGGCGTCTTTCGGCAGAAGCCGCGCTAAGGAGAGCGCTGTGAGCGGCACAATCGTCTTTGCGCGAAGAAGCCGCTTCTTGGGCTCCGGCAGCCGGCGAGAGCGGCAGCTTCGGGAAGGTGAAGAAGCAAGCTGTACAACACTGGGATTGTGTGCGCACCTTGCCAACTGATAAAAAACAGTGCCTTTGCACTCTCCTGACTTTTCCAATCACAGGAACATTCGATTGGAAGCTGTTTTGGACAACTTTTCTTTTCTTCCTGCCAAACACTTGGCAGACATCCGTGCAACTTCTAGAACACGAGGGGAGATGTTTTCTGTGCTGGCACAGTTTTTCCTAGCCAGACATAGTGGAAAAGCTTGTTGCCGAGGTGTAGATGAGAAGAGGAGCTAAAGAGGAAGGTAGGATGCTCTCCGGAGGTAAGAGCCGCTGCCGGGCGTCTTTCGGCAGAAGCCGCGCTAAGGAGAGCGCTGTGAGCGGCACAATCGTCTTTGCGCGAAGAAGCCGCTTCTTGGGCTCCGGCAGCCGGCGAGAGCGGCAGCTTCGGGAAGGTGAAGAAGCAAGCTGTACAACACTGGGATTGTGTGCGCACCTTGCCAACTGATAGAAAACAGTACCTTTGCACTCTCCTGACTTTTCCAATCACAGGAACATTCGATTGGAAGCTGTTTTGGACAACTTTTCTTTTCTTCCTGCCAAACACTTGGCAGACATCCGTGCAACTTCTAGAACACGAGGGGAGATGTTTTCTGTGCTGGCACAGTTTTTCCTAGCCAGACATAGTGGAAAAGCTTGTTGCCGAGGTGTAGATGAGAAGAGGAGCTAAAGAGGAAGGTAGGATGCTCTCCGGAGGTAAGAGCCGCTGCCGGGCGTCTTTCGGCAGAAGCCGCGCTAAGGAGAGCGCTGTGAGCGGCACAATCGTCTTTGCGCGAAGAAGCCGCTTCTTGGGCTCCGGCAGCCGGCGAGAGCGGCAGCTTCGGGAAGGTGAAGAAGCAAGCTGTACAACACTGGGATTGTGTGCGCACCTTGCCAACTGATAGAAAACAGTACCTTTGCACTCTCCTGACTTTTCCAATCACAGGAACATTCGATTGGAAGCTGTTTTGGACAACTTTTCTTTTCTTCCTGCCAAACACTTGGCAGACATCCGTGCAACTTCTAGAACACGATGGGAGATGTTTTCTGTGCTGGCACAGTTTTTCCTAGCCAGACATAGTGGAAAAGCTTGTTGCCGAGGTGTAGATGAGAAGAGGAGCTAAAGAGGAAGGTAGGATGCTCTCCGGAGGTAAGAGCCGCTGCCGGGCGTCTTTCGGCAGAAGCCGCGCTAAGGAGAGCGCTGTGAGCGGCACAATCGTCTTTGCGCGAAGAAGCCGCTTCTTGGGCTCCGGCAGCCGGCGAGAGCGGCAGCTTCGGGAAGGTGAAGAAGCAAGCTGTACAACACTGGGATTGTGTGCGCACCTTGCCAACTGATAGAAAACAGTACCTTTGCACTCTCCTGACTTTTCCAATCACAGGAACATTCGATTGGAAGCTGTTTTGGACAACTTTTCTTTTCTTCCTGCCAAACACTTGGCAGACATCCGTGCAACTTCTAGAACACGAGGGGAGATGTTTTCTGTGCTGGCACAGTTTTTCCTAGCCAGACATAGTGGAAAAGCTTGTTGCCGAGGTGTAGATGAGAAGAGGAGCTAAAGAGGAAGGTAGGATGCTCTCCGGAGGTAAGAGCCGCTGCCGGGCGTCTTTCGGCAGAAGCCGCGCTAAGGAGAGCGCTGTGAGCGGCACAATCGTCTTTGCGCGAAGAAGCCGCTTCTTGGGCTCCGGCAGCCGGCGAGAGCGGCAGCTTCGGGAAGGTGAAGAAGCAAGCTGTACAACACTGGGATTGTGTGCGCACCTTGCCAACTGATAGAAAACAGTACCTTTGCACTCTCCTGACTTTTCCAATCACAGGAACATTCGATTGGAAGCTGTTTTGGACAACTTTTCTTTTCTTCCTGCCAAACACTTGGCAGACATCCGTGCAACTTCTAGAACACGAGGGGAGATGTTTTCTGTGCTGGCACAGTTTTTCCTAGCCAGACATAGTGGAAAAGCTTGTTGCCGAGGTGTAGATGAGAAGAGGAGCTAAAGAGGAAGGTAGGATGCTCTCCGGAGGTAAGAGCCGCTGCCGGGCGTCTTTCGGCAGAAGCCGCGCTAAGGAGAGCGCTGTGAGCGGCACAATCGTCTTTGCGCGAAGAAGCCGCTTCTTGGGCTCCGGCAGCCGGCGAGAGCGGCAGCTTCGGGAAGGTGAAGAAGCAAGCTGTACAACACTGGGATTGTGTGCGCACCTTGCCAACTGATAGAAAACAGTACCTTTGCACTCTCCTGACTTTTCCAATCACAGGAACATTCGATTGGAAGCTGTTTTGGACAACTTTTCTTTTCTTCCTGCCAAACACTTGGCAGACATCCGTGCAACTTCTAGAACACGAGGGGAGATGTTTTCTGTGCTGGCACAGTTTTTCCTAGCCAGACATAGTGGAAAAGCTTGTTGCCGAGGTGTAGATGAGAAGAGGAGCTAAAGAGGAAGGTAGGATGCTCTCCGGAGGTAAGAGCCGCTGCCGGGCGTCTTTCGGCAGAAGCCGCGCTAAGGAGAGCACTGTGAGCGGCACAATCGTCTTTGCGCGAAGAAGCCGCTTCTCGCGCTCCGGGAGCCGGCGAGAGCGGCAGCTTCGGGAAGGTGAAGAAGCAAGCTGTACAACACTGGGATTGTGTGCGCACCTTGCCAACTGATAGAAAACAGTGCCTTTGCACTCTCCTGACTTTTCCAATCACAGGAACATTCGATTGGAAGCTGTTTTGGACAACTTTTCTTTTCTTCCTGCCAAACACTTGGCAGACATCCGTGCAACTTCTAGAACACGAGGGGAGATGTTTTCTGTGCTGGCACAGTTTTTCCTAGCCAGACATAGTGGAAAAGCTTGTTGCCGAGGTGTAGATGAGAAGAGGAGCTAAAGAGGAAGGTAGGATGCTCTCCGGAGGTAAGAGCCGCTGCCGGGCGTCTTTCGGCAGAAGCCGCGCTAAGGAGAGCGCTGTGAGCGGCACAATCGTCTTTGCGCGAAGAAGCCGCTTCTTGGGCTCCGGCAGCCGGCGAGAGCGGCAGCTTCGGGAAGGTGAAGAAGCAAGCTGTACAACACTGGGATTGTGTGCGCACCTTGCCAACTGATAAAAAACAGTGCCTTTGCACTCTCCTGACTTTTCCAATCACAGGAACATTCGATTGGAAGCTGTTTTGGACAACTTTTCTTTTCTTCCTGCCAAACACTTGGCAGACATCCGTGCAACTTCTAGAACACGAGGGGAGATGTTTTCTGTGCTGGCACAGTTTTTCCTAGCCAGACATAGTGGAAAAGCTTGTTGCCGAGGTGTAGATGAGAAGAGGAGCTAAAGAGGAAGGTAGGATGCTCTCCGGAGGTAAGAGCCGCTGCCGGGCGTCTTTCGGCAGAAGCCGCGCTAAGGAGAGCGCTGTGAGCGGCACAATCGTCTTTGCGCGAAGAAGCCGCTTCTTGGGCTCCGGCAGCCGGCGAGAGCGGCAGCTTCGGGAAGGTGAAGAAGCAAGCTGTACAACACTGGGATTGTGTGCGCACCTTGCCAACTGATAGAAAACAGTACCTTTGCACTCTCCTGACTTTTCCAATCACAGGAACATTCGATTGGAAGCTGTTTTGGACAACTTTTCTTTTCTTCCTGCCAAACACTTGGCAGACATCCGTGCAACTTCTAGAACACGAGGGGAGATGTTTTCTGTGCTGGCACAGTTTTTCCTAGCCAGACATAGTGGAAAAGCTTGTTGCCGAGGTGTAGATGAGAAGAGGAGCTAAAGAGGAAGGTAGGATGCTCTCCGGAGGTAAGAGCCGCTGCCGGGCGTCTTTCGGCAGAAGCCGCGCTAAGGAGAGCGCTGTGAGCGGCACAATCGTCTTTGCGCGAAGAAGCCGCTTCTTGGGCTCCGGCAGCCGGCGAGAGCGGCAGCTTCGGGAAGGTGAAGAAGCAAGCTGTACAACACTGGGATTGTGTGCGCACCTTGCCAACTGATAGAAAACAGTACCTTTGCACTCTCCTGACTTTTCCAATCACAGGAACATTCGATTGGAAGCTGTTTTGGACAACTTTTCTTTTCTTCCTGCCAAACACTTGGCAGACATCCGTGCAACTTCTAGAACACGATGGGAGATGTTTTCTGTGCTGGCACAGTTTTTCCTAGCCAGACATAGTGGAAAAGCTTGTTGCCGAGGTGTAGATGAGAAGAGGAGCTAAAGAGGAAGGTAGGATGCTCTCCGGAGGTAAGAGCCGCTGCCGGGCGTCTTTCGGCAGAAGCCGCGCTAAGGAGAGCGCTGTGAGCGGCACAATCGTCTTTGCGCGAAGAAGCCGCTTCTTGGGCTCCGGCAGCCGGCGAGAGCGGCAGCTTCGGGAAGGTGAAGAAGCAAGCTGTACAACACTGGGATTGTGTGCGCACCTTGCCAACTGATAGAAAACAGTACCTTTGCACTCTCCTGACTTTTCCAATCACAGGAACATTCGATTGGAAGCTGTTTTGGACAACTTTTCTTTTCTTCCTGCCAAACACTTGGCAGACATCCGTGCAACTTCTAGAACACGAGGGGAGATGTTTTCTGTGCTGGCACAGTTTTTCCTAGCCAGACATAGTGGAAAAGCTTGTTGCCGAGGTGTAGATGAGAAGAGGAGCTAAAGAGGAAGGTAGGATGCTCTCCGGAGGTAAGAGCCGCTGCCGGGCGTCTTTCGGCAGAAGCCGCGCTAAGGAGAGCGCTGTGAGCGGCACAATCGTCTTTGCGCGAAGAAGCCGCTTCTTGGGCTCCGGCAGCCGGCGAGAGCGGCAGCTTCGGGAAGGTGAAGAAGCAAGCTGTACAACACTGGGATTGTGTGCGCACCTTGCCAACTGATAGAAAACAGTACCTTTGCACTCTCCTGACTTTTCCAATCACAGGAACATTCGATTGGAAGCTGTTTTGGACAACTTTTCTTTTCTTCCTGCCAAACACTTGGCAGACATCCGTGCAACTTCTAGAACACGAGGGGAGATGTTTTCTGTGCTGGCACAGTTTTTCCTAGCCAGACATAGTGGAAAAGCTTGTTGCCGAGGTGTAGATGAGAAGAGGAGCTAAAGAGGAAGGTAGGATGCTCTCCGGAGGTAAGAGCCGCTGCCGGGCGTCTTTCGGCAGAAGCCGCGCTAAGGAGAGCGCTGTGAGCGGCACAATCGTCTTTGCGCGAAGAAGCCGCTTCTTGGGCTCCGGCAGCCGGCGAGAGCGGCAGCTTCGGGAAGGTGAAGAAGCAAGCTGTACAACACTGGGATTGTGTGCGCACCTTGCCAAATGATAGAAAACAGTACCTTTGCACTCTCCTGACTTTTCCAATCACAGGAACATTCGATTGGAAGCTGTTTTGGACAACTTTTCTTTTCTTCCTGCCAAACACTTGGCAGACATCCGTGCAACTTCTAGAACACGAGGGGAGATGTTTTCTGTGCTGGCACAGTTTTTCCTAGCCAGACATAGTGGAAAAGCTTGTTGCCGAGGTGTAGATGAGAAGAGGAGCTAAAGAGGAAGGTAGGATGCTCTCCGGAGGTAAGAGCCGCTGCCGGGCGTCTTTCGGCAGAAGCCGCGCTAAGGAGAGCACTGTGAGCGGCACAATCGTCTTTGCGCGAAGAAGCCGCTTCTCGCGCTCCGGGAGCCGGCGAGAGCGGCAGCTTCGGGAAGGTGAAGAAGCAAGCTGTACAACACTGGGATTGTGTGCGCACCTTGCCAACTGATAGAAAACAGTGCCTTTGCACTCTCCTGACTTTTCCAATCACAGGAACATTCGATTGGAAGCTGTTTTGGACAACTTTTCTTTTCTTCCTGCCAAACACTTGGCAGACATCCGTGCAACTTCTAGAACACGAGGGGAGATGTTTTCTGTGCTGGCACAGTTTTTCCTAGCCAGACATAGTGGAAAAGCTTGTTGCCGAGGTGTAGATGAGAAGAGGAGCTAAAGAGGAAGGTAGGATGCTCTCCGGAGGTAAGAGCCGCTGCCGGGCGTCTTTCGGCAGAAGCCGCGCTAAGGAGAGCGCTGTGAGCGGCACAATCGTCTTTGCGCGAAGAAGCCGCTTCTTGGGCTCCGGCAGCCGGCGAGAGCGGCAGCTTCGGGAAGGTGAAGAAGCAAGCTGTACAACACTGGGATTGTGTGCGCACCTTGCCAACTGATAAAAAACAGTGCCTTTGCACTCTCCTGACTTTTCCAATCACAGGAACATTCGATTGGAAGCTGTTTTGGACAACTTTTCTTTTCTTCCTGCCAAACACTTGGCAGACATCCGTGCAACTTCTAGAACACGAGGGGAGATGTTTTCTGTGCTGGCACAGTTTTTCCTAGCCAGACATAGTGGAAAAGCTTGTTGCCGAGGTGTAGATGAGAAGAGGAGCTAAAGAGGAAGGTAGGATGCTCTCCGGAGGTAAGAGCCGCTGCCGGGCGTCTTTCGGCAGAAGCCGCGCTAAGGAGAGCGCTGTGAGCGGCACAATCGTCTTTGCGCGAAGAAGCCGCTTCTTGGGCTCCGGCAGCCGGCGAGAGCGGCAGCTTCGGGAAGGTGAAGAAGCAAGCTGTACAACACTGGGATTGTGTGCGCACCTTGCCAACTGATAGAAAACAGTACCTTTGCACTCTCCTGACTTTTCCAATCACAGGAACATTCGATTGGAAGCTGTTTTGGACAACTTTTCTTTTCTTCCTGCCAAACACTTGGCAGACATCCGTGCAACTTCTAGAACACGAGGGGAGATGTTTTCTGTGCTGGCACAGTTTTTCCTAGCCAGACATAGTGGAAAAGCTTGTTGCCGAGGTGTAGATGAGAAGAGGAGCTAAAGAGGAAGGTAGGATGCTCTCCGGAGGTAAGAGCCGCTGCCGGGCGTCTTTCGGCAGAAGCCGCGCTAAGGAGAGCGCTGTGAGCGGCACAATCGTCTTTGCGCGAAGAAGCCGCTTCTTGGGCTCCGGCAGCCGGCGAGAGCGGCAGCTTCGGGAAGGTGAAGAAGCAAGCTGTACAACACTGGGATTGTGTGCGCACCTTGCCAACTGATAGAAAACAGTACCTTTGCACTCTCCTGACTTTTCCAATCACAGGAACATTCGATTGGAAGCTGTTTTGGACAACTTTTCTTTTCTTCCTGCCAAACACTTGGCAGACATCCGTGCAACTTCTAGAACACGAGGGGAGATGTTTTCTGTGCTGGCACAGTTTTTCCTAGCCAGACATAGTGGAAAAGCTTGTTGCCGAGGTGTAGATGAGAAGAGGAGCTAAAGAGGAAGGTAGGATGCTCTCCGGAGGTAAGAGCCGCTGCCGGGCGTCTTTCGGCAGAAGCCGCGCTAAGGAGAGCGCTGTGAGCGGCACAATCGTCTTTGCGCGAAGAAGCCGCTTCTTGGGCTCCGGCAGCCGGCGAGAGCGGCAGCTTCGGGAAGGTGAAGAAGCAAGCTGTACAACACTGGGATTGTGTGCGCACCTTGCCAACTGATAGAAAACAGTACCTTTGCACTCTCCTGACTTTTCCAATCACAGGAACATTCGATTGGAAGCTGTTTTGGACAACTTTTCTTTTCTTCCTGCCAAACACTTGGCAGACATCCGTGCAACTTCTAGAACACGATGGGAGATGTTTTCTGTGCTGGCACAGTTTTTCCTAGCCAGACATAGTGGAAAAGCTTGTTGCCGAGGTGTAGATGAGAAGAGGAGCTAAAGAGGAAGGTAGGATGCTCTCCGGAGGTAAGAGCCGCTGCCGGGCGTCTTTCGGCAGAAGCCGCGCTAAGGAGAGCGCTGTGAGCGGCACAATCGTCTTTGCGCGAAGAAGCCGCTTCTTGGGCTCCGGCAGCCGGCGAGAGCGGCAGCTTCGGGAAGGTGAAGAAGCAAGCTGTACAACACTGGGATTGTGTGCGCACCTTGCCAACTGATAGAAAACAGTACCTTTGCACTCTCCTGACTTTTCCAATCACAGGAACATTCGATTGGAAGCTGTTTTGGACAACTTTTCTTTTCTTCCTGCCAAACACTTGGCAGACATCCGTGCAACTTCTAGAACACGAGGGGAGATGTTTTCTGTGCTGGCACAGTTTTTCCTAGCCAGACATAGTGGAAAAGCTTGTTGCCGAGGTGTAGATGAGAAGAGGAGCTAAAGAGGAAGGTAGGATGCTCTCCGGAGGTAAGAGCCGCTGCCGGGCGTCTTTCGGCAGAAGCCGCGCTAAGGAGAGCGCTGTGAGCGGCACAATCGTCTTTGCGCGAAGAAGCCGCTTCTTGGGCTCCGGCAGCCGGCGAGAGCGGCAGCTTCGGGAAGGTGAAGAAGCAAGCTGTACAACACTGGGATTGTGTGCGCACCTTGCCAACTGATAGAAAACAGTACCTTTGCACTCTCCTGACTTTTCCAATCACAGGAACATTCGATTGGAAGCTGTTTTGGACAACTTTTCTTTTCTTCCTGCCAAACACTTGGCAGACATCCGTGCAACTTCTAGAACACGAGGGGAGATGTTTTCTGTGCTGGCACAGTTTTTCCTAGCCAGACATAGTGGAAAAGCTTGTTGCCGAGGTGTAGATGAGAAGAGGAGCTAAAGAGGAAGGTAGGATGCTCTCCGGAGGTAAGAGCCGCTGCCGGGCGTCTTTCGGCAGAAGCCGCGCTAAGGAGAGCACTGTGAGCGGCACAATCGTCTTTGCGCGAAGAAGCCGCTTCTTGGGCTCCGGCAGCCGGCGAGAGCGGCAGCTTCGGGAAGGTGAAGAAGCAAGCTGTACAACACTGGGATTGTGTGCGCACCTTGCCAACTGATAGAAAACAGTACCTTTGCACTCTCCTGACTTTTCCAATCACAGGAACATTCGATTGGAAGCTGTTTTGGACAACTTTTCTTTTCTTCCTGCCAAACACTTGGCAGACATCCGTGCAACTTCTAGAACACGAGGGGAGATGTTTTCTGTGCTGGCACAGTTTTTCCTAGCCAGACATAGTGGAAAAGCTTGTTGCCGAGGTGTAGATGAGAAGAGGAGCTAAAGAGGAAGGTAGGATGCTCTCCGGAGGTAAGAGCCGCTGCCGGGCGTCTTTCGGCAGAAGCCGCGCTAAGGAGAGCGCTGTGAGCGGCACAATCGTCTTTGCGCGAAGAAGCCGCTTCTTGGGCTCCGGCAGCCGGCGAGAGCGGCAGCTTCGGGAAGGTGAAGAAGCAAGCTGTACAACACTGGGATTGTGTGCGCACCTTGCCAACTGATAGAAAACAGTGCCTTTGCACTCTCCTGACTTTTCCAATCACAGGAACATTCGATTGGAAGCTGTTTTGGACAACTTTTCTTTTCTTCCTGCCAAACACTTGGCAGACATCCGTGCAACTTCTAGAACACGAGGGGAGATGTTTTCTGTGCTGGCACAGTTTTTCCTAGCCAGACATAGTGGAAAAGCTTGTTGCCGAGGTGTAGATGAGAAGAGGAGCTAAAGAGGAAGGTAGGATGCTCTCCGGAGGTAAGAGCCGCTGCCGGGCGTCTTTCGGCAGAAGCCGCGCTAAGGAGAGCACTGTGAGCGGCACAATCGTCTTTGCGCGAAGAAGCCGCTTCTCGCGCTCCGGGAGCCGGCGAGAGCGGCAGCTTCGGGAAGGTGAAGAAGCAAGCTGTACAACACTGGGATTGTGTGCGCACCTTGCCAACTGATAGAAAACAGTGCCTTTGCACTCTCCTGACTTTTCCAATCACAGGAACATTCGATTGGAAGCTGTTTTGGACAACTTTTCTTTTCTTCCTGCCAAACACTTGGCAGACATCCGTGCAACTTCTAGAACACGAGGGGAGATGTTTTCTGTGCTGGCACAGTTTTTCCTAGCCAGACATAGTGGGAAAGCTTGTTGCCGAGGTGTAGATGAGAAGAGGAGCTAAAGAGGAAGGTAGGATGCTCTCCGGAGGTAAGAGCCGCTGCCGGGCGTCTTTCGGCAGAAGCCGCGCTAAGGAGAGCGCTGTGAGCGGCACAATCGTCTTTGCGCGAAGAAGCCGCTTCTTGGGCTCCGGCAGCCGGCGAGAGCGGCAGCTTCGGGAAGGTGAAGAAGCAAGCTGTACAACACTGGGATTGTGTGCGCACCTTGCCAACTGATAGAAAACAGTACCTTTGCACTCTCCTGACTTTTCCAATCACAGGAACATTCGATTGGAAGCTGTTTTGGACAACTTTTCTTTTCTTCCTGCCAAACACTTGGCAGACATCCGTGCAACTTCTAGAACACGATGGGAGATGTTTTCTGTGCTGGCACAGTTTTTCCTAGCCAGACATAGTGGAAAAGCTTGTTGCCGAGGTGTAGATGAGAAGAGGAGCTAAAGAGGAAGGTAGGATGCTCTCCGGAGGTAAGAGCCGCTGCCGGGCGTCTTTCGGCAGAAGCCGCGCTAAGGAGAGCGCTGTGAGCGGCACAATCGTCTTTGCGCGAAGAAGCCGCTTCTTGGGCTCCGGCAGCCGGCGAGAGCGGCAGCTTCGGGAAGGTGAAGAAGCAAGCTGTACAACACTGGGATTGTGTGCGCACCTTGCCAACTGATAGAAAACAGTACCTTTGCACTCTCCTGACTTTTCCAATCACAGGAACATTCGATTGGAAGCTGTTTTGGACAACTTTTCTTTTCTTCCTGCCAAACACTTGGCAGACATCCGTGCAACTTCTAGAACACGAGGGGAGATGTTTTCTGTGCTGGCACAGTTTTTCCTAGCCAGACATAGTGGAAAAGCTTGTTGCCGAGGTGTAGATGAGAAGAGGAGCTAAAGAGGAAGGTAGGATGCTCTCCGGAGGTAAGAGCCGCTGCCGGGCGTCTTTCGGCAGAAGCCGCGCTAAGGAGAGCGCTGTGAGCGGCACAATCGTCTTTGCGCGAAGAAGCCGCTTCTTGGGCTCCGGCAGCCGGCGAGAGCGGCAGCTTCGGGAAGGTGAAGAAGCAAGCTGTACAACACTGGGATTGTGTGCGCACCTTGCCAACTGATAGAAAACAGTGCCTTTGCACTCTCCTGACTTTTCCAATCACAGGAACATTCGATTGGAAGCTGTTTTGGACAACTTTTCTTTTCTTCCTGCCAAACACTTGGCAGACATCCGTGCAACTTCTAGAACACGATGGGAGATGTTTTCTGTGCTGGCACAGTTTTTCCTAGCCAGACATAGTGGAAAAGCTTGTTGCCGAGGTGTAGATGAGAAGAGGAGCTAAAGAGGAAGGTAGGATGCTCTCCGGAGGTAAGAGCCGCTGCCGGGCGTCTTTCGGCAGAAGCCGCGCTAAGGAGAGCGCTGTGAGCGGCACAATCGTCTTTGCGCGAAGAAGCCGCTTCTTGGGCTCCGGCAGCCGGCGAGAGCGGCAGCTTCGGGAAGGTGAAGAAGCAAGCTGTACAACACTGGGATTGTGTGCGCACCTTGCCAACTGATAGAAAACAGTACCTTTGCACTCTCCTGACTTTTCCAATCACAGGAACATTCGATTGGAAGCTGTTTTGGACAACTTTTCTTTTCTTCCTGCCAAACACTTGGCAGACATCCGTGCAACTTCTAGAACACGAGGGGAGATGTTTTCTGTGCTGGCACAGTTTTTCCTAGCCAGACATAGTGGAAAAGCTTGTTGCCGAGGTGTAGATGAGAAGAGGAGCTAAAGAGGAAGGTAGGATGCTCTCCGGAGGTAAGAGCCGCTGCCGGGCGTCTTTCGGCAGAAGCCGCGCTAAGGAGAGCGCTGTGAGCGGCACAATCGTCTTTGCGCGAAGAAGCCGCTTCTTGGGCTCCGGCAGCCGGCGAGAGCGGCAGCTTCGGGAAGGTGAAGAAGCAAGCTGTACAACACTGGGATTGTGTGCGCACCTTGCCAACTGATAGAAAACAGTACCTTTGCACTCTCCTGACTTTTCCAATCACAGGAACATTCGATTGGAAGCTGTTTTGGACAACTTTTCTTTTCTTCCTGCCAAACACTTGGCAGACATCCGTGCAACTTCTAGAACACGATGGGAGATGTTTTCTGTGCTGGCACAGTTTTTCCTAGCCAGACATAGTGGAAAAGCTTGTTGCCGAGGTGTAGATGAGAAGAGGAGCTAAAGAGGAAGGTAGGATGCTCTCCGGAGGTAAGAGCCGCTGCCGGGCGTCTTTCGGCAGAAGCCGCGCTAAGGAGAGCGCTGTGAGCGGCACAATCGTCTTTGCGCGAAGAAGCCGCTTCTTGGGCTCCGGCAGCCGGCGAGAGCGGCAGCTTCGGGAAGGTGAAGAAGCAAGCTGTACAACACTGGGATTGTGTGCGCACCTTGCCAACTGATAGAAAACAGTACCTTTGCACTCTCCTGACTTTTCCAATCACAGGAACATTCGATTGGAAGCTGTTTTGGACAACTTTTCTTTTCTTCCTGCCAAACACTTGGCAGACATCCGTGCAACTTCTAGAACACGAGGGGAGATGTTTTCTGTGCTGGCACAGTTTTTCCTAGCCAGACATAGTGGAAAAGCTTGTTGCCGAGGTGTAGATGAGAAGAGGAGCTAAAGAGGAAGGTAGGATGCTCTCCGGAGGTAAGAGCCGCTGCCGGGCGTCTTTCGGCAGAAGCCGCGCTAAGGAGAGCGCTGTGAGCGGCACAATCGTCTTTGCGCGAAGAAGCCGCTTCTTGGGCTCCGGCAGCCGGCGAGAGCGGCAGCTTCGGGAAGGTGAAGAAGCAAGCTGTACAACACTGGGATTGTGTGCGCACCTTGCCAACTGATAGAAAACAGTGCCTTTGCACTCTCCTGACTTTTCCAATCACAGGAACATTCGATTGGAAGCTGTTTTGGACAACTTTTCTTTTCTTCCTGCCAAACACTTGGCAGACATCCGTGCAACTTCTAGAACACGAGGGGAGATGTTTTCTGTGCTGGCACAGTTTTTCCTAGCCAGACATAGTGGAAAAGCTTGTTGCCGAGGTGTAGATGAGAAGAGGAGCTAAAGAGGAAGGTAGGATGCTCTCCGGAGGTAAGAGCCGCTGCCGGGCGTCTTTCGGCAGAAGCCGCGCTAAGGAGAGCGCTGTGAGCGGCACAATCGTCTTTGCGCGAAGAAGCCGCTTCTTGGGCTCCGGCAGCCGGCGAGAGCGGCAGCTTCGGGAAGGTGAAGAAGCAAGCTGTACAACACTGGGATTGTGTGCGCACCTTGCCAACTGATAGAAAACAGTACCTTTGCACTCTCCTGACTTTTCCAATCACAGGAACATTCGATTGGAAGCTGTTTTGGACAACTTTTCTTTTCTTCCTGCCAAACACTTGGCAGACATCCGTGCAACTTCTAGAACACGAGGGGAGATGTTTTCTGTGCTGGCACAGTTTTTCCTAGCCAGACATAGTGGAAAAGCTTGTTGCCGAGGTGTAGATGAGAAGAGGAGCTAAAGAGGAAGGTAGGATGCTCTCCGGAGGTAAGAGCCGCTGCCGGGCGTCTTTCGGCAGAAGCCGCGCTAAGGAGAGCACTGTGAGCGGCACAATCGTCTTTGCGCGAAGAAGCCGCTTCTCGCGCTCCGGGAGCCGGCGAGAGCGGCAGCTTCGGGAAGGTGAAGAAGCAAGCTGTACAACACTGGGATTGTGTGCGCACCTTGCCAACTGATAGAAAACAGTGCCTTTGCACTCTCCTGACTTTTCCAATCACAGGAACATTCGATTGGAAGCTGTTTTGGACAACTTTTCTTTTCTTCCTGCCAAACACTTGGCAGACATCCGTGCAACTTCTAGAACACGAGGGGAGATGTTTTCTGTGCTGGCACAGTTTTTCCTAGCCAGACATAGTGGAAAAGCTTGTTGCCGAGGTGTAGATGAGAAGAGGAGCTAAAGAGGAAGGTAGGATGCTCTCCGGAGGTAAGAGCCGCTGCCGGGCGTCTTTCGGCAGAAGCCGCGCTAAGGAGAGCGCTGTGAGCGGCACAATCGTCTTTGCGCGAAGAAGCCGCTTCTTGGGCTCCGGCAGCCGGCGAGAGCGGCAGCTTCGGGAAGGTGAAGAAGCAAGCTGTACAACACTGGGATTGTGTGCGCACCTTGCCAACTGATAAAAAACAGTGCCTTTGCACTCTCCTGACTTTTCCAATCACAGGAACATTCGATTGGAAGCTGTTTTGGACAACTTTTCTTTTCTTCCTGCCAAACACTTGGCAGACATCCGTGCAACTTCTAGAACACGAGGGGAGATGTTTTCTGTGCTGGCACAGTTTTTCCTAGCCAGACATAGTGGAAAAGCTTGTTGCCGAGGTGTAGATGAGAAGAGGAGCTAAAGAGGAAGGTAGGATGCTCTCCGGAGGTAAGAGCCGCTGCCGGGCGTCTTTCGGCAGAAGCCGCGCTAAGGAGAGCGCTGTGAGCGGCACAATCGTCTTTGCGCGAAGAAGCCGCTTCTTGGGCTCCGGCAGCCGGCGAGAGCGGCAGCTTCGGGAAGGTGAAGAAGCAAGCTGTACAACACTGGGATTGTGTGCGCACCTTGCCAACTGATAGAAAACAGTGCCTTTGCACTCTCCTGACTTTTCCAATCACAGGAACATTCGATTGGAAGCTGTTTTGGACAACTTTTCTTTTCTTCCTGCCAAACACTTGGCAGACATCCGTGCAACTTCTAGAACACGAGGGGAGATGTTTTCTGTGCTGGCACAGTTTTTCCTAGCCAGACATAGTGGAAAAGCTTGTTGCCGAGGTGTAGATGAGAAGAGGAGCTAAAGAGGAAGGTAGGATGCTCTCCGGAGGTAAGAGCCGCTGCCGGGCGTCTTTCGGCAGAAGCCGCGCTAAGGAGAGCGCTGTGAGCGGCACAATCGTCTTTGCGCGAAGAAGCCGCTTCTTGGGCTCCGGCAGCCGGCGAGAGCGGCAGCTTCGGGAAGGTGAAGAAGCAAGCTGTACAACACTGGGATTGTGTGCGCACCTTGCCAACTGATAGAAAACAGTACCTTTGCACTCTCCTGACTTTTCCAATCACAGGAACATTCGATTGGAAGCTGTTTTGGACAACTTTTCTTTTCTTCCTGCCAAACACTTGGCAGACATCCGTGCAACTTCTAGAACACGATGGGAGATGTTTTCTGTGCTGGCACAGTTTTTCCTAGCCAGACATAGTGGAAAAGCTTGTTGCCGAGGTGTAGATGAGAAGAGGAGCTAAAGAGGAAGGTAGGATGCTCTCCGGAGGTAAGAGCCGCTGCCGGGCGTCTTTCGGCAGAAGCCGCGCTAAGGAGAGCGCTGTGAGCGGCACAATCGTCTTTGCGCGAAGAAGCCGCTTCTTGGGCTCCGGCAGCCGGCGAGAGCGGCAGCTTCGGGAAGGTGAAGAAGCAAGCTGTACAACACTGGGATTGTGTGCGCACCTTGCCAACTGATAGAAAACAGTACCTTTGCACTCTCCTGACTTTTC
Source organism: Melospiza georgiana (assembly GCF_028018845.1). Lineage (NCBI taxonomy): Eukaryota > Metazoa > Chordata > Aves > Passeriformes > Passerellidae > Melospiza > Melospiza georgiana. Next base: position 12,666,025 of record NC_080450.1, read on the forward strand.
CAATCACAGGAACATTCGATTGGAAGCTGTTTTGGACAACTTTTCTTTTCTTCCTGCCAAACACTTGGCAGACATCCGTGCAACTTCTAGAACACGAGGGGAGATGTTTTCTGTGCTGGCACAGTTTTTCCTAGCCAGACATAGTGGAAAAGCTTGTTGCCGAGGTGTAGATGAGAAGAGGAGCTAAAGAGGAAGGTAGGATGCTCTCCGGAGGTAAGAGCCGCTGCCGGGCGTCTTTCGGCAGAAGCCGCGCTAAGGAGAGCGCTGTGAGCGGCACAATCGTCTTTGCGCGAAGAAGCCGCTTCTTGGGCTCCGGCAGCCGGCGAGAGCGGCAGCTTCGGGAAGGTGAAGAAGCAAGCTGTACAACACTGGGATTGTGTGCGCACCTTGCCAACTGATAGAAAACAGTACCTTTGCACTCTCCTGACTTTTCCAATCACAGGAACATTCGATTGGAAGCTGTTTTGGACAACTTTTCTTTTCTTCCTGCCAAACACTTGGCAGACATCCGTGCAACTTCTAGAACACGAGGGGAGATGTTTTCTGTGCTGGCACAGTTTTTCCTAGCCAGACATAGTGGAAAAGCTTGTTGCCGAGGTGTAGATGAGAAGAGGAGCTAAAGAGGAAGGTAGGATGCTCTCCGGAGGTAAGAGCCGCTGCCGGGCGTCTTTCGGCAGAAGCCGCGCTAAGGAGAGCGCTGTGAGCGGCACAATCGTCTTTGCGCGAAGAAGCCGCTTCTTGGGCTCCGGCAGCCGGCGAGAGCGGCAGCTTCGGGAAGGTGAAGAAGCAAGCTGTACAACACTGGGATTGTGTGCGCACCTTGCCAACTGATAGAAAACAGTACCTTTGCACTCTCCTGACTTTTCCAATCACAGGAACATTCGATTGGAAGCTGTTTTGGACAACTTTTCTTTTCTTCCTGCCAAACACTTGGCAGACATCCGTGCAACTTCTAGAACACGAGGGGAGATGTTTTCTGTGCTGGCACAGTTTTTCCTAGCCAGACATAGTGGAAAAGCTTGTTGCCGAGGTGTAGATGAGAAGAGGAGCTAAAGAGGAAGGTAGGATGCTCTCCGGAGGTAAGAGCCGCTGCCGGGCGTCTTTCGGCAGAAGCCGCGCTAAGGAGAGCGCTGTGAGCGGCACAATCGTCTTTGCGCGAAGAAGCCGCTTCTTGGGCTCCGGCAGCCGGCGAGAGCGGCAGCTTCGGGAAGGTGAAGAAGCAAGCTGTACAACACTGGGATTGTGTGCGCACCTTGCCAACTGATAGAAAACAGTACCTTTGCACTCTCCTGACTTTTCCAATCACAGGAACATTCGATTGGAAGCTGTTTTGGACAACTTTTCTTTTCTTCCTGCCAAACACTTGGCAGACATCCGTGCAACTTCTAGAACACGAGGGGAGATGTTTTCTGTGCTGGCACAGTTTTTCCTAGCCAGACATAGTGGAAAAGCTTGTTGCCGAGGTGTAGATGAGAAGAGGAGCTAAAGAGGAAGGTAGGATGCTCTCCGGAGGTAAGAGCCGCTGCCGGGCGTCTTTCGGCAGAAGCCGCGCTAAGGAGAGCACTGTGAGCGGCACAATCGTCTTTGCGCGAAGAAGCCGCTTCTCGCGCTCCGGGAGCCGGCGAGAGCGGCAGCTTCGGGAAGGTGAAGAAGCAAGCTGTACAACACTGGGATTGTGTGCGCACCTTGCCAACTGATAGAAAACAGTGCCTTTGCACTCTCCTGACTTTTCCAATCACAGGAACATTCGATTGGAAGCTGTTTTGGACAACTTTTCTTTTCTTCCTGCCAAACACTTGGCAGACATCCGTGCAACTTCTAGAACACGAGGGGAGATGTTTTCTGTGCTGGCACAGTTTTTCCTAGCCAGACATAGTGGAAAAGCTTGTTGCCGAGGTGTAGATGAGAAGAGGAGCTAAAGAGGAAGGTAGGATGCTCTCCGGAGGTAAGAGCCGCTGCCGGGCGTCTTTCGGCAGAAGCCGCGCTAAGGAGAGCGCTGTGAGCGGCACAATCGTCTTTGCGCGAAGAAGCCGCTTCTTGGGCTCCGGCAGCCGGCGAGAGCGGCAGCTTCGGGAAGGTGAAGAAGCAAGCTGTACAACACTGGGATTGTGTGCGCACCTTGCCAACTGATAGAAAACAGTACCTTTGCACTCTCCTGACTTTTCCAATCACAGGAACATTCGATTGGAAGCTGTTTTGGACAACTTTTCTTTTCTTCCTGCCAAACACTTGGCAGACATCCGTGCAACTTCTAGAACACGATGGGAGATGTTTTCTGTGCTGGCACAGTTTTTCCTAGCCAGACATAGTGGAAAAGCTTGTTGCCGAGGTGTAGATGAGAAGAGGAGCTAAAGAGGAAGGTAGGATGCTCTCCGGAGGTAAGAGCCGCTGCCGGGCGTCTTTCGGCAGAAGCCGCGCTAAGGAGAGCGCTGTGAGCGGCACAATCGTCTTTGCGCGAAGAAGCCGCTTCTTGGGCTCCGGCAGCCGGCGAGAGCGGCAGCTTCGGGAAGGTGAAGAAGCAAGCTGTACAACACTGGGATTGTGTGCGCACCTTGCCAACTGATAGAAAACAGTACCTTTGCACTCTCCTGACTTTTCCAATCACAGGAACATTCGATTGGAAGCTGTTTTGGACAACTTTTCTTTTCTTCCTGCCAAACACTTGGCAGACATCCGTGCAACTTCTAGAACACGAGGGGAGATGTTTTCTGTGCTGGCACAGTTTTTCCTAGCCAGACATAGTGGAAAAGCTTGTTGCCGAGGTGTAGATGAGAAGAGGAGCTAAAGAGGAAGGTAGGATGCTCTCCGGAGGTAAGAGCCGCTGCCGGGCGTCTTTCGGCAGAAGCCGCGCTAAGGAGAGCGCTGTGAGCGGCACAATCGTCTTTGCGCGAAGAAGCCGCTTCTTGGGCTCCGGCAGCCGGCGAGAGCGGCAGCTTCGGGAAGGTGAAGAAGCAAGCTGTACAACACTGGGATTGTGTGCGCACCTTGCCAACTGATAGAAAACAGTGCCTTTGCACTCTCCTGACTTTTCCAATCACAGGAACATTCGATTGGAAGCTGTTTTGGACAACTTTTCTTTTCTTCCTGCCAAACACTTGGCAGACATCCGTGCAACTTCTAGAACACGATGGGAGATGTTTTCTGTGCTGGCACAGTTTTTCCTAGCCAGACATAGTGGAAAAGCTTGTTGCCGAGGTGTAGATGAGAAGAGGAGCTAAAGAGGAAGGTAGGATGCTCTCCGGAGGTAAGAGCCGCTGCCGGGCGTCTTTCGGCAGAAGCCGCGCTAAGGAGAGCGCTGTGAGCGGCACAATCGTCTTTGCGCGAAGAAGCCGCTTCTTGGGCTCCGGCAGCCGGCGAGAGCGGCAGCTTCGGGAAGGTGAAGAAGCAAGCTGTACAACACTGGGATTGTGTGCGCACCTTGCCAACTGATAGAAAACAGTACCTTTGCACTCTCCTGACTTTTCCAATCACAGGAACATTCGATTGGAAGCTGTTTTGGACAACTTTTCTTTTCTTCCTGCCAAACACTTGGCAGACATCCGTGCAACTTCTAGAACACGAGGGGAGATGTTTTCTGTGCTGGCACAGTTTTTCCTAGCCAGACATAGTGGAAAAGCTTGTTGCCGAGGTGTAGATGAGAAGAGGAGCTAAAGAGGAAGGTAGGATGCTCTCCGGAGGTAAGAGCCGCTGCCGGGCGTCTTTCGGCAGAAGCCGCGCTAAGGAGAGCGCTGTGAGCGGCACAATCGTCTTTGCGCGAAGAAGCCGCTTCTCGCGCTCCGGGAGCCGGCGAGAGCGGCAGCTTCGGGAAGGTGAAGAAGCAAGCTGTACAACACTGGGATTGTGTGCGCACCTTGCCAACTGATAGAAAACAGTGCCTTTGCACTCTCCTGACTTTTCCAATCACAGGAACATTCGATTGGAAGCTGTTTTGGACAACTTTTCTTTTCTTCCTGCCAAACACTTGGCAGACATCCGTGCAACTTCTAGAACACGATGGGAGATGTTTTCTGTGCTGGCACAGTTTTTCCTAGCCAGACATAGTGGAAAAGCTTGTTGCCGAGGTGTAGATGAGAAGAGGAGCTAAAGAGGAAGGTAGGATGCTCTCCGGAGGTAAGAGCCGCTGCCGGGCGTCTTTCGGCAGAAGCCGCGCTAAGGAGAGCGCTGTGAGCGGCACAATCGTCTTTGCGCGAAGAAGCCGCTTCTTGGGCTCCGGCAGCCGGCGAGAGCGGCAGCTTCGGGAAGGTGAAGAAGCAAGCTGTACAACACTGGGATTGTGTGCGCACCTTGCCAACTGATAAAAAACAGTGCCTTTGCACTCTCCTGACTTTTCCAATCACAGGAACATTCGATTGGAAGCTGTTTTGGACAACTTTTCTTTTCTTCCTGCCAAACACTTGGCAGACATCCGTGCAACTTCTAGAACACGAGGGGAGATGTTTTCTGTGCTGGCACAGTTTTTCCTAGCCAGACATAGTGGAAAAGCTTGTTGCCGAGGTGTAGATGAGAAGAGGAGCTAAAGAGGAAGGTAGGATGCTCTCCGGAGGTAAGAGCCGCTGCCGGGCGTCTTTCGGCAGAAGCCGCGCTAAGGAGAGCGCTGTGAGCGGCACAATCGTCTTTGCGCGAAGAAGCCGCTTCTTGGGCTCCGGCAGCCGGCGAGAGCGGCAGCTTCGGGAAGGTGAAGAAGCAAGCTGTACAACACTGGGATTGTGTGCGCACCTTGCCAACTGATAGAAAACAGTACCTTTGCACTCTCCTGACTTTTCCAATCACAGGAACATTCGATTGGAAGCTGTTTTGGACAACTTTTCTTTTCTTCCTGCCAAACACTTGGCAGACATCCGTGCAACTTCTAGAACACGAGGGGAGATGTTTTCTGTGCTGGCACAGTTTTTCCTAGCCAGACATAGTGGAAAAGCTTGTTGCCGAGGTGTAGATGAGAAGAGGAGCTAAAGAGGAAGGTAGGATGCTCTCCGGAGGTAAGAGCCGCTGCCGGGCGTCTTTCGGCAGAAGCCGCGCTAAGGAGAGCGCTGTGAGCGGCACAATCGTCTTTGCGCGAAGAAGCCGCTTCTTGGGCTCCGGCAGCCGGCGAGAGCGGCAGCTTCGGGAAGGTGAAGAAGCAAGCTGTACAACACTGGGATTGTGTGCGCACCTTGCCAACTGATAGAAAACAGTACCTTTGCACTCTCCTGACTTTTCCAATCACAGGAACATTCGATTGGAAGCTGTTTTGGACAACTTTTCTTTTCTTCCTGCCAAACACTTGGCAGACATCCGTGCAACTTCTAGAACACGAGGGGAGATGTTTTCTGTGCTGGCACAGTTTTTCCTAGCCAGACATAGTGGAAAAGCTTGTTGCCGAGGTGTAGATGAGAAGAGGAGCTAAAGAGGAAGGTAGGATGCTCTCCGGAGGTAAGAGCCGCTGCCGGGCGTCTTTCGGCAGAAGCCGCGCTAAGGAGAGCGCTGTGAGCGGCACAATCGTCTTTGCGCGAAGAAGCCGCTTCTTGGGCTCCGGCAGCCGGCGAGAGCGGCAGCTTCGGGAAGGTGAAGAAGCAAGCTGTACAACACTGGGATTGTGTGCGCACCTTGCCAACTGATAGAAAACAGTACCTTTGCACTCTCCTGACTTTTCCAATCACAGGAACATTCGATTGGAAGCTGTTTTGGACAACTTTTCTTTTCTTCCTGCCAAACACTTGGCAGACATCCGTGCAACTTCTAGAACACGAGGGGAGATGTTTTCTGTGCTGGCACAGTTTTTCCTAGCCAGACATAGTGGAAAAGCTTGTTGCCGAGGTGTAGATGAGAAGAGGAGCTAAAGAGGAAGGTAGGATGCTCTCCGGAGGTAAGAGCCGCTGCCGGGCGTCTTTCGGCAGAAGCCGCGCTAAGGAGAGCGCTGTGAGCGGCACAATCGTCTTTGCGCGAAGAAGCCGCTTCTTGGGCTCCGGCAGCCGGCGAGAGCGGCAGCTTCGGGAAGGTGAAGAAGCAAGCTGTACAACACTGGGATTGTGTGCGCACCTTGCCAACTGATAGAAAACAGTACCTTTGCACTCTCCTGACTTTTCCAATCACAGGAACATTCGATTGGAAGCTGTTTTGGACAACTTTTCTTTTCTTCCTGCCAAACACTTGGCAGACATCCGTGCAACTTCTAGAACACGAGGGGAGATGTTTTCTGTGCTGGCACAGTTTTTCCTAGCCAGACATAGTGGAAAAGCTTGTTGCCGAGGTGTAGATGAGAAGAGGAGCTAAAGAGGAAGGTAGGATGCTCTCCGGAGGTAAGAGCCGCTGCCGGGCGTCTTTCGGCAGAAGCCGCGCTAAGGAGAGCGCTGTGAGCGGCACAATCGTCTTTGCGCGAAGAAGCCGCTTCTTGGGCTCCGGCAGCCGGCGAGAGCGGCAGCTTCGGGAAGGTGAAGAAGCAAGCTGTACAACACTGGGATTGTGTGCGCACCTTGCCAACTGATAGAAAACAGTACCTTTGCACTCTCCTGACTTTTCCAATCACAGGAACATTCGATTGGAAGCTGTTTTGGACAACTTTTCTTTTCTTCCTGCCAAACACTTGGCAGACATCCGTGCAACTTCTAGAACACGAGGGGAGATGTTTTCTGTGCTGGCACAGTTTTTCCTAGCCAGACATAGTGGAAAAGCTTGTTGCCGAGGTGTAGATGAGAAGAGGAGCTAAAGAGGAAGGTAGGATGCTCTCCGGAGGTAAGAGCCGCTGCCGGGCGTCTTTCGGCAGAAGCCGCGCTAAGGAGAGCGCTGTGAGCGGCACAATCGTCTTTGCGCGAAGAAGCCGCTTCTCGGGCTCCGGCAGCCGGCGAGAGCGGCAGCTTCGGGAAGGTGAAGAAGCAAGCTGTACAACACTGGGATTGTGTGCGCACCTTGCCAACTGATAGAAAACAGTACCTTTGCACTCTCCTGACTTTTCCAATCACAGGAACATTCGATTGGAAGCTGTTTTGGACAACTTTTCTTTTCTTCCTGCCAAACACTTGGCAGACATCCGTGCAACTTCTAGAACACGAGGGGAGATGTTTTCTGTGCTGGCACAGTTTTTCCTAGCCAGACATAGTGGAAAAGCTTGTTGCCGAGGTGTAGATGAGAAGAGGAGCTAAAGAGGAAGGTAGGATGCTCTCCGGAGGTAAGAGCCGCTGCCGGGCGTCTTTCGGCAGAAGCCGCGCTAAGGAGAGCGCTGTGAGCGGCACAATCGTCTTTGCGCGAAGAAGCCGCTTCTTGGGCTCCGGCAGCCGGCGAGAGCGGCAGCTTCGGGAAGGTGAAGAAGCAAGCTGTACAACACTGGGATTGTGTGCGCACCTTGCCAACTGATAGAAAACAGTACCTTTGCACTCTCCTGACTTTTCCAATCACAGGAACATTCGATTGGAAGCTGTTTTGGACAACTTTTCTTTTCTTCCTGCCAAACACTTGGCAGACATCCGTGCAACTTCTAGAACACGAGGGGAGATGTTTTCTGTGCTGGCACAGTTTTTCCTAGCCAGACATAGTGGAAAAGCTTGTTGCCGAGGTGTAGATGAGAAGAGGAGCTAAAGAGGAAGGTAGGATGCTCTCCGGAGGTAAGAGCCGCTGCCGGGCGTCTTTCGGCAGAAGCCGCGCTAAGGAGAGCGCTGTGAGCGGCACAATCGTCTTTGCGCGAAGAAGCCGCTTCTCGGGCTCCGGCAGCCGGCGAGAGCGGCAGCTTCGGGAAGGTGAAGAAGCAAGCTGTACAACACTGGGATTGTGTGCGCACCTTGCCAACTGATAGAAAACAGTACCTTTGCACTCTCCTGACTTTTCCAATCACAGGAACATTCGATTGGAAGCTGTTTTGGACAACTTTTCTTTTCTTCCTGCCAAACACTTGGCAGACATCCGTGCAACTTCTAGAACACGAGGGGAGATGTTTTCTGTGCTGGCACAGTTTTTCCTAGCCAGACATAGTGGAAAAGCTTGTTGCCGAGGTGTAGATGAGAAGAGGAGCTAAAGAGGAAGGTAGGATGCTCTCCGGAGGTAAGAGCCGCTGCCGGGCGTCTTTCGGCAGAAGCCGCGCTAAGGAGAGCACTGTGAGCGGCACAATCGTCTTTGCGCGAAGAAGCCGCTTCTTGGGCTCCGGCAGCCGGCGAGAGCGGCAGCTTCGGGAAGGTGAAGAAGCAAGCTGTACAACACTGGGATTGTGTGCGCACCTTGCCAACTGATAGAAAACAGTGCCTTTGCACTCTCCTGACTTTTCCAATCACAGGAACATTCGATTGGAAGCTGTTTTGGACAACTTTTCTTTTCTTCCTGCCAAACACTTGGCAGACATCCGTGCAACTTCTAGAACACGAGGGGAGATGTTTTCTGTGCTGGCACAGTTTTTCCTAGCCAGACATAGTGGAAAAGCTTGTTGCCGAGGTGTAGATGAGAAGAGGAGCTAAAGAGGAAGGTAGGATGCTCTCCGGAGGTAAGAGCCGCTGCCGGGCGTCTTTCGGCAGAATCCGCGCTAAGGAGAGCACTGTGAGCGGCACAATCGTCTTTGCGCGAAGAAGCCGCTTCTTGCGCTCCGGGAGCCGGCGAGAGCGGCAGCTTCGGGAAGGTGAAGAAGCAAGCTGTACAACACTGGGATTGTGTGCGCACCTTGCCAACTGATAGAAAACAGTGCCTTTGCACTCTCCTGACTTTTCCAATCACAGGAACATTCGATTGGAAGCTGTTTTGGACAACTTTTCTTTTCTTCCTGCCAAACACTTGGCAGACATCCGTGCAACTTCTAGAACACGAGGGGAGATGTTTTCTGTGCTGGCACAGTTTTTCCTAGCCAGACATAGTGGGAAAGCTTGTTGCCGAGGTGTAGATGAGAAGAGGAGCTAAAGAGGAAGGTAGGATGCTCTCCGGAGGTAAGAGCCGCTGCCGGGCGTCTTTCGGCAGAAGCCGCGCTAAGGAGAGCGCTGTGAGCGGCACAATCGTCTTTGCGCGAAGAAGCCGCTTCTTGGGCTCCGGCAGCCGGCGAGAGCGGCAGCTTCGGGAAGGTGAAGAAGCAAGCTGTACAACACTGGGATTGTGTGCGCACCTTGCCAACTGATAGAAAACAGTACCTTTGCACTCTCCTGACTTTTCCAATCACAGGAACATTCGATTGGAAGCTGTTTTGGACAACTTTTCTTTTCTTCCTGCCAAACACTTGGCAGACATCCGTGCAACTTCTAGAACACGATGGGAGATGTTTTCTGTGCTGGCACAGTTTTTCCTAGCCAGACATAGTGGAAAAGCTTGTTGCCGAGGTGTAGATGAGAAGAGGAGCTAAAGAGGAAGGTAGGATGCTCTCCGGAGGTAAGAGCCGCTGCCGGGCGTCTTTCGGCAGAAGCCGCGCTAAGGAGAGCGCTGTGAGCGGCACAATCGTCTTTGCGCGAAGAAGCCGCTTCTCGGGCTCCGGCAGCCGGCGAGAGCGGCAGCTTCGGGAAGGTGAAGAAGCAAGCTGTACAACACTGGGATTGTGTGCGCACCTTGCCAACTGATAGAAAACAGTACCTTTGCACTCTCCTGACTTTTCCAATCACAGGAACATTCGATTGGAAGCTGTTTTGGACAACTTTTCTTTTCTTCCTGCCAAACACTTGGCAGACATCCGTGCAACTTCTAGAACACGAGGGGAGATGTTTTCTGTGCTGGCACAGTTTTTCCTAGCCAGACATAGTGGAAAAGCTTTTTGCCGAGGTGTAGATGAGAAGAGGAGCTAAAGAGGAAGGTAGGATGCTCTCCGGAGGTAAGAGCCGCTGCCGGGCGTCTTTCGGCAGAAGCCGCGCTAAGGAGAGCGCTGTGAGCGGCACAATCGTCTTTGCGCGAAGAAGCCGCTTCTTGGGCTCCGGCAGCCGGCGAGAGCGGCAGCTTCGGGAAGGTGAAGAAGCAAGCTGTACAACACTGGGATTGTGTGCGCACCTTGCCAACTGATAGAAAACAGTACCTTTGCACTCTCCTGACTTTTCCAATCACAGGAACATTCGATTGGAAGCTGTTTTGGACAACTTTTCTTTTCTTCCTGCCAAACACTTGGCAGACATCCGTGCAACTTCTAGAACACGAGGGGAGATGTTTTCTGTGCTGGCACAGTTTTTCCTAGCCAGACATAGTGGAAAAGCTTGTTGCCGAGGTGTAGATGAGAAGAGGAGCTAAAGAGGAAGGTAGGATGCTCTCCGGAGGTAAGAGCCGCTGCCGGGCGTCTTTCGGCAGAAGCCGCGCTAAGGAGAGCGCTGTGAGCGGCACAATCGTCTTTGCGCGAAGAAGCCGCTTCTTGGGCTCCGGCAGCCGGCGAGAGCGGCAGCTTCGGGAAGGTGAAGAAGCAAGCTGTACAACACTGGGATTGTGTGCGCACCTTGCCAACTGATAGAAAACAGTACCTTTGCACTCTCCTGACTTTTCCAATCACAGGAACATTCGATTGGAAGCTGTTTTGGACAACTTTTCTTTTCTTCCTGCCAAACACTTGGCAGACATCCGTGCAACTTCTAGAACACGAGGGGAGATGTTTTCTGTGCTGGCACAGTTTTTCCTAGCCAGACATAGTGGAAAAGCTTGTTGCCGAGGTGTAGATGAGAAGAGGAGCTAAAGAGGAAGGTAGGATGCTCTCCGGAGGTAAGAGCCGCTGCCGGGCGTCTTTCGGCAGAAGCCGCGCTAAGGAGAGCGCTGTGAGCGGCACAATCGTCTTTGCGCGAAGAAGCCGCTTCTTGGGCTCCGGCAGCCGGCGAGAGCGGCAGCTTCGGGAAGGTGAAGAAGCAAGCTGTACAACACTGGGATTGTGTGCGCACCTTGCCAACTGATAGAAAACAGTACCTTTGCACTCTCCTGACTTTTCCAATCACAGGAACATTCGATTGGAAGCTGTTTTGGACAACTTTTCTTTTCTTCCTGCCAAACACTTGGCAGACATCCGTGCAACTTCTAGAACACGAGGGGAGATGTTTTCTGTGCTGGCACAGTTTTTCCTAGCCAGACATAGTGGAAAAGCTTGTTGCCGAGGTGTAGATGAGAAGAGGAGCTAAAGAGGAAGGTAGGATGCTCTCCGGAGGTAAGAGCCGCTGCCGGGCGTCTTTCGGCAGAAGCCGCGCTAAGGAGAGCGCTGTGAGCGGCACAATCGTCTTTGCGCGAAGAAGCCGCTTCTTGGGCTCCGGCAGCCGGCGAGAGCGGCAGCTTCGGGAAGGTGAAGAAGCAAGCTGTACAACACTGGGATTGTGTGCGCACCTTGCCAACTGATAGAAAACAGTACCTTTGCACTCTCCTGACTTTTCCAATCACAGGAACATTCGATTGGAAGCTGTTTTGGACAACTTTTCTTTTCTTCCTGCCAAACACTTGGCAGACATCCGTGCAACTTCTAGAACACGATGGGAGATGTTTTCTGTGCTGGCACAGTTTTTCCTAGCCAGACATAGTGGAAAAGCTTGTTGCCGAGGTGTAGATGAGAAGAGGAGCTAAAGAGGAAGGTAGGATGCTCTCCGGAGGTAAGAGCCGCTGCCGGGCGTCTTTCGGCAGAAGCCGCGCTAAGGAGAGCGCTGTGAGCGGCACAATCGTCTTTGCGCGAAGAAGCCGCTTCTCGGGCTCCGGCAGCCGGCGAGAGCGGCAGCTTCGGGAAGGTGAAGAAGCAAGCTGTACAACACTGGGATTGTGTGCGCACCTTGCCAACTGATAGAAAACAGTACCTTTGCACTCTCCTGACTTTTCCAATCACAGGAACATTCGATTGGAAGCTGTTTTGGACAACTTTTCTTTTCTTCCTGCCAAACACTTGGCAGACATCCGTGCAACTTCTAGAACACGAGGGGAGATGTTTTCTGTGCTGGCACAGTTTTTACTAGCCAGACATAGTGGAAAAGCTTGTTGCCGAGGTGTAGATGAGAAGAGGAGCTAAAGAGGAAGGTAGGATGCTCTCCGGAGGTAAGAGCCGCTGCCGGGCGTCTTTCGGCAGAAGCCGCGCTAAGGAGAGCACTGTGAGCGGCACAATCGTCTTTGCGCGAAGAAGCCGCTTCTTGGGCTCCGGCAGCCGGCGAGAGCGGCAGCTTCGGGAAGGTGAAGAAGCAAGCTGTACAACACTGGGATTGTGTGCGCACCTTGCCAACTGATAGAAAACAGTGCCTTTGCACTCTCCTGACTTTTCCAATCACAGGAACATTCGATTGGAAGCTGTTTTGGACAACTTTTCTTTTCTTCCTGCCAAACACTTGGCAGACATCCGTGCAACTTCTAGAACACGAGGGGAGATGTTTTCTGTGCTGGCACAGTTTTTCCTAGCCAGACATAGTGGAAAAGCTTGTTGCCGAGGTGTAGATGAGAAGAGGAGCTAAAGAGGAAGGTAGGATGCTCTCCGGAGGTAAGAGCCGCTGCCGGGCGTCTTTCGGCAGAAGCCGCGCTAAGGAGAGCACTGTGAGCGGCACAATCGTCTTTGCGCGAAGAAGCCGCTTCTTGCGCTCCGGGAGCCGGCGAGAGCGGCAGCTTCGGGAAGGTGAAGAAGCAAGCTGTACAACACTGGGATTGTGTGCGCACCTTGCCAACTGATAGAAAACAGTGCCTTTGCACTCTCCTGACTTTTCCAATCACAGGAACATTCGATTGGAAGCTGTTTTGGACAACTTTTCTTTTCTTCCTGCCAAACACTTGGCAGACATCCGTGCAACTTCTAGAACACGAGGGGAGATGTTTTCTGTGCTGGCACAGTTTTTCCTAGCCAGACATAGTGGGAAAGCTTGTTGCCGAGGTGTAGATGAGAAGAGGAGCTAAAGAGGAAGGTAGGATGCTCTCCGGAGGTAAGAGCCGCTGCCGGGCGTCTTTCGGCAGAAGCCGCGCTAAGGAGAGCGCTGTGAGCGGCACAATCGTCTTTGCGCGAAGAAGCCGCTTCTTGGGCTCCGGCAGCCGGCGAGAGCGGCAGCTTCGGGAAGGTGAAGAAGCAAGCTGTACAACACTGGGATTGTGTGCGCACCTTGCCAACTGATAGAAAACAGTACCTTTGCACTCTCCTGACTTTTCCAATCACAGGAACATTCGATTGGAAGCTGTTTTGGACAACTTTTCTTTTCTTCCTGCCAAACACTTGGCAGACATCCGTGCAACTTCTAGAACACGATGGGAGATGTTTTCTGTGCTGGCACAGTTTTTCCTAGCCAGACATAGTGGAAAAGCTTGTTGCCGAGGTGTAGATGAGAAGAGGAGCTAAAGAGGAAGGTAGGATGCTCTCCGGAGGTAAGAGCCGCTGCCGGGCGTCTTTCGGCAGAAGCCGCGCTAAGGAGAGCGCTGTGAGCGGCACAATCGTCTTTGCGCGAAGAAGCCGCTTCTCGGGCTCCGGCAGCCGGCGAGAGCGGCAGCTTCGGGAAGGTGAAGAAGCAAGCTGTACAACACTGGGATTGTGTGCGCACCTTGCCAACTGATAGAAAACAGTACCTTTGCACTCTCCTGACTTTTCCAATCACAGGAACATTCGATTGGAAGCTGTTTTGGACAACTTTTCTTTTCTTCCTGCCAAACACTTGGCAGACATCCGTGCAACTTCTAGAACACGAGGGGAGATGTTTTCTGTGCTGGCACAGTTTTTCCTAGCCAGACATAGTGGAAAAGCTTTTTGCCGAGGTGTAGATGAGAAGAGGAGCTAAAGAGGAAGGTAGGATGCTCTCCGGAGGTAAGAGCCGCTGCCGGGCGTCTTTCGGCAGAAGCCGCGCTAAGGAGAGCGCTGTGAGCGGCACAATCGTCTTTGCGCGAAGAAGCCGCTTCTTGGGCTCCGGCAGCCGGCGAGAGCGGCAGCTTCGGGAAGGTGAAGAAGCAAGCTGTACAACACTGGGATTGTGTGCGCACCTTGCCAACTGATAGAAAACAGTACCTTTGCACTCTCCTGACTTTTCCAATCACAGGAACATTCGATTGGAAGCTGTTTTGGACAACTTTTCTTTTCTTCCTGCCAAACACTTGGCAGACATCCGTGCAACTTCTAGAACACGAGGGGAGATGTTTTCTGTGCTGGCACAGTTTTTCCTAGCCAGACATAGTGGAAAAGCTTGTTGCCGAGGTGTAGATGAGAAGAGGAGCTAAAGAGGAAGGTAGGATGCTCTCCGGAGGTAAGAGCCGCTGCCGGGCGTCTTTCGGCAGAAGCCGCGCTAAGGAGAGCACTGTGAGCGGCACAATCGTCTTTGCGCGAAGAAGCCGCTTCTTGGGCTCCGGGAGCCGGCGAGAGCGGCAGCTTCGGGAAGGTGAAGAAGCAAGCTGTACAACACTGGGATTGTGTGCGCACCTTGCCAACTGATAGAAAACAGTGCCTTTGCACTCTCCTGACTTTTCCAATCACAGGAACATTCGATTGGAAGCTGTTTTGGACAACTTTTCTTTTCTTCCTGCCAAACACTTGGCAGACATCCGTGCAACTTCTAGAACACGAGGGGAGATGTTTTCTGTGCTGGCACAGTTTTTCCTAGCCAGACATAAGTGGAAAAAGCTTGTTGCCGAGGTGTAGATGAGAAGAGGAGCTAAAGAGGAAGGTAGGATGCTCTCCGGAGGTAAGAGCCGCTGCCGGGCGTCTTTCGGCAGAATCCGCGCTAAGGAGAGCACTGTGAGCGGCACAATCGTCTTTGCGCGAAGAAGCCGCTTCTTGGGCTCCGGCAGCCGGCGAGAGCGGCAGCTTCGGGAAGGTGAAGAAGCAAGCTGTACAACACTGGGATTGTGTGCGCACCTTGCCAACTGATAGAAAACAGTGCCTTTGCACTCTCCTGACTTTTCCAATCACAGGAACATTCGATTGGAAGCTGTTTTGGACAACTTTTTCTTTCTTCCTGCCAAACACTTGGCAGACATCCGTGCAACTTCTAGAACACGAGGGGAGATGTTTTCTGTGCTGGCACAGTTTTTCCTAGCCAGACATAGTGGGAAAGCTTGTTGCCGAGGTGTAGATGAGAAGAGGAGCTAAAGAGGAAGGTAGGATGCTCTCCGGAGGTAAGAGCCGCTGCCGGGCGTCTTTCGGCAGAAGCCGCGCTAAGGAGAGCGCTGTGAGCGGCACAATCGTCTTTGCGCGAAGAAGCCGCTTCTTGGGCTCCGGCAGCCGGCGAGAGCGGCAGCTTCGGGAAGGTGAAGAAGCAAGCTGTACAACACTGGGATTGTGTGCGCACCTTGCCAACTGATAGAAAACAGTACCTTTGCACTCTCCTGACTTTTCCAATCACAGGAACATTCGATTGGAAGCTGTTTTGGACAACTTTTCTTTTCTTCCTGCCAAACACTTGGCAGACATCCGTGCAACTTCTAGAACACGATGGGAGATGTTTTCTGTGCTGGCACAGTTTTTCCTAGCCAGACATAGTGGAAAAGCTTGTTGCCGAGGTGTAGATGAGAAGAGGAGCTAAAGAGGAAGGTAGGATGCTCTCCGGAGGTAAGAGCCGCTGCCGGGCGTCTTTCGGCAGAAGCCGCGCTAAGGAGAGCGCTGTGAGCGGCACAATCGTCTTTGCGCGAAGAAGCCGCTTCTCGGGCTCCGGCAGCCGGCGAGAGCGGCAGCTTCGGGAAGGTGAAGAAGCAAGCTGTACAACACTGGGATTGTGTGCGCACCTTGCCAACTGATAGAAAACAGTACCTTTGCACTCTCCTGACTTTTCCAATCACAGGAACATTCGATTGGAAGCTGTTTTGGACAACTTTTCTTTTCTTCCTGCCAAACACTTGGCAGACATCCGTGCAACTTCTAGAACACGAGGGGAGATGTTTTCTGTGCTGGCACAGTTTTTCCTAGCCAGACATAGTGGAAAAGCTTTTTGCCGAGGTGTAGATGAGAAGAGGAGCTAAAGAGGAAGGTAGGATGCTCTCCGGAGGTAAGAGCCGCTGCCGGGCGTCTTTCCGGCAGAAGCCGCGCTAAGGAGAGCGCTGTGAGCGGCACAATCGTCTTTGCGCGAAGAAGCCGCTTCTTGGGCTCCGGCAGCCGGCGAGAGCGGCAGCTTCGGGAAGGTGAAGAAGCAAGCTGTACAACACTGGGATTGTGTGCGCACCTTGCCAACTGATAGAAAACAGTACCTTTGCACTCTCCTGACTTTTCCAATCACAGGAACATTCGATTGGAAGCTGTTTTGGACAACTTTTCTTTTCTTCCTGCCAAACACTTGGCAGACATCCGTGCAACTTCTAGAACACGAGGGGAGATGTTTTCTGTGCTGGCACAGTTTTTCCTAGCCAGACATAGTGGAAAAGCTTGTTGCCGAGGTGTAGATGAGAAGAGGAGCTAAAGAGGAAGGTAGGATGCTCTCCGGAGGTAAGAGCCGCTGCCGGGCGTCTTTCGGCAGAAGCCGCGCTAAGGAGAGCGCTGTGAGCGGCACAATCGTCTTTGCGCGAAGAAGCCGCTTCTTGGGCTCCGGCAGCCGGCGAGAGCGGCAGCTTCGGGAAGGTGAAGAAGCAAGCTGTACAACACTGGGATTGTGTGCGCACCTTGCCAACTGATAGAAAACAGTACCTTTGCACTCTCCTGACTTTTCCAATCACAGGAACATTCGATTGGAAGCTGTTTTGGACAACTTTTCTTTTCTTCCTGCCAAACACTTGGCAGACATCCGTGCAACTTCTAGAACACGAGGGGAGATGTTTTCTGTGCTGGCACAGTTTTTCCTAGCCAGACATAGTGGAAAAGCTTGTTGCCGAGGTGTAGATGAGAAGAGGAGCTAAAGAGGAAGGTAGGATGCTCTCCGGAGGTAAGAGCCGCTGCCGGGCGTCTTTCGGCAGAAGCCGCGCTAAGGAGAGCGCTGTGAGCGGCACAATCGTCTTTGCGCGAAGAAGCCGCTTCTTGGGCTCCGGCAGCCGGCGAGAGCGGCAGCTTCGGGAAGGTGAAGAAGCAAGCTGTACAACACTGGGATTGTGTGCGCACCTTGCCAACTGATAGAAAACAGTACCTTTGCACTCTCCTGACTTTTCCAATCACAGGAACATTCGATTGGAAGCTGTTTTGGACAACTTTTCTTTTCTTCCTGCCAAACACTTGGCAGACATCCGTGCAACTTCTAGAACACGAGGGGAGATGTTTTCTGTGCTGGCACAGTTTTTCCTAGCCAGACATAGTGGAAAAGCTTGTTGCCGAGGTGTAGATGAGAAGAGGAGCTAAAGAGGAAGGTAGGATGCTCTCCGGAGGTAAGAGCCGCTGCCGGGCGTCTTTCGGCAGAAGCCGCGCTAAGGAGAGCGCTGTGAGCGGCACAATCGTCTTTGCGCGAAGAAGCCGCTTCTTGGGCTCCGGCAGCCGGCGAGAGCGGCAGCTTCGGGAAGGTGAAGAAGCAAGCTGTACAACACTGGGATTGTGTGCGCACCTTGCCAACTGATAGAAAACAGTACCTTTGCACTCTCCTGACTTTTCCAATCACAGGAACATTCGATTGGAAGCTGTTTTGGACAACTTTTCTTTTCTTCCTGCCAAACACTTGGCAGACATCCGTGCAACTTCTAGAACACGATGGGAGATGTTTTCTGTGCTGGCACAGTTTTTCCTAGCCAGACATAGTGGAAAAGCTTGTTGCCGAGGTGTAGATGAGAAGAGGAGCTAAAGAGGAAGGTAGGATGCTCTCCGGAGGTAAGAGCCGCTGCGGGCGTCTTTCGGCAGAAGCCGCGCTAAGGAGAGCGCTGTGAGCGGCACAATCGTCTTTGCGCGAAGAAGCCGCTTCTCGGGCTCCGGCAGCCGGCGAGAGCGGCAGCTTCGGGAAGGTGAAGAAGCAAGCTGTACAACACTGGGATTGTGTGCGCACCTTGCCAACTGATAGAAAACAGTGCCTTTGCACTCTCCTGACTTTTCCAATCACAGGAACATTCGATTGGAAGCTGTTTTGGACAACTTTTCTTTTCTTCCTGCCAAACACTTGGCAGACATCCGTGCAACTTCTAGAACACGAGGGGAGATGTTTTCTGTGCTGGCACAGTTTTTCCTAGCCAGACATAGTGGAAAAGCTTGTTGCCGAGGTGTAGATGAGAAGAGGAGCTAAAGAGGAAGGTAGGATGCTCTCCGGAGGTAAGAGCCGCTGCCGGGCGTCTTTCGGCAGAAGCCGCGCTAAGGAGAGCACTGTGAGCGGCACAATCGTCTTTGCGCGAAGAAGCCGCTTCTTGCGCTCCGGGAGCCGGCGAGAGCGGCAGCTTCGGGAAGGTGAAGAAGCAAGCTGTACAACACTGGGATTGTGTGCGCACCTTGCCAACTGATAGAAAACAGTGCCTTTGCACTCTCCTGACTTTTCCAATCACAGGAACATTCGATTGGAAGCTGTTTTGGACAACTTTTCTTTTCTTCCTGCCAAACACTTGGCAGACATCCGTGCAACTTCTAGAACACGAGGGGAGATGTTTTCTGTGCTGGCACAGTTTTTCCTAGCCAGACATAGTGGGAAAGCTTGTTGCCGAGGTGTAGATGAGAAGAGGAGCTAAAGAGGAAGGTAGGATGCTCTCCGGAGGTAAGAGCCGCTGCCGGGCGTCTTTCGCAGAAGCCGCGCTAAGGAGAGCGCTGTGAGCGGCACAATCGTCTTTGCGCGAAGAAGCCGCTTCTTGGGCTCCGGCAGCCGGCGAGAGCGGCAGCTTCGGGAAGGTGAAGAAGCAAGCTGTACAACACTGGGATTGTGTGCGCACCTTGCCAACTGATAGAAAACAGTACCTTTGCACTCTCCTGACTTTTCCAATCACAGGAACATTCGATTGGAAGCTGTTTTGGACAACTTTTCTTTTCTTCCTGCCAAACACTTGGCAGACATCCGTGCAACTTCTAGAACACGATGGGAGATGTTTTCTGTGCTGGCACAGTTTTTCCTAGCCAGACATAGTGGAAAAGCTTGTTGCCGAGGTGTAGATGAGAAGAGGAGCTAAAGAGGAAGGTAGGATGCTCTCCGGAGGTAAGAGCCGCTGCCGGGCGTCTTTCGGCAGAAGCCGCGCTAAGGAGAGCGCTGTGAGCGGCACAATCGTCTTTGCGCGAAGAAGCCGCTTCTCGGGCTCCGGCAGCCGGCGAGAGCGGCAGCTTCGGGAAGGTGAAGAAGCAAGCTGTACAACACTGGGATTGTGTGCGCACCTTGCCAACTGATAGAAAACAGTACCTTTGCACTCTCCTGACT